>NC_092464.1:58870789-59173289 GCF_047495875.1 Pithys albifrons albifrons
GGTGCTGCTCTGCAGGGCACGGGGGCTGTGGTGCCTGGGGCCATGTGGGGACTCTGCTGGGCTGTGCTGGTCAGGCTGGGAGGCAGAGACAACTGATGGTGGTCCCTGTCACTGACCCCCTGCCACACAAGCTCTTGTGTGGTCATGGAGGGTGCTCAGAGGGGCCCTGCCTTGTTCCAGTGCTGGGAGATGGGTCTGGGTACTACACTGGATCCAAAGGTGGAATTTCACTGAGGGTAAGACAGGTCACTTAGACTCCTTTCCCTGTACCTGATGTGTCCCCTGGATCTGCAGAGCTCTTGTTTTTCAGTTTACACCCAGATATAGAATATAATCATGGAGTGACCCCACACTTGACAGGCCTGTGCTCACTGGGCTGAATTTCCTGCTGACTCCTTGGCACAAACTGTCCCTGCAGGTCCTTTGAGTTCTCCTGGCTGTTCCCAGGTCTCTTCAATAAAACATTCTCCTGCCATCATTCCTGTCACAAGCTACAGAGACCCAGGAATGTTAATCCCAGATCATTCTCCATCTGCTTGGGCTCTGGCCATCAACAAGCAAAAGCAGATCTAATTTTCTCGAAGGCCACTCTGAGCCCCTGATCTCATCACACTGAGCCCCTGGAGAACAAGCCAAAAAAGGAGCCTCTTTAGTGTCCATTCTCTGTGCATGTTCTTCAGAGTGACTTTAGAAGAAGACCTAAGCCTGCAGGCACTGTGCTGAGGAGATCCCTTTCTGTGATGGAACTGCTGTTTGAGGCCAACTCTGCCACAGAAATGCCCATTGTCTGCTGGCAGTCACAGCACTCCCACTGAAGCAGAGCAAGCACAGGACCCAAAGAATTAACACAAAACAGTCTCTGAAGCCAGCCACAGGAAATATAGCTGGATAGAAACCAGGTTTGGGAGCTATCCAATGATGGTCTTGAGGTCCGTCCAAACCAATACGAAATATGCAGGCAATAACATATAAGGGAGAAGCACAGCCCGAGCACAGGACACGGTGACCTGCAGGAAGAGACAAGAAATTTCAAACACAGCATTTTGGCACGATCTATATTAAAATCAGCAAAATTCAGTAGAAGTTGAAAAGTTCACCGAGGATGAGGAGGTGAAATGAGACCCCTACCAGATGAGGTAACAGGGACTCCCACCATAATATTCCTCAAAACGACGACTCCACCCCTGACTCCGCCTGGACTCCGCCTGCTCTATATATTATAACCAAGTGTTGCAATAACATGAATATGCATGTAAAAATGATGTAATCTCTCACACAAACTGTATAAATACTCTGGCTTCACACTGCTCACTTCGGAACTCTGTTGTCCGACGAGAATCGGACGGTTCCCCAACGTTGCTTCAATAAATACCTTGCTGCTTAAAGATTAAAACTCTGTCTCTAAGCAGTTTCTTTGTGCCCCTTTGGGCATCACCACACAGAAACAGCCCGACCAAACTGGCAGAGCACTCAGATCTTACACCAACATGGGGTCTTAGAAGGAGAGTGTGGAAGTGGAAAGGAAGCAACTCTAAATACTCCTGCTGGTCCCCAGCAGTGCTGCTGTGCTGGACTCTTTCCCCTTCTCCTCTGCACATATGAAATTGCCCTGCAGCTTTATGAAGGTCCCAGAGATAGGATCACAGATGAACAAGAAAAGTTCAGGATAATTTATTTTCTTTGAATATAAAGAGAGCACAATTCCTCATTTACAGAGATTCTGGGTCACACAGGAAAACAAAGAATGACAAAAGAAATTAATAAAAAAATTTATTGTGCACAACATCCTGACAAGAAGAGCCAATTGACCATCACCAAAAACATGAGAAGGCATGTTGGGCTTCTAATGAGTTACACTATGAACTCTATAGAGCAGAAAAGACAGGTTATTGTTGCTGAAAAGCATCCAGTCATCATTTTCCTCACAGCATCCTTGAGTTCTTGGTTCCTCAGGCTGTAGATGAGGGGGTTCAGTGCTGGAGGAATCACCGAGTACAGAACTGACAATGTCAGATCCAGGGATGGGGATGAGATGGAGGGAGGCTTCAGGTAGGAAAATGTGCCAGTGCTGAGAAACAGGGAGACCACGGCCAGGTGAGGGAGGCACGTGGAAAAGGCTTTGTGCCGTCCCTGCTCAGAGGGGATCCTCAGCACAGCCCTGAAGATCTGCACATAGGAGAAAACTATGAAAATGAAACAACCAAACACTAAACAGACAGTAACCACAATGAGTCCAAGTTCTCTGCGGTAGTAGTGTGAGCAGGAGAGCTTGAGGATCTGAGGCAGATCACAGAAGAACTGGCCCACGGCATTACCCTGGCACAGGGGCAGGGAAAATGTATTGGCTGTGTGCAGCAGAGAGTAGGGAAAGCCACTGGCCCAGGCAGCTGCTGCCATGTGGGCACAAGCTCTGCTGCCCAGGAGGGTCCCGTAGTGCAGGGGTTTGCAGATGGCAACGTAGCGGTCATAGCACATGATGGTGAGGAGGGAAATCTCTGTTGTGATGAACAACATAAAGGAAAAAACCTGTGCAGCACATCCCATGTAGGAGATGGTTGTAGTGTCCCAGAGGGAGTTGTGCATGGCTTTGGGGACAGTGGTACAGATGCAGCCCAGGTCTGAGAGGGACAGGTTGAGCAGGAAGAAGTGCATGGGGGTGTGCAGGTGGTGGTCGCAGGCTACGGCGCTGATGATGAGGCCGTTGCCCAGGAGGGCAGCCAGGGAGATGCCCAGGAAGAGCCACAAGTGCAGGAGCTGCAGCTGCCGCGTGTCTGCCAATGGCAGGAGGAGGAACTGGCTGATGGAGCTGCTGTTGAGCATGAGCTGCCCGTGGGTATAGCACCTGTCCAAGGAGAAAAATATAGTAACAAGTCACAGTACATGTTTCTGAAAAAACCTCCTCTAGTCCTTATGTAACACCCTCAGATCACCTCTTCTTTATCACAAAAACCCTTTAGCTGGTCCATTTGAGGACTTCTGTTGATGCCTGGCTCAGAAAGCTCCAGGGAAAAAGGAGCTCTGCTGATGTTCTGGTATACTCAGTTCTGTCCTACAACAACAGATGAATAGGAACTGAGACTGATGTTAGTTTAAAGCCATCCATGGTACTAAAAAGCTTCTCAACATTGTCACTCCCATTTCACCCTAATGCAGAGCAGAGCTGTGGGGGTATAGTTTTGTTTCTTTCCTTCTATTTGCTCCATCACAAGTAGTGAAATTTTTGGGGCAGGAATCTTTGGTATTTATACTTCTATCTAAGAGACAACCTGTGTGTCCTGTAAGGCAAAGAGATCATCCATTCCTGCAATGTTTGGCAAGATCCATCAGCCCTGCTCTCATCTGCTCAAGGCTGTCACCTCTCTGTTCTGCAGTGCAAAGGCACCCAGGGGTTCCCCTGAGGAGAAACTGGACACTGCTGAGAGCTGATGACTCCAGTTTCCAAGTGCACATCTTCAAACTCCTCATCCTGTCTCATCCTACAGAAGAGAGATATCTCAGCTCTCCCCTCCCACCAGGGGCACAGAGGGCTCATTGCAGCTGCCTGCACACACCTTGCAAACCCACTGCCATGGCCTCCGTGCTGAGGGGCTGTGGGGAACACAGAGCTGCAATGGCACAGCTCTGCCCCTCAGGAAGCCATCCTGCAGGACAGCAGGATCATCCAGGGAAAGAACTGAATGTCCTAATGATGTTACATCCTGACTGGAGAGTCCAGGAGACCCATTGCCCAGAGCTCCCACCTGAGCTGGGAGCAAAGGCAGGATGAAGAGGAAGGGAAAATAGAGAAATTCCTCCACACTCCTATGGAGACCCTACAGAGACAATCAGATGGCCAAAGGGAAGGACTCTGCTGGGTGGTGGAGATCAGGGGCTTGTTCTGAGCAGAAATCTGCAGAGCAGGGATGGCTCAGAGCTGCGGTAGCCCCCCTGCCACAGCATTTCAGCAGCAGCTCCCTCTCTCTCCCTGCCCAGGGCTCTGCTGCCTGGAGCTGTCCCTGCCAGCAGCTGCTTTCCTGCCAGTGTTCCCAGAGCCCATCCCAGCCCTGGGTGCTCAGCTCTGCCCTGCAGAGCCCTCCCAGCACAGGGCACTGCCCAGGGACAGCTCTGCCTGTGCAGGATCTGCTGGCAATGTCAAACCAACCCTGAGGAGAATGGAAAAGCAGCACTGATGATGTGTGTACCTGGCAGATTTCTAATCCTCCCAGGTTTATTCATCAGTAGGTGTAAGCGATTTGAAATGGAGGTGCCACCTCCTGAAATGAGAAATTAATTTCTACTTTTTATGGGCCAGATAGCCCACAAAAAAAAAGTAAGAACAGGATAATTCCCTTTGAAACAGCCCCTGCCTTTCTGTGCTTCTTGAAAAATATCCTGTGAAATCTCCTGCACTGCTGTCCAGCTCTGAGCACCTTCAAACCACAGAGCACCTTATTCACATAAGGACCCAGCTCTCAGCCATGGCTCCTTCCCCACAGCCCTTCTCCCCAGCCCTGTGAGCAGCTCCCCAGGCCGGCTGAGAGCTGACTCTGGCAGGCAGCAGAGTCCCTGCCCCAGCACAGCACTCTGGGCTGCAGGACCCTACTCTGCCCCACAGACCTGGGCACACCTGGCTGCACCCCCAGGCTCCACAGCTATTCCAAAGTGCCCCCCAACACCCCCTCCTCACACATCCCATCAGTTGGGGCTGGGCCAGCTTTTGGAGATGCCTCCAGGAGCTGCCCCTACATTGCCCTGCACCCACAGACTCACCGTGTCCAGCACTGCAAAGATTTCTCCTCCATGAGCTCTCAGTCATCCTCCCAGTGCTGAGCCCCTTTAAGCTCTGTCTGTGCCCTGCTGGTGTCCCTGAGCTGCCCTGGCAGTGCCCTGAGCCCTGCTGGGCTGTGCACAGGAGCTGCTCCTGGGCAGAGCTGTCTCTCTGCAGCGCTGCCCGCTTGCCAGGAGCTCCCTGTGTGCCAGGAGCCCGGCCCAGCTCAGCAGCACAGCAACAGCCCCGGGCATTTAATGGCCCTCTGGGGGGTTTGGTGCTGAGTCCCTGAACATCAGACCCTGAGGAAAGTTAAACTGGGATTCAAACTGTAAAGCTTCTTGCAGTGCAAATGGGTCCCACTGAGCGACAAAAGTGAGAAAACATCCCCAGGATATTTTTGGAGCAGAAACATGGAGGCAGTGGTTACAGGTCAGAGAACCACAGGATCATCAAGGTTGGAAGACACCTTCAAGATCTTCTAGTCCAACTGTCAGCCAGCACCCCCACAATCACCCCTAAATTGTATTCCAAGGTGCCACATCCAAACACCACCTAAGGAATTGGAGATAGCACCACCATCCTGGGCTACTTATTTCATTGCCTAAGCACCCTTTCAGTGAATAAAAGTTTTATTTAATATTTAATCTGAACCTTAACCTATGCAATTCAAGTCTCTTTCCTCTTTCTGTCCCTATAGGTTTGGCAGAAGAGAGGGACAATCCCCTCACTAAACCTCTTTTTGGGTGTTTGTAGAGGAGCAACAAGGTCCTTCCTGAGCCTCCAGACTGAAAAACGCCAGTTCCTCATCCAACATGTTTTCCAGACCCTTCCCAGCTGGGTTCCCTTCTCTGGACACACTCCAGGCCCTCAACGTCCTTTTTTTCAGTGAGGGGCCCAGAACTGGACACAGCACTGAAGGTGCGGCCTCATCAGTGGCCAGTGCACAGGGACAGTCCTGCCGTGGTCCTGCTGGCCACATTATTCCTCATACTGGCCAGGATGCCTTTGGCCTTCTTGTCCACCTGGGCACACTCTGGCTCATACCCAGCTGCTCTCAAGCAGCAGCCCCAAGTCTTTTCTTGCTGAGTAGCTCTCCAGCCACTCTGCTCACAGCCTGGAATATTCCATGGGGTTGTTGTGACTCAAGGACAGGATCTGACTCTTGGCCTTATCAATCCAGCCTGTCCACATCCCTCTGCGGAGCCTTCCTGCTCTCCAGCACATCCACAATCACACCCACCTTGGTGTTGTCCACAAATTTACTGAGGGTGCACTCCATCCCCTTATCCAGATCATTAAAACAATGTCAAACAGGACCAGCCCCAACATTCAGCCCTGGGGAACCCCACTAGTGACCAGCCTCACATGGATTTAGTTCCATTCCCCACCACTCCCTAGGCCATCAGCCAGTTTTTCACCCAGCAAACAGTTCCCTCATCCCAGCCATGAGCAGCCAGTTTCTGCAGGAGATGCTGCAGGAGGTGGTGTCAAAGGCTTGACTGAATTCTAGAGAGACACATCCACAGCCTTTCCCTCATCTCCTGAGTCCGTCATTTTGTCATAGAAGGAGATCAGTTTGGTCATGCACGACCTGCCTTTCCCAAACCCACACTGACTGGGCCTGATCCCCTGGCTGTCCTGTTCGTGTGTCTGATGACACTCAGGATGATCTGCTCCATGGACTTCCCTGGCACCAAGGTCAAGCCTGACAGGCCTGGAGTTGTCCAGATCCTCCTCCTGGTCCTGCCTGTAAATCACAGTTTCTGATTTCTTTTCAGCTGGGACTTCCCCAGTTCCCCAGGACTGCTGGGCAATGAGTGAAAGTGGCTTGGCCAGCTCTTCCTCCAGCTCCCTCAGTACCCTCAGGTGCATCCCATCTAGGGCAGGGACTTGTGGGGGTCTCATTGACACATTTTTTGTTATCTTTATTTGCAGTGGACAAACTATGTCCCTGTTTGTATCCGCCCCTTCATGTTTTCCCCCAACATAACCTCACAATACCCCTGTAGTCCCCCAGGTTTTCTGTCCCTCCTTCCACTGTCTCTTTTTTATCCCCCTGAGTTCCAAACTAAGTTGTCGGTTTAACCAATCCCCCTTGGTTGTTTTAGGGCACAGCCAGTTCCTGGAATTTTACATTTCCTTCTTAAAGCAGCTCCAGCCTTCCTGGACTCCTCTGTTCTTTAGGACTGACTCCCAAGGGATTCCATCAATCAATCTCCCAGGCAGGCTGCAGTCTGACCACCATCAGTCCCAGGTGTCAGTTCTGCTGCCCCCTCCTTCCCCACCCAAATGGAAAATGCTGCCCTTCAGTGTCTCTGTGTCCAAGACGGCCCCAACTACCACATCACCCACCAGTCACAGAATCACAGAATGCTTTGTGTTGGGAGGAACCTTAAAGAACAGCTCATTCTGACCTCCATCATGGGCAGGAACACCTTCCACTAGACCAAGTTGTTCAGAGCCCCATCCAACCTGGCCTTGAACAACTGCCAGGGATGGTGCAGCCAGAACTTCTCTGAGCAACCTGTGCCAGGGCCTCACCACACTCACCATAAACAATTTCTTCCTACTATCTCATCTAACCCTTTCCTCTATCAGTGTGAAGCCATTCCCCCTTGTCCTGTAACCGCAGGCCCTTTTAAATAGTCTCCGTCTTTCTTGTTGGCCCCTTCAGCCACTGGAAGGCCACAATTAGGTCACCCCAAAGCCTTCTCTTCTCCAGGCTCAACAATCCCAATTCTCTCAGCCTTCCCTCATGGCAGAGCTGCTCCATCCCTCTGATCATCTTGGTGGTCTCCTCTGGACTCGCTCCAACAGCTCCATGTCCTTGCTGTGCTGGGACCCCAGAGCTGGAGGCAGCTCTGCAGGTGGGGCAACATCCAACCAGGTGTGTTCCAGCAAGGACAGTGTGGAACCTCCTGGAACCAATGGGACATTGTGACACCACAGAACCTCCTGGAACCAAAGGGGACATTGTGACACCACAGAACCTCCTGTAACCAAAGGGGCATTGTGACACCACAGAACCTCCTGGTATCAAAGGGACACTGTGACACCACAGAAGTTCCTGAAACTCAAGGGATATTATGAGACAACAGAACCTCCTGAAATCATAGGACAATTGTGACAAATGGGGCCTCATGGATCCAGAGGAACCCAGAGATATTTTGGGTCTCCCTGGAATGAAGGGGCCTTTGTGACACTGCAGAGGGTTATGGAGCCCAAACTATCCTGGGTCCGCTGCTGAACACCATGGAATCAAAAGTCCATTGTGATACTGCAGAGATTAATGGAACTGAAAGAACCCTGGAAAACTGGAACCTCCTGGAATCAAGAGGCCATTTTGACACTGAAGAGCCTTGTGGAGCCAAAGGGACCCTGGGGCACTGTGGAACCTCATGGAACTAAGGGGCCTTTGTGACTTGTGGGGACTTCTAGAACCAAAGGAACCTCAGGACATTTTGGAACCTCATGACATCAAGGGGCCATTGTGGCACTGCAGAGCCTTATGGACCATGGCAGGATGTTCTGCCCTGATCAGGCCCAGAATCCACTCAGAGAATGCAAACAATGCAGGCTCTCTGGGCTGAGTTACTGCTGGCACCAAGGGGCTGTCTGGGTGTTGAATTCTGCTAAAACCAGCCTGGTTCACCAAACTGCAAATGCCCATTCTGCTTTTTGAAGCACCATTGGACAGAGAAGCTGCTCACTGGCCTGGAAACATGTGACCAGCAATCCCTGACAGTGTAACTATAAAAGCTTTGTCCAACTTTCATATGGCAGATCCTTCCACAGACTGTCTTGAAGCGTGTGGAGCTTCTCCCATGAAGCAGGGATGGCTCTTCATGGTCACTGCCCAGGGGTTAAGGGAAGGAGAGAGATCTGCCCTATTTAGTTGTGTGAGAGTTACATCAGTCCCTTTTTAATGATTGTTTCTTTCTGCTGCTTTTGATACTACATTAAAATAATTGTTTTGATACAGAGCACTGCACTATTTTATGCTATAATATACTCTACTAGGAGGCTTTAGCTTTTCCAGAGTGTATTAAATATTTAAGAAAATATCTGTTCACTTGTCTACTGTTCTGCCTGCTCATTTATCATAATATATAATGCAATTTATATAAGTGGATCTGATTTGCCATCATTAAAACTTGTGAGGAAAAGTGATTCAATCCTCCCTCTATAATTCCTGAAAAGACCCCTTGATTCCATGAGGTTCCACAGAGTGACAATGAATCCATTGTATAAATAAGACTCTGCAGTGTCACACTGGGCTGTTCATTCCATGAGGTTCCACAGTGTCCCAGTGGTGGTGTCAGAGATGGTGGAGCTTTTCTTTTTGTGGTCAGAAATAGAATGAGAAAGAAATAATGTCGCCAATGGCATCTGGGAAGGTCCAGACTGGACATGTGAAGAAAGAAATTTCCCTCTAAGACAAGTGCTCTGATACAAAGCATCACCAAGAAGGGGTCTGGATCAGCCAAAGGCTTTGTGTTCCAAGACAGAGCCAGGGAGGAGGGAGAGATGTCAGTGCAGGAAGGGGCCAGCGAGGTGGGGCAGCCGGGGGATGCCGACAGCCTGCAGGGAAAGGGGCAGGGCATGGACACTGTAGGACAGCCTGGGCTAGAGAGGAGACAGGGATGTGCAGAAGCTGAAAGGCCCCAAGAGAGCCAACTTGTGCAGGCCTTTGGCCATGGCTGCTGTGTGTGCCCCTGATGGCATGAGGAGACAAGTGAGCCTTGCAGCCCTGGGGCCTCATTGCCTCCTTGTCCCTGCTCAGCAGCCTGGGAGGTGCCACTCCGTCCTCCTGCCCCTGGTTTTCCACATCCTACAACCTGATGTCCAAGGAAGAGCCCTGAGGAATGAGGGAGAGACAGGATCTCCCTTCCCAGGGCTGTGACCTTTGGGTTAATGAAGTGCTTCTTACTTTCCTCAGCATCAGAGTGACCTTTCTTTCCTAGTCCATATTTGTCATCATTGTCTCTTTGTTTTCTAACTGGAATCTGGGGACACTTTCTCAGTTATGTCCCTCAGAGGGACCCATTAACAACACAAGAAACTTAAAAGTTCGATTCTGACTTTGCTTTCTCAAGAGGTTCCTGCATCTTTCCGCAGGGTCTGATGTTCAGGGACTCAGCACCAAACCCCCCAGAGGGCCATTAAATGCCCTGGGCTGTTGCTGTGCTGCTGAGCTGGGCCGGGCTCCTGGCACACAGGGAGCTCCTGGCAAGCGGGCAGCGCTGCAGAGAGACAGCTCTGCCCAGGAGCAGCTCCTGTGCACAGCCCAGCAGGGCTCAGGGCACTGCCTGCACACACCCAGGGCAGAAAAGCAGGGCAGAGAGAGGTTACACACAGTCTGGGCTGTGAGGAAAGTTGAGAGGAAGATCCACAGAAGAGGAATCTTTCCAGGCTTTCAGAAGGTAAGTCTGCATGAAGGGCAATGTATGTGCAGTTTGTGGGAAGATCTCCCAACGCTGGCACATCCCACAGCCTGGGGGGTCTCTAATGTGGGATATCACAGTTTCTCTGGTGCTGAAGATGAGGACGGGCTGCAAAGCAGGGCCTCTCTGCTGCACCATCCCAGGGACATCCCAGCAGGGTTCCCTCCTCCCAGGGATGGCTGCAGGGTCTGAATCCAGGCTGTGCCACCCAGGCTGCCCCAAACTGTCCTGCAGAGCAGGGTCCTGCACCCCAGGGTGCTGTGCCAGGGCAGGAGCTCTGCCACCTGCCAGGGGCAGCTCTCAGCTGGTCTGGGGAGCTCCCTCAGTGCTGGGGAAGTGGCTGTGGGAGGAAAGAGCAAACCAGGGCAGGGCAGGGCAGGGCAGGTTTGTTCAACTATCAAGTGAGAGTTTCATAGGTGAGGACTGCTTATAGAACCAGAGCACCCAGGGATATTTTCCAGGGGATACTTCAAGGAGAAGGTGAAAGGAGGGATTTCTATCAAGCTCTCAAGCCACATACCTGGTGGTTTGTGTTGCAGAGGGAACTCTGAGGAGCTGCACAGGGGCTGAGAACTACCTGGCATTGTTGGTGTCTGGGAGGTGGCACAGCTGACTCAGGGTGACAATGCCCTGAGTGCCCACCTGGTTCTGCCCTGGCTTCTCCCAGCCGGACCCTCAGTGTGCATTTCCTTTTTCCTCAACTTGCCCTTGTTACTGGAATTGTTTCCTCCTTCTCTCAGTCAGGTTCACTGGGAATGCTAGTTCAAGCTCCAGAGTCAATCACTGATCCTGTGATCCCCCTCAGGCAGGTGGGTCCCTGGGAATGAGACATTCCAATTTTCCTCTGAACTGTGGGGCTGTCAGTAGTGAATTCTGTGTGCCTGGAGAATGAGGTGTGTTTCCCAGAATCAAACCCCATTGTCAGGACACTTGCCTCTTCTCTGAGATTTCCTTCCAAGCTGGGAGCTGCCCTCAAGAATGCAAATCATCTTCATAGCACAGTTGTGTTATCTGAAATCCCCAGTGCAGAGGGGCAGAGATGCTGTGCCCATCCCAGGAAATGCTGTTGAGTTGGTGAGATGAGCCATGTGTGTCCTTGAGACCTTGAGCCAGACTGAGACATTGAGTGGTCTGTGATGGATCTCTTTGCTCTCAACAGTGTCTGATGGCTTTTCAGAGAAAAATGGGAGTGTGATCACTCTCTGTCTGAGGAGGCCCAAGTCCAGGGCAGCTGGAACAAGGCAGAGGGACAGAGCAGCTCCCCTCACTCTGCACTAAGCCACAGACATGGTCCTGTTTGGGAAGCCCTGCTCTGCTCTTCCTCAGGGCAGCACAAATGCTGAGGGGTTCTGCCATCCAGGAAAACTCCACAGGGAAGATGAGGGGAGTCAGAAACAAAACACCCAAACCTCTGAAACTGCCTTCTGGAATCCTGAAACCTTCTCAAAACTGGGAGTGCAGATGCCCATGAGAACTTTTGCTTTAGGAGCAGTTTCATCTGACACAGCTGAACACCAGGAAGGGCCCTGCCCCCACCATGGCCATGACCCCCCTGGAGCAGAGCAGGGCTGACCCTCACAGCCAGTGGGCAGAGGGGCTGCTCCTCATGGGAAATGTAGTGAGCACCAAGCAGGGCTCCAGCCATGGATATGAAGCAAAGTTTCCTGAAAAAGGAAACGTGGGGAGTGTGAGCAGAAGGGAAAGGGGTATTGGGAAATGGCTGTGACTCTTTGAAAAGTATCTCATCTTATTTGTCACTGTTATTTCCTCTTTGGACATTGCCCCACCTCCAGAAGCAGCAAATGTCCAACAGCAGCTCCATCAACCAGTTCCTCCTCCTGCCATTGGCAGACACGCGGCAGCTGCAGCTCCTGCACTTGTGGCTCTTCCTGGGCATCTCCCTGGCTGCCCTCCTGGGCAACGGCCTCATCATCAGCGCCGTAGCCTGCGACCACCACTTGCACACCCCCATGCACTTCTTCCTGCTCAACCTGTCCCTCACAGACCTGGGCTGGATCTACACCACTGTCCCCAAAGCCATGCACAACTCCCTCTGGGACACCACAACCATCTCCTACATGGGATGTGCTGCACAACTCTTTTTCTTTGTCTTCTTCATGTCAGCAGAATTTTCTCTCCTCACCATCATGTGCTACGACCGCTACGTTGCCATCTGCAAACCCCTGCACTACGGGACCCTCCTGGGCAGCAGAGCTTGTGCCCACATGGCAGCAGCTGCCTGGGCCAGTGGCTTTCTCTACTCTCTGCTGCACACAGCCAATACATTTTCCCTGCCCCTGTGCCATGGCAATGCCCTGGGCCAGTTCTTCTGTGAAATCCCTCAGATCCTCAAGCTCTCCTGCTCACAATCCTACCTCAAGGAAGTTGCGCTTCTTGTTCTTAGTGTCTGTTTAACTTTTGGTTGTTTCATTTTCATAGTTTTCTCCTATGTGCAGATCTTCAGGGCTGTGCTGAGGATCCCCTCTGAGCAGGGACGGCACAAAGCCTTTTCCACGTGCCTCCCTCACCTGGCCGTGGTCTCCCTGTTTCTCACCACTGCCATATTTTCTAACCTCAAGCCTCCCTCCATCTCATCCCCAGTTCTAGATCTGGTAGTCTCAGTTCTGTACTCGGTGGTTCCTCCAGTATTGAACCCTCTCATCTACAGCCTGAGAAACAAGGAAATCAAGGATGCCCTCTGCAAAGTCTTTGAATACCGTTCATTTCATATTAAGATTTCCAATTACCCCACTGGGGCTCCAATTGTACCTCAAGAATAGTCAGAAATAACTTTTCTTTTTCCGCTTTTTCTGTTCTATACCTGTGATAGAATTCAATCATTACAGAACTGTTCTGTTGGGATGAGACCTTAAAGTTCAATCTACTTCCAACTACTCCACCACTGGCAGGGGTGGCACTCACTAGGTCAGGTTACTCATGTTGGTATTAGTCAGGTTTCTCTGTATTATCTTGGCCTTCTCTCAGCTTATTCTTAACACAACCTACTCAAGTACAGATGGATCCCTGTGATGATGATCTCATTAAAAGATACAGGAAAAAATTATTTCTCTCAGCTCCCATTTATTCCACCCTCTGGAGCTGCTGGAGCAGCCCCAGCTCTCAGGAGGGTCTCAGCAGCCCAATGTGCAGCTGCCCCGTGGAGGAGCAGCCCTGGTGCCCTTGGGGCTGGCCCTGGTGCCTTGGTGGGCACTCGCTCTCTATGCCTGTGACTCGGGGCTGCTGCTCCCCTGAATCCCTGGCCAAGGACAGCAGCACATGGTCTTTCCATGGCTGGGCTCCCCTCCCTTCCACAGTGTCCTCTTGTGCCCTGAGTGTTGTGGGAGCCCCAAGGTGTCCTGTAACCTGTGACAATCCTGTTGTCCCTACAGAGCCATCCCCTTGGTTGCAGCAGGAACGGGCCATGTGACCCCTGTGTCAGAGCTGGGCTCTGGGCAAGCACCACCATGGCCAAAGGGTCTCACTGCAGGGCAGGGCCAGGGGCTGGACACCTCTTCAGAGCTGGGGGGGCAGGAACCCACCCAGGGAGCTCATCCGTTAAAATGGTTTTGGCTCTTGGGTTCTTGATGGATTCAGAGGGACGGGATCAGATACCCACGGGAATCTGTTGGGACCAAGGGATGGACCAAGAGCCCCATTCTTGGTTGGACATGTTCAAGCAGAGTGTTACAGGTCTTTGATGGATCTGCCTGTTGCTGTCCCACCTGCAGTGGGACTGGTGGCTGATGCCATCCTGGAGAGAAGCTATTGTAGCATCTGGGAAAGCTCAAGGGATGCCTGGGGCATCCTAAAATGAATGACCATTGAAAGAGGAGTCATATAGAGGAAAAGATGAACGTGTGGAGAACACTCCTCACCCCTCATTGCCAGGAGCTGCTTTGGGGAGCCAGAAGGCAAAAGGACACATGCCTGGGGCATGTTTCAGAGGAGCCCATGGGCTGGATGTAATGCAACCCCACCCTGCCCTGGTGCCATTGGAGACACTCCCTGGTCCTGCTCGGCCTTCTCCTTGGCTCCTGAGCCATCTGGGAACATGGACAGGAGCTCAGCAGCTGTGATCCCCACCCAGCTGTGTCTGCTTCCCACCCTGACCAGCATGGCCAGTGCAGGGTCACCCCATGGCCCCAGGGCACCACAGTCCCCTCCCTCTGCAGAGCAGCCTCACCAGTTCAGGGCCCTGCAGGGAGCAGGGAGTGGGAACCAGAAGCTGCCACCCAGGCCAGTATGGACAGACTCATGTGGGGAAAGGCTCTCTGGAGAGAGGAGATGGCTCTGAAGAAATAGAGTGAATTTAGGGGAGAGAAAGTAGCTTGGCAAACAGAGATGAAAGAATTTGATGGGGTAAAAATTGGTTCAGGTAACACTGAGGGTGCTGCAATGCTGACTGTGCAAACATTCCTGATAGGCCTTTACCCAGTTTCTTACCATTAGCCTCAAACCCTGACACCACTGAAAGGTGCTGCCCTCACAGGGGAAGGAATCCACTACTCTGATCCCAATCTCAGCTTTACCAGGAAGTCAAAGCTCAAGCTCCCTGTACCCTTAGTTGGACTCTGTTACTGGCACTAATCCATGGCCCCATCACAAGCATTAAACCTCTCAATTTAATCCTAACCCTCTCTCACAAATATACCCCACTTGCTAAGGACAAATCAGACACTCAGCACAACACCAAACCTTCCTAAACTTCTGCCCAAGCCCTACTCCTGAATGTCAAACTCTAAACCCTAATACATAAATCCTTACCTCAACACCACAACCGAGGGCATTTCTTCCCACACTCTGAGCTTGCAACCATTTACTCTCCATGCCCCTTCCTGGGATCAGGGCAAAGACATTGAGGCCCCAGGGCAGGCACAAGGCGTTGGGAGAGGAATGTGAGGTGACCTGGACCTGATCAGCTCATGGCACACAAGGAGCAGATGGGTGGCAATGCTGTGAGGAGTCAGCTGTGCCTCAGCATCT
The DNA here is from genome assembly GCF_047495875.1 of Pithys albifrons albifrons. NCBI lineage: Eukaryota > Metazoa > Chordata > Aves > Passeriformes > Thamnophilidae > Pithys > Pithys albifrons. The sequence goes on from NC_092464.1 coordinate 58,885,967, forward strand.
CCAGGGGGCCATGGCTGGGAAGGGGCTGCCAGGTCACATCTGTCACCTCCCTGACAGGCAGCAGCAGCCTTGGGCACCCAGAGGCAGCTGAGCCACCTGTGCACACACCCTGAGAGCTGCCCCAGCTGAGAGTCCCTCTCAGGGGCCCTGAGGAGCTCTGGGCTCTGGCAACACAAACCTGCTGGAGTTTTGGAAGGCAAAGAGGCCAGTCCTGCCCTGGGGGCACAATGACCCAGAGATGAGGGCAGGGACCTGAACAGCTCTGGAGTGACCCCGAGGAGAAGGGCCTGGGCTGTGTGAGGGATGTCCTGAGGCACAAGGGACTCAGGATCAAAGTGAATAAGGACAACAGGACATGGGGCTGCCTTGGGGGAGTGTGGCCACCCAGACAAGGGAGGTGTCACCCCCTTTGAATGAGCACTGGGGTAACACATCTGGACTGATGTGTCTGGGTTTGAGGTTCCCCATTGTGGAGGAATCAGAAAGAACTGGTGAGGGCTCAAGGAAGATCTGGTTGGGCATTGAACAGTCACCCTGGGGCACTGGTCACAGCTCCAAGCCTGACAGAGCTCAAGGAGGGTTTCAATGATCATCACCTGGTTTCACTGCTATGGATGGTCCTGTGCAGGGCTAAGTGTTGGACTCAATTATCCTTACAGGCCTCTTCCAGCTCAGCATATTCTGTGATTCTGCCAGGATGACAGAGCTTTTCTTGGTACTGGAAAGAGAAGGAAAGTCACAAAGTGCAGCTTGGAAGTTTCTGAGTGGAAGGGAGGAAAAAGAAATGTCACTCAGAGAGGAGCCTTGTGGTACAAGGTTTCACCATGAGCAAGTCAGTATCATCCCATGGCTTTGTGTTGCAGGGAACAGCCAGAGATGGTGCAGAGACATCAGTGAGGACACAGAAATGCTGCTGGGAGGGCTGGTGGCAAAGCAGGATGGGTGTGTGCAGCCTGCAAGGCCAGAGGAGTAGCAGGGACAGGGCAGGACAGGCTGCAGGACAGATGGCCAAGGACTCTGACAGGGCTGGAAGGCACAAAGGCACCCAGGCTTTGTCCCCTGGGCTCTGGCAGCTGCCTCTGCCACTGAGAACAGCAGAAGGGACTTTCTTCTGAGTGTTTGGACTTTGTGTCTTCCTCACCCATCCCTGAAAATTCTGGGAGGGGTTGCACAGATATTGACATTTGTTGTTTCTCCCCCTCCCATCCCACTGCCCCACAAACAGCCCTGAGCCATCTGTGAGGGACAGGACCTGCTGTCTCAGGGCCTGGGGCTCAGGCCTTGGCCTTTGTGCTTCCTCCAACCAACGCAGGGTTTTCTCAGCATTGCAGGTGCCTGCACAGAGCCTTTGTCTCCCTGCAATCAGGGCCTCCAAGGATCTGCTCTAAGGAGTCCCTGGGGAGGCTTTGTCAGTGCCTGCCCTCAGTGGGGCCATTGGTGCTTCAAGGGACTTGGAGTTTGGCTTCTGACTTCTTGAGCCACTTTTTCAATCTTCTCTCACTTCTTGAGTATCATGGACTCATCTCCAAATACACAGTGGGGCTCATTAAAACACAGAAGAAAAAATTATTTCTCTTCCTTTATTTGTCTTCAAGTCTTGAAGACCTGTAGTAATTGGAGTTTGGTAGTTTAAGTAAGAAGGAAAATTTCAAAGTGAACCTCAAAAAGCCCATATATTTTAGAAGGAAAGGGGATGATTTACAGAGAGACTTGGAATGGAAGAGGGTCAGAAAGCAAAGGGTTTGCATACAAAAGGGGGAAAAGGGATTAATAGCACTTAATCATTGACCAATGTAACAGTTATCAAGGGATTACACAGAATTTGCTGCAATCTCAACAGTGACTCAGTTATAGATTCACAATAACAACATTCACATCACAGTCAATTCACACACACAAACACAGGCAGAGATGTGTGAACACAACAATATCTGTGTGTGTAAAGGTGCCCACCCCAAATTCTCCTTGTTGTCAGTGAAACACTCCCAGGGACCTGGGATGTGGACCTGGGGACATTGGTGGACTTGGCAGTGCTGGGTTATGGTTGGACTGGGTGACCTTGGAGGGCTTTTCCAACCCAAGTGATTCTCTGATGCAATGACTCATCACCTCTATGATTCTGATAAATCCTCTCCTGCAATCAACACACATCCTGAAAATTCACATTCTGACATGGCAGAAATTGTATTGACATTTCATTGAAAGTATTGAATCATTTCAATTGATAGAAAGAGGTTACTGAAAAATCAAGATATTGGAGGACACTGTTTGGGTTTCAGGCTGAGCTGCACTGACTGACCATCAGTACCCAGTGCTGCTGGAGGCTCAGGTGTATTTGAGGTCCTTGCCTGGCACTGGCAGCTGTCACAGAGGACCTGCAGGACATCAAGAGCTTTTATGGAGCTGCAGATGGAACCTGGGCAGAGGGTCCCAGGGAACCTACATAAGAGCATCAGGTATTTGTGTCCCTGAAACACAAGGAGGAGAACTAAAAAGAATATTAAGAGCTTAACATTTGTTTCCCTCTGGATGATTTTGGATACATTTCTGCCTAGAAATGTTCCCAGGACCCAGTTGAACCTTTCCTGCCCATCACTGCCCCTGCCCCATCTCACACAAGGAGTTCCCTGAGGTTTCTGAGGTGGAGCTCTCTCACCTGACACAGGGGAGCAGTGACCAGTGTCAGTGACACCCCTGGTGTTTGGATGATCAGCTTTGCACTCATCTCACACATCTGTTACAGTGGCTTCCTGTAAGAGTTCCTAAATCATCAAATCACTTTTCCTTTCCATCCCCTCCAGGGTACAGGATGTGTGACTCTGGTTTAGGAGATGAAATAGGTGGGAATGGTCTCACCTGGAGCTCACAGGAGGCATCGAGCTCACAGGCCCTTGTCCTGCTGAGGGAATTCAATCCTCTGAAAACCTCCTGGGAAAGCAGCAAGGAGGGCTCTGGGCACTGCAGGAGACTCCTGGAATGCATGAAGCAAAACTTCCTGATCCACGTAATAGGAGGCCTTTCCAGGGGGGATGTGTTACTGGATCTTTGGTCAGCAAGGCAAGTGGTGACCAGTGGTGTCCTGGGCTGCCTCCAAAGCAGCCTGGGCAGCAGGGGAGGGGAATTCTGCCCCTCTGCCCTCTCAGGTGAGACCCCACCTGCAGAGCTGCCTCCAGCTCCGTAGTCCCAGCACAGCAAGGACATGGACCTGTTGGAGTGAGTCCAGAAGAAGTACCAAGATGATCAGAGGGATGGAGCAGCTCTGTCATGAGGGAAGGCTGAGAAAGCTGGGATTGTTCAGCCTGGAGAAGAGAAGGCCTTGGGGCGACCTAATTGTGGCCTTCCAGGACCTGAAAGGAGCCAAAAAAGAGATGGAGAGAGACTGTTTACAAGGGCCAGGAGTGACAGGACAAGGGGGAATGGCTTGACATTGACAAAGAGTAGGTTTAGATGAGACTTTTGGAAGTAATTTTTTCCTCTAAGGGTGCGGAGGAACTTTCACAGGTTTCCCAAAGAATCTGTGACTGCCTCATCCCTGGAGTGTTCAAGGCCAGATTGGACAGAGCTCTGGGCAACCTGGTCTAGTGGAAGGTTCTTCTGTTCATGTCACTGGGGATGGAACTTGGTGATATTTTAAGGCCCCTGAAATTCAGGACATTTTATGATTCTGAGTTTCTTGAGGCAACTGTGAAAGACCCCAAAGTTTTGATGTCATTGGGGGAAATGTCACCTTCCAAAAAGGGCAATTAAAAGCAGGAATGCAAAAAGACACATAAGATCCAGTCCCATAGAAAGGGAAAGTGATATTTCTTATGCTGTGGGTGCAGAAACAGTAAGTGTTGGGTTGTGCCTCAGAACACTCAAGCAGATCTGATCAATGCACCCACGAGCCAAGGCAAACACTGAGCAGAGTGAGGGGCAGTGAGTGGGGACCTGACATGCAGAAGGAGCAGATTGCTGGGGGAGGAACTGCCTTTCCTGTGCCAGGACCAGGGCACATCCCACTGCAGGAAAAGCCCCAGGCCAGCCCCAGCACATTGAAGGCCACGGGAAGAACTCAGAGTGACTTGGTGGACCTCTGCCAGGGAGAGCCTGAAACCCCAAATGCATCTTGGCAGCAGCAGATCCTGCCAGTCCATGGCCAGGAGCCCTCCCTTGCCAGCCCAGCCTGGTGGGCAGCACTGCAGAGCTGCTGGTTAAGGCTGTTCTTTCTTGCTGGCCTCTGCAAAGCCACTTCTGCTACAGGAGCCTCATGGGGAAGCAATTGGGCCCCAGCAACTTGGAGACAAGATATTAATCAAAACCTGCTCATGCTGTTGTCAAACCCCTCTGAAATGATTGGGGTAATAAAACCCCCTAACACTGCATGTTTGGTGTTAGAAAGGAAGGCATCACTTTATTCCCAGTGCTCTGTGTGTGTGTCCAACAGAAATCCTTTCACACAGACACCAATGCATCACTTTGTCACCTATTTATAAATTTTTAGCAAACAAATCAATGTTCATTGGTTCTAAATGACATATTTTATTGAACTAATTTTGAATTAATATTGAATTAATTTTTATCTTCTATTGGTTATGGACTTCTCCCTCTCTTTGCTAATTAGTCCATATTTTTAGTCTTTTTCTCCTGGTTGGGACTTTCCATCACATCTACTAAGTCCTTGTTAGCCATCTTTTTATCTGCTGGTTTCTGCAAATGTCCTTGTGGTCCATAAATTCTGCATTCCAGATGTCCAACATCAACAGTACATCTTTCTATCCCAGGCTTTGTTCATCAAAGCATATCAAGGTTCACTTAACAAATCTTAGAGAATTAGTACTTTTCCCAAGCTGTGTTCTCACAGTGGTAGGTTAAATTCTGCTGAGTGCTGGCTGAAAGAGATTTAAGGCCCAACACACAACTTATCTTTAATTCAAGCAGTTCATTAAAAGGCTAATTAAAAGTATTATGGTATTAGAAAAGTTGTATCATTTCCTACAATCGAAGCAGAGACCTGAGGGTGGGAGAGGAAAGAGGAGACTCAGGCCAAGGAGATATGGCTGGAACATGGTGGTTGTGAGGTCACTTCCACTGCAGCAGCCTGGGTGGCCCTCAGGAGACATTCTGGCCAGGGAGCATTGTGAGGTCATCCAGCACATCAGGGAACCCACACAACAGAAATTCCATCCTTGGGGAGCTGAAGGAGTGGGGCAGGTGGGAGAGCCCCCCCAGGTTCTGATTCTGGGGGCAGCTCTGTGACACAACCCCACCAACCCTGGCAGGCAGGAAGGCAGCCTGGGCTTGTGGCCACCCTGCTCTGCACTGGCCCTGCAACTCAGAAAAGTCTTTTCCTCATCTCCAGGCTGAACATTCCCTCTTTCCCTCAACACCCCTTGTTTATCATCCTCTTCACATGCCAGCTCCAGCCAAGCCTTCCTTTCCTCAAAAAACAAAGTACTCATATCTCAAGTTGTTCTTTGCAATCTGTCCTTGCTGTCACCTCCTGGCAGTGGCTTCATGGCCCCTGTCACAGCCAGCCCTGGCCCTGCACTGACCCAGCTCTGCTGCCCCACAGATGCTGCATCAGGAAGGGAAGGTCCATGGGGGAGGGAAATGCACAGGGACTCATCCTGGAAGGGACCTCGGGTGGGTTCTGGGCCAAACCAAAGCACAGTGAGTGGGGAAATGGACACAAGGCTGGGCTGTTTGTGTGCTCTGCCATGTCAGGAGAAGATGTAGAGCTGCAGAGACACCCAGACAATGTGGATCCCTCAGGAGATGATCTCAGACAGCGGCTCCCAGGCCTCTGCCAATCCCTGTTTGCTCTGGTTTGATGTTCCCTGGTGGTTACACCCACTCATACCCACCAGTGTTCTGTGCACACACACCAGTCTCACCAGTGTCTGGGCCCCCAAAGAACACAAGATCTGAAGATTTGTGGCTTCCAGTCCAGTGGCAGGTACTTGGATCTCCCTCCAAACCCAGAGCACAGAGATCTCTTGTCCCAGAAAGTTCCTGGCAATGGAGGGATTAGGAAAATGGGACAAGCTGTGGAATCAGTTGCAGGGCATGGTCAGGGAAAGGCACTGACCAGTCACCTCTTTAAACATGTTCAGCTTTTTTCATCCATTTTTCGCTCTGTTATCTCATGCCTGTTCCTCCAGAAATTACTTTGGTCATTTCCTGGACATCCCATGGCAAGTCTTGTACAGTCCCTAAATGCACTTTCTGGCTGCCCATCCTGAGTCTCAGTACCTGAGTGAGAAAACCCCCAACCTCAGCTGCAAGGCCATCCTGGGGGGCTGTCACTGATCACTTGGGGAGACTTTCATGTAGAGATGTTGGAAATCTCTATTAGTTCCTTTGTAAATTTTGAGTTTTGAAAGGTTCCTCCAAAGTCATTGAAATTCATGTCCCTAAAAGGACTGTTTTTCCATTTTCATAAAGTGTTGGGGATTAGGTCACATTAAAATGCCAACATGGTGCATGTAGGTATTTGCAACCCTGTGGAAAAGGAGTTGGGGATATAGGAAAAAAGAATAATAAACTGTTTGGGTTGGAAGAGACCTAAAGTAGCCACTAGTCAAAGTGCACTTCAAATTACTCAGGGACACCTTCCACAAATTTAGGTTGTACAAAATTCCAAACCTTGGGCAGCTCCAGGAATGGGGTTTCCACTTACTCTGTAACCTGGCCCAGGTTCCTGCCACCCTCAGCACAAAATATTTCTTCCTGACATCCAATGGAAATCTCCCCTCATTCAGTTCCAGTTCCTGTGCCTTGTTCTGCCAATACAACCTTTGGCAAAAAGTGTCACTGTGTCTCTCCTGCACTAAGAGCACAACATTTTCATGGCTAAATACCAGAGATATCGTGTGAAGGGGTTTGGACGCCTCCAAGCCCTGGGCCCAGTGGTGTGGAGACTGAGGAAAGAACAGGAGAAGCCTGAGAGGCCTTGAAGGGAAACTGGGAAGGTCCAGACTGCACACAAGGAGAAAGGAATTCCTGCCCAAAGGAAATGCTGTGGTGCAACACATCCCCCTGAAGGAGTCTGGATCAGTCCAAGGCTTTGTGTGCCAAGGCAGAGCCAGGGAGGAGGGAGAGATGTCAGTGCAGGAAGGGGCCAGCGAGGTGGGGCAGCCGGGGGATGCCGACAGCCTGCAGGGAAAGGGGCAGGGCATGGACACCGTAGGACAGCCTGGGCTGGAGAGGAGACAGGGATGTGCAGAAGCTGAAAGGCCCCAAGAAAGCCAACTTGTGCAGGCCTTTGGCCATGACTGCTGTGTGTGCCCCTGATGGCATGAGGAGACAAGTGAGCCTTGCAGCTCTGGGGCCTCATTGCCTCCTTGTCCCTGCTCAGCAGCCTGGGAGGTGCCACCCCATCCTCCTGTCCCTCCTATTCCACATCCCAGTGCCCCGGTGCCCCAGGAAGAGCCCTGAAGAATGAGGGAGAGACAAGATCTCCCTTCCAAGAGGCTGGGGGTCACGGCTGTGACCTTTAGGTTAATGAAATGTTTCTCACTTTCCTCAGCATCAGAGTGACCTTTCTTTCCTAGTCCATATTTGTCATCATTGTCTCTTTGTTTTCTAACTGGAATCTGGGGACACTTTCTCAGTTATGTCCCTCAGAGGGACCCATTAACAACAAAAGAAACTTTAAAGTTTGATTCTGACTTGGGTTTCTCAAGAGGTTTCTTTACCTTTCCTCAGGGTCTGATGTTCAGGGACTCAGCACCAAACCCCCCAGAGGGCCATTAAATGCCCTGGGCTGTTGCTGTGCTGCTGAGCTGGGCCGGGCTCCTGGCACACAGGGAGCTCCTGGCAAGCGGGCAGCGCTGCAGAGAGACAGCTCTGCCCAGGAGCAGCTCCTGTGCACAGCCCAGCAGGGCTCAGGGCACTGCCTGCACACACCGAGGGCACAGCAGAGAAGGGACAGAGATGAGAGGCAGCCTGGGCTGGGAGGGGACTGAGCTCTCACTACAGGAGAAAACTGCACAGATTTTGAAAGAAGAATTCTCTGGCTATAGGAAAGTTAATCTTCCCTTCCTGCAAGGATCTCCTAAAGCTGGCACATCCCACAGCATCCAGGATCTTTCAGAAGGACTCCCACAGTTCCTCTAGCAGAGAGGATGAGGCCATAAGGCAGAGCAAGGCAGAACCTCAGGCATTACAGGTAGACAAGGGAAGTGCGAAAGAGGTTGAAGGGATTCTGGGGTGGGAGGACAGGTCAGAGCTCATCAGGAGAGAAACCTTCACAGTCCTTTGCCAGGCTGCAGAGCAGTGCAGGTGAGTTCCAGAGATGTCTCTTAAAGCTGCCAAAAGCCATCACTGACAGGATCTGTCAGGATGGGTCTCCTGGATTTCCTGGTGTGGAGCATCAGAGGCAGAGGGCAAGAAGGTTCCCTTCTCCCAGGGATGGCTGTTGGGTGTGAGGTTGGGGGTGCAGCCAGGGGTGCCCAGGGCTGTCCTGCAGAGCAGGGTCCTGCAGCCCAGGGCTCTGTGTGCTGGGGCAGGGACTCTGCTGCCTGCCAGGGTCAGCTCAGCCTGGTCAAGGAGCTCCCCATGGCCCTGCAGGGAGAAAGTGTGGGTGGAAGGAGTGACCCCCTCCTGGCAGGACAGGGATGAGCAGGGCAGGGATGAGCAGGGCAGGGAAGGGTCCTTCAGCTACAATGGCTCTGGGCTTCTCTCAGCTTCAGTTCTACCTCCTGCCATGTCCAAGGTCACTTCTCAGGAACCACATCCACTCAGAACACCTTCCCCTTCCCAGACACCGCAGCTTGTCTGGGATCTGCTCTGCAGCCCCTGCACAGGCAGAGCTGCCCCTGGGCAGTGGGGTGGGCATGGGCTGTGTGAGCACTGGAGGGAGCTGAGCTGGGCACAGGGAGGTGGCTGCTGGCAGGAACAGCTCCTCACAGCACAGACAGGCAGGGAGGGAGAGGGAGCTGCTGCCACAAATGCTGGGGAGGGGCATGTGGGCACCTCCCTGCTGGCCCTGTGGCACAGACACCTTCCCCTGGCCAACTCCTCCCTGGGCTCCTTTCCCAGCCTGAGCAGAGCCTCTGCCCTCAGGCCCGTGGGGGCTCAGGTGTGCATTGCCCTGCAGCAGCCACAGCCCAGGGAAGGATGTGGCCTGTGCTGCTCTTGTTCTCACAATTGGACTTCTGAGCCCATATGGGTTATTGAGAGTGGTAGGTTCAGTTCCTGTTGAGACAGAAACCGTTTGGGTCCGACTGTGAGGATGTGTCTGTGGGAATAAAGTGCCCAAGTCCCCTCCAGGCAACTTGAAGACATTCAGCTGCTTCCCTTGGTGTCCTGCAGGGCTGCAGGGTGCCCTCCAGAGGGGCACAGCTCTCCCATAGGGTCTCTGTTCTGTATAAGATCCCATGCAGAGGACACCTCAGGGCTAAATCCATGGAAATGCTCTGGGCAGCTGTACTTGGGCAGCTGAACTGATCCCCCCTGTCTCTCAGTCGGGGAGGAGAAAGATGGGGCACCCTGAGGAAAGAAGAGAAGTCCCTTTGAAGCTGAATTTCTCTGATCACAGTTGTGACTTGTTTCTTTTTTAAGGGGACTCCTCTGTGTGATCCTCCCCCAGGCCAAGCTGCCAGCACAGGTCAGCTGAGAACAAGCCTGATGACGAGAGCAGCTCTCTTGCCATTGCAGTAACAGACAAGTCCTTTGCCTCTCAGGACTGACAAGATTTCACTTGGAGCACATTAGAAATTCCAGAGTTTTCAGCCATCCAAACCCACTCCTGGCAAGTTGAACTGAAACCAAATAAAAGACACCAAATTTCCTCAGCTCTGTTCCACAGTTGGGCAGGCTGTGACCAGCAATGCTGGAAACACTTTGAAACATCAGAAGTGCATTTAATTTGATGTAACCCCATGTTCTCAGTTGCCTCTTACTGCACAGCAAGAATGAATCCTCAGGAGCCCAGTACAGGATCCCTGCTCTCAATGCCCCCATGAGCCAGAAAAACCCAGAACTCAGGGGAGATGGGTGCAAAAAGGTCTTCCTTAAAAGAGAGACCCTGAATGTCAAGTACATTTTGCTAATATGGTCTGGCCTAACTCAGTCCTGCCTTTTCCTCCTCAACAGATAACCATATCCAGAGGAAGCAAATGTTCAACAGCAGCTCCATCAGCCAGTTCCTCCTCCTGCCATTGGCAGACACGCGGCAGCTGCAGCTCCTGCACTTGTGGCTCTTCCTGGGCATCTCCCTGGCTGCCCTCCTGGGCAACGGCCTCATCATCAGCGCCGTAGCCTGCGACCACCACCTGCACACCCCCATGCACTTCTTCCTGCTCAACCTGTCCCTCACAGACCTGGGCTGCATCTGCACCACTGTCCCCAAAGCCATTCACAACTCCCTCTGGGACACCACAACCATCTCCTACACAGGATGTGCTGCACAGCTCTTTTTCTTTTTGTTCTTCATCTCGACAGAGTTTTCCCTCCTCACCATCATGTGCTACGACCGCTACGTTGCCATCTGCAAACCCCTGCACTACGGGACCCTCCTGGGCAGCAGAGCTTGTGCCCACATGGCAGCAGCTGCCTGGGCCAGTGGCTTTCTCAATGCTCTGCTGCACACAGCCAATACATTTTCCCTGCCCCTGTGCAAGGGCAATGCCCTGGGCCAGTTCTTCTGTGAAATCCCACAGATCCTGAAGCTCTCCTGCTCACACTCCTACCTCAGGGAAATTGGGCTCACTGTGGTTACTGCCTCTTCAGTTTTTGGTTGTTTCATTTTCATTGTTTTCTCCTATGTGCAGATCTTCAGGGCTGTGCTGAGGATCCCCTCTGAGCAGGGACGGCACAAAGCCTTTTCTACGTGCCTCCCTCACCTGGCTGTGGTCTCCCTGTTTGTCAGCACTGGCATATTTTCTAACCTCACCCCACCCTCCATCTCATCCCCAGTTCTAGAACTGGTAGTCTCAGTTCTGTACTCAGTGGTTCCTCCAGTATTGAACCCCCTCATCTACAGCCTGAGAAACAAGGAAATCAAGGATGCCCTCTGCAAAGTCTTTGAATACAGTCCACTTCAGATTAAGATTTTCAATTCCCCCACTGGGGCTCCAATTGTACCTCAAGAATAGCCAGAAATAACTTTTCTTTTTCCGCTTTTTCTGTTCTATACCTGAGATAAAATTGAATCATCCCAGAACTGTTCTGTTGGGATGGGACCTTAAAGATCAATCTAGTTCCAACTTCTCCACCACTGGCAGGGGTGGCACTCACTAGATCAGGTTACTCATGTTGGTATTAGTCAGGTTTCTCTGTATTATCTTGGCCTTCTCTCAGCTTATTCATAACCCAACATACTCAAGTACAGATGGATCCCTGTGATGATGATCTCATTAAAGGACACAGGAAAAAATTATTTCTCTCAGCTCCCATTTATTCCACCCTCTGGAGCTGTTGGAGCAGCCCCAGCTCTCAGGAGGGTCTCAGCAGCCCAATGTGCAGCTGCTCCGTGGAGGAGCAGCCCTGGTGCCCTTGGGGCTGGCCCTGGTGCCTTGGTGGGCACTCGCTCTCTGTGCCTCTGACTCGTGGCTGCTGCTCCCCTGAATCCCTGGCCAAGGACAGCAGCACATGGTCTTTCCATGGCTGGGCTCCCCTCCCTTCCACAGTGTCCTCTTGTGCCCTGGGTGCTGTGGGAGCCCCAAGGTGTCCTGTAACCTGTGACAGTCCTGTTGTCCCTACAGAGCCATCCCCGTGGTTGCAGCAGGAATGGGCCATGTGACCCCTGTGTCAGAGCTGGGCTCTGGGCAGGCACCACCATGGCCAAAGGGTCTCACTGCAGGGCAGGGCCAGGGGCTGGACACCTCTTCAGAGCTGGGGGCAGGAACCCACCCAGGGAGCTCATTTGTTAAAATGGTTTTGGCTCTTGGGTTCTTGATGGATTCAGAGGGACGGGAGCAGACACCAACGGGAATCTGTTGGGACAAAGGGCTGGACCAAGAGCCCCATTCTTGGTTGCACATGTTCAAGCAGATTGTTACAGGTCTTTGATGGATGTGCCTGTTGCTGTCCCACCTGCAGTGGGACTGGTGGCTGATGCCATCCTGGAGAGAAGCTATTGTAGCATCTGGGAAAGCTCAAGGGATGCCTGGGGCATCCTAAAATGAATGACCATTGAAGGAGGAGTCATATAGAGGAAAAGGTGAACCTGTGGAGAACACTCCTTGCCCCTCAATGCCAGGAGCTGCTTTGGGGAGCCAGCAGGCAAAGGGACACAAGTCTGGGGCATGTTTCAGAGGAGCCCATGGGATGGATGTAATGCAACCCCACCCTGCCCTGGTGCCATTGGAGACACCCCCTGGTCCTGCCCAGTCTTGTCCTTGGCTCCTGAGCCATCTGGGAACATGGAAAGGAGCTCAGCAGCTGTGATCCCCACCCAGCTGTGTCTGCTTCCCACCCTGACCAGCATGGCCAGTGCAGGGTCACCCCATGGCCCCAGGGCACCACAGTCCCCTCCCTCTGCAGAGCAGCTTCACCAGCTCAGGGCCCTGCAGGGAGCAGGGAGTGGGAACCAGGAGCTGCCACCCAGGCCAGTATGGACAGACTCATGTGGGGAAAGGCTCTTTTGAGAGAGGAGATGACTCTGAAGAAATACAGTGAATTTAGGGGAGAGAAAAGTAGCTTGGCAAACAGAGATGAAAGAATTTGATGGGGTAAAAATTGGTTCAGGTAACACTGAGGGTGCTGCAATGCTGACTGTGCAAACATTCCTGATAGGCCTTTACCCAGTTTCTTACCATTAGCCTCAAACCCTGACACCACTGAGAGGTGCTGCCCTCACAGGGGAAGGAATCCACTACTCTGATCCCAATCTCAGCTTTACCAGGAAGTCAAAGCTCAAGCTCCCTGTACCCTTAGTTGGACTCTGTTACTGGCACTAATCCATGGCCCCATCACAAGCATTAAACCTCTCAATTTAATCCTAACCCTCCCTCACAAATATACCCCACTTGCTAAGGACAAATCAGACACTCAGCACAACACCAAACCTTCCTAAACTTCTGCCCAAGCCCTACCCCTGAATGTCAAACTCTAAACCCTAATACATCAATCCTTACCTCAACACCACAACCGAGGGCATTTCTTCCCACACTCTGAGCTTGCAACCATTTACTCTCCATGTCCCTTCCTGGGATCAGGGCAAAGACCTTGAGGGCCCAGAGCAGGCACAAGGTGTTGGGAGAGGAATGTGAGGTGACCTGGACCTGATCAGCTCATGGCACACAAGAAGCAGATGGGTGGCAATGCTGTGAGGAGTCAGCTGTGCCTCAGCATCTCCAGGGGGCCATGGCTGGGAAGGGGCTGCCAGGTCACATCTGTCACCTCCCTGACAGGCAGCAGCAGCCTTGGGCACCCAGAGGCAGCTGAGCCACCTGTGCACACACCCTGAGAGCTGCCCCAGCTGAGAGTCCCTCTCAGGGGCCCTGAGGAGCTCTGGGCTCTGACAACACAAACCTGCTGGAGTTTTGGAAGGCAAAGAGGCCAGTCCTGCCCTGGGGGCACAATGACCCAGAGATGAGGGCAGGGACCTGAACAGCTCTGGAGTGACCCCGAGGAGAAGGGCCTGGGCTGTGTGAGGGATGTCCTGAGGCACAGGGGCTCAGGATCAAAGTTAATAAGGACAACAGAACATGGGGCTGCCTTCGGGGGAGTGTGGCCACCCAGACAAGGGAGGGATCACCCCCTTGGTCTAAGCCCTGGGGTAGCACATCTGGACTGATGTGTCTGGGTTTGAGGTTCCCCATTGTGGAAGAATGAGGAAGAACTGGTGAGGGCTCAAGGAAGATCTGATTGGGCATTGAACAGTCACCCTGGGGCACTGGTCACAGCTCCAAGCCTGAGAGAGCTCAAGGAGGGTTTGGATGATCCTCACATGGTTTCACTGCTATGGATGGTCCTGTGCAGGGCTAAGTGTTGGACTCGATTATCCTTACAGGCCTCTTCCAGTTCAGCATATTCTGTGATTCTGCCAGGATGACAGAGCTTTTCTTGGTAGTGGAAAGAGAAGGAAAGTCACAAAATGCAGCTTGGAAGTTTCTGAGTGGAAGGGAGGAAAAAGAAATGTCACTCATAGGGGAGCCTTGTGGTATAAGAGGTCACCAAGAGGGAGTCAGTATCATCCCATGGCTTTGTGTTCCAGGGAACAGCCAGAGATGGTGCAGAGACATCAGTGAGGGCACAGAAATGCTGCTGGGAGGGCTGGTGGCAAAGCAGGATGGGTGTGTGCAGCCTGCAAGGCCAGAGGAGCAGCAGGGACAGGGCAGGACAGGCTGCAGGACAGATGGCCAAGGGCTCTGGCAGGGCTGGAAGGCACAAAGTCAATCTGGCCTTTGTCCCCTGGGCTCTGGCAGCTGCCTTTGCCACTGAGGCCACCAGAAGGAACTTTCCTTTGAGGTTCTGCACTTGGTTTCTCCCTCAGCCCTCCCTGAGGAGTCTGGGAGGGGTTGCAGATTTGAACATTTGTTGTTCCTCCCCCTCCCACCCCACTGCCCCACAAACAGCCCTGACCCACCTGTGAGGGACAGGACCTGCTGTCCCAGGGCCTGGGGCTCAGGCCTTGGCCTTTGTGCTTCCTCCAACCAGCCCAGGGTTTTCTCAGCATTGCAGGTGCCTGCACAGAGCCTTTGTCTCCCTGCAATCAGGGCCTCCAAGGATCTGCTCTAAGGAGTCCCTGGGGAGGCTTTGTCAGTGCCTGCCCTCAGTGGGGCCCATTGATGCTTCAGGGGACTTGGAGTTTGGCTTCTGAACTCTTGAGCAGTTTTTCAAATTTTGTCTCACTACTTGAGGTTCACGGACTCATCTCCAAATACACAGTGGGGCTTATTAAAACACAGAAAAACAATTTATTTCTCTTTCTTTATTTGTCTTCAACTCTTCAAGACTTGTACTAATTGGAGTTGTTTTGTAGTTTTGCTAAGGAGGAAATTTCAAAGTGGACCTCAGAAAAAATTATATTGTTATAAAATGGAATTATCTACAAAGAAACTTGGAATGCAAGAGGGTCAGGGTGAGAAGGATTTGGAAACAAGAAATAAGAGGGAAAAGACATTAGCACTACTTAATTATTGACCAGTATAACAGTTATCAAGGGATTCCAGAGCATTTGCTACAATTTTAACAATGACTTCATTATAGTTTCACAATAACAACATTCACACCACAGTAAATTCATAAACACAAACACAGGCAGAGATGTGTGGACACATCAGTATCTGTGTGTGTAAAGGTACCATCCAATATTCTTGTTGTCAGTGAAACTCACATCCAGTCCCTTTCAGTGGGGAGGAGGATGCACCAGCACAGAGGCTTCTAAGAAACATGGGGACAACCTTTTGTAAGGCCTAGACATAGCTGGGATAATACAAGAGATAATGGCTTTAAATGAAAAGAGGGCAGATTTGAACTAGATATAAAGATACATTTTTACAGTGAGGGTGGTGAAACACTGGCACAGGTTGCCCAAAATGGTGATGCCTCATCCATGGGAAACATTCAAGATCTGGTTGGAGAGGACACTTAATAACCTGAGCTGAAGATGTCCTTTCTCATTTCTGGGGGCTTGGAATAGATGAACTTCAAAACTTCCTGCCAAAACTCTTCTATCATTCTACTCCATCCAAGGCTCACAAGGCTCACAGAGTTGTCAGACCCAGCTCAGCATCACCTTTGCTGGCCCCGGTCGCAGCTCTGCTAAAAAGCTGCTGCAAAGATCCTCCAGACCTAAAGCAGCTTTTGTGCTTTGCTGAGCTGTGACTGTCAGGGGCTGGGGGTTGGCTTTTGGCTGCCAGGTGCCCACCAAGGCTCTCTCTCACTCCTCCTCCTTCTTCCCACACCTTGGTGGCTGCAGGACTGTTTCTCTCACATTTCTCTCACTCCTCTCTCAGTTACAGCACCCTGGATTTTATCCTTTCTCCAAAGGGGTATCACAGAGGTGCCACTAGAATTGATTTGCTCAGCTTTGGGCACTGGCTGGTCCATTTTAGAGCCACCTGAAACTGTCTCTCTCTGACACTGACTCAACTCTTGATCTCTTCTTACCTAAGTCAAACCTGCAGCCCCCTCACTGCTACCCAAACTGATGCACAAGGTCATTAATGTCCCCAGGAATACATGAGGTCACTGATCCCACTAATCCCTCAGGCTGGTTAAACAAGACTTTGTCCTCTGCCTCTCCCTGACTGCAGGTTCTTTCTGTCAGAGCAGAGATGTGCTGGAGCCCAGCCCTGCTTTGCTCCAGAGCCTGCTGGGGTGGGTGGCACATGGCAATGGGAGAGCGACTGAGGTGCCCCTGAGCAGAGCAAACCCTGCTGTGCCCAGGGCCAGAGAGACACAGGGCTGGCCTGTGCAGCCTGGCAGGACAGGCCTTGGCTGCCTCTGGTGTCTGTGCCAGCGTGGAGGGCCTGGAGGCTTCAGGTGACTCTGATGTGCAGGAAGGACAAGGTGCTGATGGAAATGGCCTTGGCTTTGGACATCCTGTGATCCAGGAACACTGTGAAAATCATTGGTGTGTTCCTTGACTGCGTCATCAGAGGGATAACTGAGGGTTGTCAAGCCTTGGAACAGAATGTCCAGAGAAGTGGTTGAGTCACCACAGAATCATAGAATTGTTAAGGTTGGAAAAGACCTCTAAGATCAGGGAGTCCAACCATTAACCTGTCACTGGCACCTTCACCACTGAAACGTGTCCCCAGGTGCCACATCTCAGTGTTTTTTGAACCCTTCCAGAGATGGTGACTGTGACACCCCAGGATCGAGTTACAAATTCATCAAAGAGGTTTTACTTTAAAAAAACATACAAGGCATCAAAAATAATCTCTCTCCACTTATTTGAAAAGGTCCTTTAGTTTTTTAATATCTTCTTGAGAGGGATCACAAGGGAGAAAATGCTGGACATGTTTTCTCAGGAGGTCAAATAACACACTTTTACTGAAAAACTTCAGAAAATAAGGGAGCTTGGCAAAAGTCTGAAGGCCAACATTCAACCAGAACAGAGCATTCCACAGCGCACTGACTTAGGACATGCTGACCCATATGAGTCAGCAAAATCCAACCCATACGGTTTTAAGTTTCCCAAAGTATGAAGAAAGGAGATTAAGAAAAGAAGTGAAGAAAGCGAGAGAGAAAGAGACAATTAGAGCTACCACCCATAGTCCCATGCAAGTCCAGCTTCCACGTGTCCAGGTGGGAGGGTCTGACCATGCGTTGGCACACGGTGCTCGTTTTATTTGTTCTGCTCTCTGTAGCCATCCCTGCCAGTGGGGACTCTGGCCCAGTGGCCACTCTGGGGGTCCAGGAAGGGCGAGATGCAGTGCTTCTGGTGTGCTATAGCCAGTGTGGGGCTGGGTTAGGGGCTTCAGGGGCTGTGCTGTGGGTCAGTGTTGTGAGGCAGTACAATGGAGCAGTATTATGGGGCAGTGCTGTGGGGCAGTGCTGTGGGGCAGGGCCATGGGGCAGTGCTATAAGGCAGTGCTGTGGGTCAGTGCTCTGGGCAGTGCTCTGGGGCAGTGCTCTTGGGCAGTGCTGTGGGTCAGTTCTCTGGGCAGTGCTCTGGGGCAGGGCTATGGGGCAGGGCTATGGGGCAGGGCTATAGGGCAGTAGTTCCAGGCTGTTTTTCCCTGACAGCTGCTCCAGGGCTTCCCAAGGAAGCTCCAAGGGCCTGGATATGGAACAGGGCACTACCTCATTTTTGGGAAATTGGACTTTTCCCTTTAACCCCACAAACACACTTGAGTTGGTCCAAGCTAATAGTAAATATAATAATCCATAATTGATATATTGATGCATTGTATTGATTCCATGAGGCTCTGTGGTTTCACAATTCTTTCATGATTACTTCTGGATTCAAAGTGTCTCAGGATTCCTTTGAATCCATGAGGGCTTGGAGTGTCACAATGGCCCTTTAGATTCCATGAGATTCCACAGTGTCACAATAGACCATTTATATTATGTGGTTCCAGAGTGTCACAATGGTTCCTTTGGCTCCATAAGGCCCTGCAGTGTCACAAAGGCTGTTTCATTCCAGGGGTCACTGCAGTGTCCAAGGGTTCCTTTGGTTCCATAAGGCCCTGTAGTTTCACAATGATCCCTTGAGTCCATGAGGTTCTGCAGTGTCACAAAGGCATCTGTGATTCCATGGGGCTCCACAGTGTCCCTAAGGCCTTTTGGTTCCATGACATTCCACAATGTCACAATTGCCTGATGATTCCATGAGGTGCCACATTTTCCAATGATTCCTTTGATTCCATGATGCCCTGGAGTGTCATAGTGCATTCCATGAAGTTTTGCAGACTCCCATGGTCCCTTTGGTTCCTGAGGGAAGATTACTGAGGGTGAAATTAGGGGATTCCAGTTCTATTCACATCCCAAAAGAAGTTGTAGTGATACAGAAATTCCAGGCTAAAATGCAGCTGCTGCTCCCTGGATGGGACGTGGGGGCAGCTCCATGAGGATTCCTCACACAAGAGTCAACACCTGCCCAGGGGATGGAACGGAGGGTGGGGGGAGTGGAGACTCCTCAGGGGGCTCTGTGGGAATCCCTGCAGGGAGGGGAACTCGAGGGGACTTTGCAGCTGATAAACTGCTCAGCCCCTGCCAGCCCAGGGGCAGAGGAGGAGATGTCCTGCTGCTGAGCCAACAGCTGTGGGGAGATCTCTGTCCTCAGGTGAACTTGGTTCATTAAAGCCTAATTGTAATATTAACACACACCTCCAACCCCGAGTTACGCCCCTCCAAGGTACAACCACCAACCACTGGGCATTTTTTTGCCTCTGTTCTTAACAGCAAAGTGAGACAATTTCATGCAAACCATAAACAAAGGTATTTGTGTCTAAAATCACTCATGCTCCACCTAAACATAAAGAAATAGTATAAAAGTAACTCGAGAATGGAAGAAAAGAAAGGGAAGGGTTAATCATAACTGCAGGGCTGGACCTGTCTCTGCCCCACAGGGGCCTCTTGGGTAAGAACTGTGCTCTGCACACACTGAATACTTTAATTGGGATTAGAGCTGGTCTGGGTATTGCTCTAAATACATATTTACAGTCATATTCTGTCACTGACAACCTTTGAACCTTAACCTGTCACAATTTTACATTCATAAAGAGTGTTATTCTGGGAAATGTCTCTGTGAGTCCTTCCTGGGCACTGCAGCTCCTGCAGCAGGAACACACTGGAATAAAGTGGGAAGACACACTGAGGGGTCTCCCTTGTGCTGTTGCCTCAGCCCCCTGGAAAGGGCAGTCGAATCCCCCTCCGATCCCGCAGGACTGTTGGGTGAAGGGTCCCCAGAATGGGACACTGACAGACTGGTGAGGCACGAGGGTCACGGATTTCCTGGGACCCTGATAGACAAATAAATCATGGAGGGTCAAGGAAATCTCAGTGGAGAAAGGGACACAAGAATGGGCTGTTTGT
Source organism: Pithys albifrons albifrons (assembly GCF_047495875.1). NCBI lineage: Eukaryota > Metazoa > Chordata > Aves > Passeriformes > Thamnophilidae > Pithys > Pithys albifrons. The sequence continues at coordinate 58,905,386 of NC_092464.1, forward strand.
GTGCTCTGCCATGTCAGAAGATGCAGAGCTGCAGAGTCACCCAGACAATGTGGATCCTCCAGGAGATGATCTCAGACAGGGGCTCTCAGGCCTCTGTCACTTGCTGGTTGCTCTGGTTTGATGTCACTGGTGGTTCCACCCACCCACACCCACCAGTGTTCTGTGCACACACACCAGTCTCACCAGTGTCTGGGCCCCAAGGAACACAAGACCTGATGATTTGTGGCTCCCACTCCAGTGATTGGCACTTGGATCTCCCTCCATAGGCAGAGCACAGAGATCCCTTGACCCAGAAAGTTCTTGACAATGGAGAGATTGCGAAAACAGGACAGGCTGTGGGATCAGTTGCAGGGCAAGGCCAGAGAAAGACACTTAGCAATCACTTGCTTACACATATAATTAGCTCTTCCATCATCTTTTTGTCTCTGTTTCCTTATGCTTGTTGCACCATGGACAACAGTGTTCCCCTCCATCCTTTCCAATCCAGTATTTTTTTTCCTAAATGTCCCATGGCAAGTCTTGCACAGTCCCCAAATGCACTTTCTGGTTGCCCATCATGACTCTCAGACTCTGAGACAGAAATGGCCAACCTCAGATCAAGGTCATTCTGGGAAGCTCTGCCATTGACCACTTGGAGAGCCTTTTATGCTGGGATGTTTTAAATCTCTATTAGTTCCTATGTAACCTTTTAGTTTTGAATGATTCCTCTAAAAACCTGAAAATTCATGTCCCTAAAATGGCAGTTCTTTCACATTTATAAAGTTTTGGAGATTAGGTCACATAAAAATGCTGACAAGGTGTCCGTAGGTGTTTGCAGCCCTGTGGAGAAGGAATTGGAGATACAGGAATGAAAGAATGATGAAACAGTTTGGGTTGAAAGAGACCTAAAGGAGCCTCCAGTCCAACTTCCCGCCCATTAACGAGGGAATCCTTCCACCAGTTCAGGCTGCACAAAGTTCCTCACCTTGGACACCTCCAGGGATGAGGTTTCCACTTAGTGGGCAACCTGCTCCACGTTCCTGCTCCCTTAATCAGAAAATATTTCTTCCTGACATCCAATGTAAATCTCCGCTTGCTGAGTTGCAGTTACTGTGCCTTGTTCTGCCAATACAACCTTTGGCAAAGTGTGTCAGTCTGTCTTTCCTGGACAAGGGGCACTGCATTTTCATGGCTAAACACCTTGGAGAGGGACCAGAGAGGGCCCATGAAGGCACTTGGAGGCCTCAAACACATGACCAATATATAAGGTCTGAAAGCCCTGGGCTCAGTGGTGTGGAGACTGAGTAGAGCACAGGAGAAGGCTGAGAGTGCTTGAAGTGCTCTCCCCTAGAGATGGTGGAGCTTTTCTTTGTAGTGAGAAACAGCATGAGAAAGAAATAATGTCACCAAGGGCAGCTGGGGAGGTCCAGGTTGGACATGAGGAGAAAGGAATTTCCCTCCAAGAGCAGTGCTTTGGTGCAACACAACACCAAGAAGTCTGAATTAGCCCATGGCTTTATCTCTCAAGAAGAGCCAGGGAGGAGGGAGAGACATCAGTGCAGGAAAATTCCAGAGTGACAATGAATCCATTGTATCAATAAGACTCTGCAGTGTCACACTGGGCCGTTCATTCCATGAGGTTCCACAGTGTCACAGTGGTGGTGTCAGAGATGGTGGAGCTTTTCTTTTTGTAGTCAGATATAGAATGAGAAAGAAATAATGTCACCAATGGCATCTGGGAAGGTCTATACTGGACATATGCAGAAAGGAGTTTCCCTCCAAGACAAGTGCTCTGATACAAAGCATCACCAAGAAAGAGTCTGGATCAGTCCAAGGCTTTGTGCTCCAAGGCAGAGCCAGGGAGGAGGGAGAGATGTCAGTGCAGGAAGGGGCCAGCGAGGTGGGGCAGCCGGGGGATGCCGACAGCCTGCAGGGAAAGGGGCAGGGCATGGACACCGTAGGACAGCCTGGGCTGGAGAGGAGACAGGGATGTGCAGAAGCTGAAAGGCCCCAAGAGAGCCAAGTTGTGCAGGCCTTTGGCCATGGCTGCTGTGTGTGCCCCTGATGGCATGAGGAGACAAGTGAGCCTTGCAGCCCTGGGGCCTCATTGCCTCCTTGTCCCTGCTCAGCAGCCTGGGAGGTGCCACCCCATCCTCCTGCCCTTGGCATTGCACATCCCACATTCCAAGTGCCCCAGGATAAGACAAGAGAATGAGTAAGGGACTGGATATGCCTTTCCAGGGGCTGGGTGTCAGGGCTTGACCCTTTGGAATAAGGAAACATATAGAGGTTTCCTAAGCATGAGAGACACCTTTCCTTGCTTCTTCATAATTGTCACCACTGTCTGCAGTTTTCTGCTCTACCTGGAATCTGGGGACACTTTCTCAGTCTTGTCTCTTAATTGGACCCATTAGCACTAGAAGAAACTTCAGAGTTTCACTCTCACTTTGACTTCTTGAGAAGTTGTTTGAAGTTACTCTGATGGACTGAGTCTGTTGTAAACAACACAAACCCCCCAGAGGGCCATTAAATGCCCTGGGCTGTTGCTGTGCTGCTGAGCTGGGCCGGGCTCCTGGCACACAGGGAGCTCCTGGCAAGCGGGCAGCGCTGCAGAGAGACAGCTCTGCCCAGGAGCAGCTCCTGTGCACAGCCCAGCAGGGCTCAGGGCACTGCCAGGGCAGCTCAGGGACACCAGCAGGGCACAGACAGAACTTAAAGGGGCTCAGCATTGGGAGGATGACTCAGAGCTCATGGAGGAGAAATCTTTGCAGTGCTGGACATGGTGAGTCTGTGGATGCAGGGCAATGCAGGGGCAGCTCCTGGAGGCATCTCCTAAAGCTGGCACAGCCCCAGCTGATGGGATGTGTGAGGAGGGGGCTGTGGGGGACACTGTGGAGCTGGGGGGTGCAGCCAGGTGTGCCCAGGGCTGTGGTGCAGAGCAGGGTCCTGCAGCCCAGGGTGCTGTGCTGGGGCAGGGACTCTGCTGCCTGCCAGGGTCAGCTCTCAGCCAGCCTGGGGAGCTGCTCACAGGGCTGGGGTAGAAGGGCTGTGGGGAAGGAGCAGCCCCTAGTAGAGAAGAGGAAGGTCCTTCTCCTGTCAAAAGTGAGCTACAAACATGAGAGCTCCTTACAACTCCAGATCAATACAGAAAACTTCCCAAGGATATTTTCATGAAATAGAGCATGAGGAGGGATACCTTAAGGATGGGGAATACTCCTTTTCTTTCCGTACCATCTTCTGGATTGTCAGGGTGTCAACTGAGACAGAAATTCATCTCTGAGCCCAGTAGGAGACTCTGAAACCTGTAAGCTTTTGGTTCTAGAGGTGAAGAAACCAAGGTCCATGAGACACGACCACAGAGTGGCTCACAGGCAGCATCAGTGTTGCTTTTCCAGCCTCCTCAGGGTTGTTCTGCATTGCCATCAGAGCCTGTAGAGGCAGAGGTGCCCCTGGGCAGTGGCCTGTGCTGGGAGGGCTTTGCAGGGCAGAGCTCAGCACCCAGGGCTGGGATGGGCTCTGGGAGCACTGCCAGGGCCCAGCCCTGAGCACAGGGAAGCAGCTGCTGGCAGGGACAGCTCCAGGCAGCAGAGCCCTGGGCAGGGAGTGGGGGAAAAGTGCCACTAAGGGATCCCTGGGACGGGGGGCATTCAGGCAGCTCTGGGGGCCCTTCCCTGCATCTGGGCACTGTGTGCTGGGCCATGAAAATGAGGATTTCTCCAGTGGGACAGAACCTTCACCAGATGTGTGCAGAGATGGAACTTTTGCATTAAATGTGGGTTAAATCTGATGTTCCTTTTGAATGCCAGAGCTGTAATAAAAAATTTGCATATTCCAATGCAGTAGAGGAGCACTGACTCATTGGCAGCGCATTTGGTAATATTTCACACACTTATTTTAGCTAAAAACACACTGGTTTTTCCAGAGAGCTCTGCCCTTAATACTCCCTGTATTTTCCTTTTTTGAACAGACCCTGTGCTAAGAAACAACAGATGTCCAACAGCAGCCCCATCAGCCAGTTCCTTCTCCTGCCATTGGCAGACACGCGGCAGCTGCAGCTCCTGCACTTGTGGCTCTTCCTGGGCATCTCCCTGGCTGCCCTCCTGGGCAACGGCCTCATCATCAGCGCTGTAGCCTGCGACCACCACCTGCACACCCCCATGCACTTCTTCCTGCTCAACCTGTCCCTCACAGACCTGGGCTCCATCTGTACCACTGTCCCCAAAGCCATTCACAACTCCCTCTGGCACACCAGAACCATCTCCTACACAGGATGTGCTGCACAGGTCTTCTTCTTTTCCTTTTTCATTTCAGCAGAATTTTATCTCCTCACCATCATGTGCTACGACCGCTACGTTGCCATCTGCAAACCCCTGCACTACGGGACCCTCCTGGGCAGCAGAGCTTGTGCCCACATGGCAGCAGCTGCCTGGGCCAGTGGCTTTCTCTACTCTCTGCTGCACACAGCCAATACATTTTCCCTGCCCCTGTGCCAGGGCAATGCCCTGGGCCAGTTTTTTTGTGAAATCCCTCAGATCCTCAAGCTCTCCTGCTCACATTCCTACCTCAGGGAAAATGGCTTTATTGTGGTTAGTGTCTTTTTAGGACTTGGTTGTTTCATTTTCATAGTTTTCTCCTATGTGCAGATCTTCAGGGCTGTGCTGAGGATCCCCTCTGAGCAGGGACGGCACAAAGCCTTTTCCACGTGCCTCCCTCACCTGGCTGTGGTCTCCCTGTTTGTCAGCACTGTCATGTTTGCCTACCTGAAGCCTCCCTCCATCTCCTCCCCATCCCTCGATCTGGCACTGTCAGTTCTTTATGCAGTGGTTCCTCCAGTACTCAACCCCCTCATCTACAGCCTGAGGAACCAGGAGCTCAAGGATGTCCTGAGAAAAATGATGACTAGATGCTGCTCAGTAGCAAGAACCTGCCAGTTTTCTTCTGTACGGTGTTCAGAATAAAACTCATGCCAGCCTCAGTTTGCTTTCCCATTTTTTTTTTGTGGTCAGTGGGGCCTTTTTGCCATAATGTTGTGCTCAATTAAATTGTTTTATTCATCTTGTCATCTAAATCACTGTCTCGTTTATTAATGCAACTCTTTTAATCTTTGAGTAATTGAGCTATCTCTATATTTAAATAAAATAAACTCTCTTGCATTAGCCTTGTGTGTCTGAGGAGATCATTGGAGATCATTGGATTTTTCCTTTCAGGCACCTACTCATCTGTTCCATGTGTGCAGAGAAGGGCAAAGAGTCCCAGCACAACAGCACTGCCAGGGAGCACCAGCACTGGGCCTTTGCTGACCTGTTCTCTTTCCACTTGTACACTCTCCTGCAGAGCCCCTGGGCTGGACTAAGGCCTTGGTCCTCTGCCAGCTGGGACACAGACCTGCTGCATGTCCATCCTGGGCTCACAGGCAGGGACAGGCCATGGGCACTGCTGGGACACAGCTGGGCTCCACAACAGCAGCTCCATCAGGAAAGGGCTTCTCCTTAGCTCAGGACATGCAGTCTTAGGGCTTTTTGCAAAGTCACTCTCAAGAACATGCCAAGGGATAGACTCTATAGAGACTCCTTGTTTGCTTGTTCTCCAGGAGCCCATTGTGATGAGATCAGGGTTCCAGTGAGGTCTTCAACAGACTCAGATCTGCTTCAAGTACTGCTTGTTCATGGCCAGTGAGCTTGGAGATGGCAAGTCGTCATTTTTAACCTCTCAGTGGCTTTAGAGAAGGTGACAGAGCTGGTTTGAGGTGAATGTTTAAGTGAACCAAGTTGGGAGCTGCCAGGAGAACACAGAGGACCTGCAGGCCCAGTGCGTGCCAGGGATCAGCAATAAATGGAGGTCTGTGAGCACAGACCTGTCCAGGGTCTTGACACTCACAGATAAAACTCTAAATCTGGTTGTGAACCAGCAAACAGAGCCCTGTAACTGCAGGGGCTACAGCAGGAAACAGGGAAAATGATCTGGTGAGTGTTCTGTGTTACCCTCAGTGAACACACTACTGCTACCCATGACAACAATAGCGGTAATAAAAGCTGGAACTATAACAATAAACCCCAGAAGAAGCTCATGTGGAGCACAACACCATTGCTCCAATGCCCATCACTCAGTGCCCAATGCCCAGCCCAGCCCAGACACAGATCATCCCTTCCTGACCAGCTCCCCATTAACACCCTGAGCACGGCCCTGCATCAAAGGGAACATCCCTTGGGCCAGTTGGGCTCAGCTGTCCTGGCCCTGCTCCCTCCCAGTCCTGTGACCCTGAGGAGATCATTGGAGGCCATGATTGAACAAACCTCACAGACACTCAGTGTGGGAAGGAAAACCCAAAGCACCTGAAAAAATGGAGTCCCTTGGAGCATTAACAAGCCCCACCAAAGGGCCATTCCTGACAAAGCCTCCCCAGGGACTCATCCCAGCAGACCCTTGGAGGCCACGACTGCAGGAAGGCAAAGGCTCTGGGCAGCAGCTCAGGTGCTGAGCAAAGCCTGGCTTGGCTGGAGGCAGCAGAAAGGCCCAGCCCTGACCCCCAGCCTGGAGAAGGCACATCCTATCCCTCACACCTTGCTCAGGGCTCTGCTGGGGGCATTGGCATGGGGGAGGATGCTGAGGGCAGGACAAGATAAAGAGAATCAGGAGGGGAGGGGGCAGACCAAGAAGCCAATCTTTCAACAAAGAAATTGAAAGGAGTGACACAAATGAAAACAGGAAACCAAAGTTACCTGGTCCCTGAACTCAACAAAACTTTCAAACTTGTGAAAAGAGTCCAGCTGCCAGCCAGGTGAGTGGATTTCCATTTGGCTGCTTCCATGCTGGGATAGTGGGGCTGATAGTCAGCAGTTGCAAGGTCATGAAGCCCAAAAGCTGAGATTCCTTTGCTAGAGATTAGGAAATTGAAAGAGGAATTGGAAAAGAAGGAGAAATTTACAGTCTCTGGAGATGACTCTTCTCAAGCGTGAGGGCAAGAGATCCATTTCAGGAAGATGTTGTGAACTCCCAAGGAAAGTGAAGCTCTGGAAACAAAGGTATCCAGTACTTGAGGGAATTACCTGTGCTGGAAATCATCTGTAGTGACCTAAAAAGTGAAAACACCCCTGAAGACTCAGAGGATGTTCCTTGCACAGTGGCCACGAGGAGGTTCAAAGCACTCCTGGATCACGTTCCAACAGCCTGATGGCATTGTATTCCCACAAAAGGGATACACCAGGAGATGGCATCCTCCTGGCTCTGAAATGTAGGAGAAACTCTGGCATTTCCTCATCCCCATGGCCCAGCAGCTCAGCTCTCAGGGGCAGCCCAGGAGATCAGTTCTCTCCTGCCCCAGCCAGAGGGAAAGGGAGTTCCAAGCACAGGCCACGTGGTGATCTCTGGTTCTTTCTGCATGGCCAGAGGGAGACATGAGGAAATGGGATGGTGAACCCACCTTTGAGCTGGGAGCCCATGGAGGTGAACTGAGAGGGAAGAGAGCTGTGGAGAAGGGGTCACCCAAGGAGGATGTCCATGGAGTTGCTGCAGGGACACAAGAAGGCAATCAGGGATCTCCTAAGCATAAAAGGACTAAAATCAACTCTTTTGATCCTGGTGATGGGACTTCTGGTCTGGTATCACAGAGGTCAGACAGTGAATACTCTGGCCAGGAACAGGAATAGAGGGTCCCTGCCTTTGGCCAGGAGGAGGAAAGGGATGACCAGGCACACTGCACTGTGTGGATTCGATGGCCTGGCACAGCAGATCCACAGAGGTGTAAAGCTTTAGTAGACACTGGTGCCCAGTGCACACTGATGGCATCAGGGCACAGGAGTGCAGAACCCTCTGGATCTCTGGAGTGGCAGGGGATACCAGGAGTTGTGTGTGTTAGAGACTGAGGTGAGTTTAGGAGGGGACAAGTAGGAAAAGTCCCACATTGTGTCTGGCCCAGACTGGCCTTGTTTTCTGGACACTCTGCTCAAGGTGCCCCAGGACACTCATCACAGACCAGCCCCTCCCAATGACCATTCCCAGCACTGGTTTGTCACCCACCTCTGAGAGGTTGTTTGTTCCTTCCCAGAGGGACATCAAGTGACTGGGTCAGAAGTGTAAGAGATCCCAAGTCTTTGTCCCCTCAGGCACAGCATTGTTTGTGCCACCAAGGGCTGTGAGCAGACCTGCTGTGCTGAGGCTCTGGGGCCGCGTGGCCTCCTGGCACAGCCCCAGGAAGCCTGGGTACTGTCACCCCTTGTCCTGCCCTCAGCATCACCCCCCATGCCAGTGCCCCCAGCAGAGCCCTGAGCAAGGTGTGAGGGACAGGATGTGCCTTCCTCGGGCTGGGGGTCAGGGCTGGGCCTTTCTGCTGCCTCCAGCCAAGCCAGGCTTTGCTCAGCACCTGAGCTGCTGCCCAGAGCCTTTGCCTCCCTGCAGTCGTGGCCTCCAAGGGTCTGCTGGGACGAGTCCCTGGTGAGGATTCTTGAGGAGTGGCCCTTGGGGGCTCCTTAAAGCTCCAAGAGACTGCAGGTTTTTCAAAGTACTTTGAGTTTTCCTTTTGGTTTGGAGTCTGTGAGAGGTTTGTTCAATTAAGGCCTCCAATTATCAGCTGTAACGAGACCCTTGAGATTCTTAGTCAGTATCAACACTCAGTGGGGCTTGTTAATGCTTCAAGGTACTCAAAGCTTATTGAAGCATTTCTTTTTGACATCCAGTCTATGAGAGGTTTGTTAAATCATGGCCTGCAATGATCTGCTTTAATTAGTCCCTTGAGAGGCTCTGTCAGTAACAGCCCACAGTGAGGCTTGTTAATGCTTCAAGGAACTCAACATTTATTAAGATACTTTCCCTTTCCTTTTGAAACTGAGTCTATGAGAGGTTTGTTCAATCAAGGCTTCCAATTATCTCCTCCTACCAGTCAGTGAAGAGCCTGTATTGGGAATGGCCCTCAGTGGGACCCATTAGTGCTTTGAGATACTTTGTGATTTTCTTCTGACTTTGACCTATGGAAAGGTTTGTGCAATCTCCTCTCAGGACCTGAGGTTCAAGGACTCGGCACCAAATGCACCACGGGGCTTGTTAAGATAAAGCAAGACCTAACAGATCATGGCTCTTTCGGAGTTTGTCCTCTAATCAAGGAGAGTTAATTAAGAAAGATGCCTCATACAGTTTTGGAGAAAGGTTAGAAAGAGCTTCTAACAAATGTGCATTCCTATTTTAAATGATATGGATAATTACTTTTCTTTTTAGAGAAGAGGTGATTGCAGCATTCTCTGATTGATATTGACCCAGGTTCTCTCCTAAGAAGGTCTGGACTAATTGGAGAGCAATCCCTTGAGGTTTGAGAGTGGGGACAACGTTGCTCCACACCTCCCCAGCCCCATCATGTCTCTCATCAGTCAACTGGGACCTGTTTTGCTCTGAGAACTGGCTGAACACAGGCAAAGAGGGATTTTTCCTCTGTTTTTGCAGCAATCTGAAACTTCTAAGTTTCATTTTTGAAAACAAACACACTCCTCAACTCTGTGCCAAAGTTGGTCTTTGAGAGGTGTCTGAGCAACCCAAGAGTGAGGGGAAGGGAAATGCAGAGAGCGCTGGCAAGTGCTGCTGTGCAGACAGGCTGCTGGGAAGGGGACTTCAGCCATGGGCAGTTCAGGCAGGACAGGTGGGAAGAGGTGAAAGCTGAGGGAGATGAAATGTGCAGCCCAAAGGACAGAATGCTGACAGTGCCAAGAGGGTGGGAGGGCAACAGTTCGGCCCTTGCTGTTAATGCACATCCTGAAAACATCTCAGTGTGATCCCATGGGGGAACAGGGACATTTTATGACAAGTGTTCCATTGTTCCAGCTGATTAGGTCATGATCAGTCTTTTCAACATGTGGCAAATCTCTCATGATTTCAGGCAGCTCCTCTGTTTGACCATCACTATCCATGTTGTTCTGCAGTGTCCCAGGGTACCTTTGACTCCATGAGGCTCCACAGTGTCACACTGGCCCCTTGATTCCAGGAGGTGCCATGGCTCAGAGTTCCTTCAGTTCCAGGAGGTTCCTCTGTAGTCACAATATCCCCTTCATTCCAGGAGGTTCCACTGTGTCCTGGGATTTCTTTCCCTTTCCTTTGCCCTCTCCCTTCCCAATTCTCTTCTCTATAATTTCCCCAACTTGCCTACTCCCTTCCTCTTCAGGCTGCCACCTCACCCCAGGTGGCCAACAAGGACGAGGCCATCCTGCCTTCCCCTGTTGCCTGGAATTTCTGGAAAAACTTTCCAAGACACGTTCTCTGGGTAGGGTTGAGAGGAGTTCTTTAGTGGTGTTCTTCAAGCAGGACTTGAGAGTCCTCACGGCTCACCCAGGCCGGGGGGAGCCCCCCAGGATGTGGATGTGCTGAGGATGGGCAGATGAGCCAACTGCCTTCCCTCATGTGCTGGTTTAAAGGTGAACCAGCAGGGAAAATGAACTCACCACGAGAGAGATTATAAGTCAGACCTAAAATTTAGTATTACACTATATACACTGACGCAAAAGAGAAATTGCTTTTAAGTCACAAAACCCAGCAGTATAACCCAGTGTCCTGGGACACAAACCCAAGGGGGTTTGTTTGCCCTTGTGCTGAGACCCGTTTGGCTCCCCCAAGTCCAGATCAAAAGGAAGTGAAAAACCTGTTGGTGCAGACGAGGGTTGTGGTCTGGACGAGAGCGGGGATCTCCTCCTATCGAGGTCCTGCTGCTCCTCTGGATCCGACAAGAAGTTTCCAAGGTCTTCTTACCCATCACTTATGTACCCTCAGGGAGCACCCAGTCCCTCCCCCTGGGCGGGGACTCACACAATGAGTGATTAACTCTGGGAACCGGGGGGGGGGGGGGGGGGGGGGGGGGGGGGGGGGGGGGGGTATTGTTGAACTGTTGATGGCCCATTAGCAGCCACACCCCCTCAGGCTGGGTGTGAAGGTGATAATGACTCCCTGGGCAGCTGCTGCTAATGGCCCATTGTCCTTGGGGAATGAATAGAGGGGGTAGAATACACAGCTTTGATCACCCCACACACAGTTGATGCCCAAAAAGGCAGAACAAACTGTTTAGAGACAAAGTTTTAGTCAATAAACAGCAAGGTATTTATTAAGACAACATTGGGGTAACTCTCCGATTAGTATCGGACAAAAGAGCTCCAAAATCTACAGTGAGAAGCTACAGTATTTATACATTTCCAGTGAGGGATTACAATATTTTTACCTACATATTCATGCATGATTATAATATTGCAATATCTAGTTATAATATTCATAGCAGGAGGAGTTGGGGCGGAGCTGTCCATTTTGAGGAATATTAGGAGGGGAGATCCTGTTACTTCATCTGGTGGTGGTCGTATTTTTGCTCTTCATCCTCATGAACTTTTCAACTCGGTCTAATTTTGCTGATTCTTGCAGATTCTTGCAGTGGGTCTTGCCAAACATGGTGCTCTGGCTTTTTCTTGGGATTAACCTGTTCGCTACACGGACCTTTAATTATGACTTCACTGTGAGTTAGATGTCTTCCATAAATTAGACCTTATCTCTTGGAAACTCCCCGGAAAGTTGGGTGCTTTTAGTAAAATCCCCTAGGTTCTGGCTTTTCTCTACTTCATTCCCCCCCTTTTCTTAGGGCTTGCAGATTCTTCCACCAAGCCCAAAAGAATTCTGCGCTGTTCGCACCGTAATCCACAAAGTTTGGGTTCTTTTAATGACGGTGCTTATCTTGTACCACAGGTACACGTTCAGTAGTGTTAGCAGGACGGTACTTATGGTTATAGCTATCATTGGATGCACCAGAGAATTGAATACCTGGGTTGCAGTAGGGGAACGTCCTGTTAGAATATCCCACCAATGCTGTTCTCCCTCTCGCTCTACCTTTGTCAGGATAGTCTTTATCTTTGCCGTATCGTGTTCCACTTGCCATAAGGTGCATTGTGTATTTCTGTTTACTTCCTGTACTAGCCTTTCTATGTCCGGGTGTCTGAGCATTTTCTTAAGAAGCTCAGTATCCATACCTATTTGCAGGTGTGGTATATTATGATACAGACTATAGTCTGCTTCTATCAACTGTTTGGTAGTTACCGGAACTGTGTAGTTAAAGTCACAACCTATAACGCGAGTAAAATTATATACACAAAAGTTGGTACCATTAGTTGTTTCTCGGCAATGGTCAATTGTGAGTTCAGCACAGAGGGTCCTAAGGCATGCACATCCATTGCCGATATAATATACCTGCGATTTTGTTTGATTCTGGGGTACCATCTCGAAGGTACATACGCTATTTTTTCAGTGTCCAAGCACAGGTCTTCTCCCTCTACAATGGTATTCTCACAGACATAACCTAAGTGTCCTTTAGAGATGCATGTTTCTAAGCTGTGATCCATTTACCCTTAACATAATCAAAACTGGCCCAGACATTATGATTAATTGGTCGAACTAATACATTTTGGTGCATTGTTCCTAGAGTCAGGACAGGAAAAATAGCCCGTTCTCTGGCAGCATTAATCGTGAGCACATATGCTTCAATTTGTTCATGTTGGGGATTGTAGGTAAAATTCACCAGGTGCCACCAGGCTTGATGATCTCTTTCAAATTGAGTAGTGGCATTGTTTTTGGCTATTAGTTCTCTTATTTCTTGAGGCAAAATTCCTGAGACTCCTTCCCTTATAATTCCCGCAGTTACGGACTGTACCCATTGTTGTGTTTGGATGCACTGGAGAGTGAGTGCGACTGTCCTACCAATATCCCCAGCATAGTCTGCAATCCTAAGGAAATCCTCGATTGTGTGATTGGCTACTAGGGTTAACAGTTTGACTGCTATTGATTGTGTTTCGGCCAAGGCCAACATAGATGAGCTTATTGGAACTCTGAGTTCTCCCAGTTTTGAAGTTACTGAGCTCAATTTATTTACTAACACTTCCTGATCAATTGTGTTCAGTACTCCTAATCCCGTCCCTAAGCATCCAGTCACATCTCTACGGACTCGCTGGGGATAGGATCTAGCTGCCAGCCACGCGTTCCAGCCTGTGAGGCTCTGCTGAATAAAGGGCTGGCATTCCCCTTGTAATTGTGAAACATTTATCTGGACATTAACTTGAATTCTTTTTAGTGAGTATGCGGGATCTAATAACAGTTTCTGCCCATTTGAATGCCTTACTACCTGTGGTCCAATAAAAGTCAGATTATGTATCCTCCTACAATTTGGACTAAGAAACACTGAGGTTGCAGGGGTCTTGGTAGTTTTTGTAGGAAAAGCAGTAGTGGTGTCCTCTGCAACCAGGATCATAAACTGATCTGATACTGCTCGATTTCTATTTAACCATATACAAGTTACTGTGACAAACTGAGTTAAGATCATTTTGAGTTCACATTTCTCCTCCCCACTGCTTCTTGTTTTTTCCCAAGAGCAAGTAACCGATTCTTCCCTTTTGACCCATACCAGACGTTGTATCTTTTTACTAAATGTAAGGATTGATCCTTTCTTTGGGGTTATGGTTAGTCTAACTTGTCCCTTATCCTGATTTACCAAATTTGCAGGTTTGCATCCTATCTGTATCTCTTCTCCTCTTTTCCCAGTTACACTCGTTAGTTTTCCTTGACTGTCGGTGTATTGCCAATCATATGGCGTATATGATTGGTTGTTATGCAAGACATAAATAGCTAAAAACGAGTCGGATTCTGAGCTAGCCTGTGGATCATCCGCTTCAGACCACATGAGCGCCTTCCTCATCCGTGCATTAGACCAGGGCCATTCAAATTCTTGCAATGATAAAGTCATACTTATCCAGTGTCCCAAAAGTATTGCGAGGAGCATGGTTAAATCCATCTTTAAGGATCGTCGTTCTGGATTCTTCTTCCTTTAGTCGAGAGTCATTCCTTGAAAGTCCTGGTCCAGGCTGCAGGGAGTTGAGGGGGCAAAAACAGTTACTCCTGAAACAGGCATTCCTGTTATTCTCTCCCAGGTTTCTTCATCATAATTTTGCCAATAGTAAGCCCTGACTCCTGCCCCACAATATTCAGCTATTGCCCAGGTTTTATCTTCACTAAGAATCCTTTGCACCGCGTTCCTAGTCCAGTGTTCTAGATTCATTAAATACCAGTGATCCATGTTTTCTACTACTAGTGTTGACATTTTATCTAAATTCTCCACATCTAGCGGTGACCAATGTTGTTGTAACACATCTCTATAGCGGTCTATGAAAGCCCGGTTAAATTCACGGTCACAACTCACACAGTACCATAGTTTCTGTAATGATTTTGGTGTACCCACCAAATTTTCTGACACCCACCACAAAGCACTTTGTACCAGAGGTAGTGGGAACCATCCTTCCCACATCCACAAAAATATTTTGGTCTTTCTGATATTCTTTTTCTGATCTGTGATGATTTCGACCAATTCCTTCCTCCCATGTGGGCTAATTTTTGAGCCAGGGATATAACTCCCCATGCTTTCACGTTTGGCTTAACTTCTTCAACTATTGGTAACAGGGCTCTTATCCAGCGTTGCCTTTCTATTTTAGTCAGATTCCGTTCCAGTTCCATTTTCTGAGAGAGAGTTTTCTTGTTTAGGTTCCGGGGCTTTCTTAACCCGTGTGTAATGGATCCAAGTAGGTCGTTCCTTTATTCGGACTGCCATGAAGGTGGTCAGCAATACCTGGAATGGTCCCTCCCACCTCTCTTGTAGGGGTTTTCCTAAAAGATTCTGAACAAACACCCAGTCACCAGGCTTAAAGGGATGCAACTTACTGTCAGGTTGTTTAGGCTGCTGTCCTATTACTATAGTGGCATTTTTGTCAAAATGTTTTCCTATTGCAGTGATGTAATCATATACATACTGGTTGCCTATCTGATCTATAGCTTCACTGTTTACAATTTGCACTGCGTAGGGTCGCCTATACAGGATTTCAAACGGGCTCAGCTTCTCTTTTGATCTCGGCTTTACCCTTAATCTGATCAAGGCAATAGGCAAGGCTTGGTACCATTGCAGGTTGGTCTCCTGACATATTTTAGCAATTTGTTGTTTAAGAAGATGATTCATTTTTTCTACTTGCCCGCTGGCTTGTGGCCTATAGGGTGTATGTAATTGCCATTTGATTTGTAGTGCCTTGCTTATTGCCTTAACAATCTTTGCACAAAAATGTGTTCCCCGGTCCGATGAAATATTTTTAGGTACCCCAAACCTCGGTATAATTTCATTCAGTAACACTTTAATCACTTCTTTCTCTTTACATGTCTTACATGGAAAGGCTTCAGGCCATCCAGAAAATGTATCAGTTAAAACTAACATATATCGATACCCCCCTTTTCTTGGGAGTTCAGAGAAATCAATTTGCCACATTTCCCCTGGGAACTTCCCTCTGTTAATTACTCCCAAGTGTACTTTTGTTCCAGTGTTTGGATTGTTTTTCAGGCAGCGCTCACACCGGGAGGTCACTTGTTTTATGGTAGTATATAATTTTGGTCCTGCTATTCTAGCTTTAAGATACTGGTAGAGGGGATCCAAACCCCAGTGAGTCTTCTCATGCTCCGTCTTTACGAATTGCCACATTAATTTTCCTGGTAATATTAACTGCCCTGTTTCCAATTGACCCCATCCACTATCTAATAACTTGCCCTTATTTCTCTGTATCCATTTATGATCTGTTTCTTGGTATTCCGGTTGGAAGTCAGTATCCAACGCTCCAGGTACTAATGCAGTTACCAGTAGCTCTTGACCCTTTGTCGCAGCTAACTTGGCTTCCGCGTCAGCTTTCCTATTACCTATTTCTGGGACGGTGTTACCTTTCAGGTGTCCTTTACAATGCATTACGGCCACTTGCTCCGGGAGCTGGACGGCTTCCAGCAGTCGTAGGATTTCCTCTGCATGTTTTACAACTTTCCCCTGGGTAGTTAATAGTCCCCGTTCTCTCCAAATCGCTCAGTGATCATGCACTACAGAAAAGGCATATTTAGAGTCCGTCCACACATTTATACATTGTCCTTCTGCTAATTCAAGAGCTCGGGTGAGGACTATCAGCTCTGCCTTCTGTGCAGAGGTCCCCACAGGTAAAGGATTTGATTCGATTACCTGTTCCGTAGTGGTTACCACATATCCGGCCATCCTGACGCCTTGCTTCACAAAGCTGCTGCCATCTGAGAACCAGTTCTCTGCTTCTGGGATTGGTACCTCTTTGAGATCCGGACGGCTGGAATACACTGCTTCAATGGTTTCTATGCAGTCATGTTCAAGTGGTTCCTCTGGTGTCCTTCCTTCTAGAAATGAAGCTGGATTGACAATGTTAGTTACCTGAATTACTATGTCATCAGATTCAATCAGTATTGCCTGGTACTTCAGGAACCTCGAGGGTGACAGCCAATGGCCACCCTTTTGTTCCAATACTGCCGATACAGTATGAGATACTAACACTGTCATCTTTTGTCCCAAGGTGAGCTTCCTGGCTTCTTCAATGTTCAAAATTACGGCAGCCACTGCCCTTAGACAGGTAGGTCATCCTTTGCTCACCTCATCCAGTTGCTTTGAGAATATGCCACAGCTCTTTTATATGGTCCCAGCTGTTGGGCTAGCACCCCCAGGGCCATTCCCTGGCGTTCATGAGAATACAGCCAAAAAGGCTTTGTCACATCTGGCAAACCCAGGGCCGGGGCTCTCATGAGTTCTTGTTTCAATCTTTTGAATGCTGCCTCAGCCTCAGGAGTCCACTCGACAGCCTTTGTGGTGTCTTTGAGTAAGTCATATAGTGGCTTTGCTAGTATCCCATACTGGTATATCCACAGCCGGCACCATCCCGTCATTCCTAAAAAGGCTCGTAAGTCTCTAGGTGTTTCTGGCTTAGGCATCTGGCATATAGCTTCTTTCCTTGCTGTTCCTAGAGATCTTTGTCCCTTTGAGATTTCATATCCCAAGTACACAACTTGTTTCTGTACTAGCTGTGCTTTTTGTTGGGAGACTGGGTATCCACTTAAGCCCAAGAAATGTAAAAGTGAAATTGTCCATTTAAATACAATCTTCATCTTTCTCCTTTCCTAGGATCAGATCATCGACGTATTGTAGAAGAACGCCATCTCCTGGCGGCCACTCCCATTGCTCCAGCTCCTTAGCCAGTTGATTCCCAAAAATCGTGGGACTATTCTTGTAACCCTGGGGCAACACTGTCCAAGTTAATTGAGTTTTTCTTCCCTCAATAGATTCCCACTCAAAAGCAAAGATTTTCTGACTTTCTGACGCTAAGGGAAGGCAAAAGAATGCATCTTTTAAATCCAACACTGTAAACCAGATTAAATTATCTTTCAATTTGGTTAAAAGGGTATATGGATTGGCCACTACCGGATGTATAGTGCTTGTGATTTCATTTACAGCTCTCAAATCCTGTACCAATCTATATGTTCCATTTGGTTTCTTTACTGGCAGGATAGGTGTATTAAATTCGGATTCACATTCTATTAACAATCCTAATTCTAAAAATTTCTTTATTATGGGTGTTACTCCCTCTCTGTCTGCCAGCCTTAGTGGATATTGTTTTTTGTTTACTGGCTTTGCCCCTTGTATTAATTCGATCTTTATGAGTATTGCCTGTTTTGACCTCCCAGGTGTGTCTGTTGCCCAGGCTAAGGGATACACTTCGTTCATGATTCGCTTGTTATTTTCATTGTTTCACTCTGGCTCAACGCTGCTCATAGCTAAGCTAAGAGCAGCTATCCATCTATCCTCATCAATTAAAAATTCCAGTTCCCCTTAACTAAATTTAATAACTGCTCCCAAGTTCTCCAACAAATCTCTCCCTAATAAAGGCTTAGGGGAGTTAGGTAAATACAAGAATTGGTGTATTCCCATCTGTTTCCCAATTTTATACTTTAGAGGCTTTAGGAAGAATGCCTTTTCTGGTTGGCCTGTTGCACCTATGACCCTTACAGATTCGTCACTTTTTGGTACCAATTTTTGATTTAAAACCAAAAACGTTGCTCCAGTGTCAATTAAAAAATCCAGTTCTTTGTTACCCTCCCCTAGCGTTATTTTAACCAGTGGGTCCACCAGGGAACAACCCACCGGTCCTCCTCATTGGTTACTTTGATATGCTATAGTGGTGGCAGAATTCTCACTCTTTACTGCCAGAAGGGGACAGTCCCGCTTCCAGTGACCTATTTGCAGGCAGTGGGAACACTGATTTGGTCCTATTCTTTGCGGTACTTGTGCACCTCCCCTTCCTCGCATGAAGCTACCACGACCCCTTCCCCCTACATTAGGTCTGGGGACCCTGCCCCCGGGCCCTGCAGGGTATTGACCATATGTCTCAGGGAATTCCTGGGTCATAGCTACCAGATGCGGTGGTTTCCTTGGTGGTTTCTTTTCTTCTCTATTGTTATACACTCTCCAGGCTTCCGTCATCAATTTTTCCAGATTTTTATCGTCTGGGTGACCTAATTTTTGCAGTTTTCTTCTTATGTCTGGATTACTTTGTCCTATAAATAGCCCTACCAGTTGTGCTATACCTATTTCCGAAGCGGGATCCAAGGGAGTATATTGTCTCATTGCCTTTCTAAATCTAGGTAGCCTGTAGGCGATTCCCCTGTCTCCTGTCTGATTTGATATAGGGCTGCCCAATTTATTGCCTTAGGAATTGCATTCCTTAAACCCTCTGCATTGATTTCTCGATATTGTTTTAACAATGCATAGTCTTCTGGTTGGTTCACGTCCCATCTCGGGTTTTCCCTAGGGAAAATGTCTCTTAAATCTCCCTGTAAGGACCTCGCATGCGTCCTAGCCACATTTAGCACTAACTCCTTTTCAGTGGGAGTAAGTTCATTTAACAACATGTCCGTATCCTCCCAATCAATGTCTTGGTTTCTAGCTATTAGCTCAAATCTCCGAGCTATGCTTTCTGGTTCTTCCCTGAAACTCTTCACAGCCTCCTTCCATCTATCCAGCTCTCCTGATGAAAAGGGGACCTTTATTCTTCCTTGTTCTCCTTTGAGATTTATTACTTGCTTAAGAGGCGCAGCTAAGTGATTATCTGTTTTCTTTCCTGATTTCCCTTTACTGCCTTTTCGCTTTGTTGATCTGGTTTGATATGAATGGCTAGTGCCTTCTAATTTGTCACTGTCACTGCTGCTTTCAGTGTCTGTTTTGTCTTTTGGTCTCCTTGTTTTTGGGATTTTTGGCAATGTCCCAATTTCTACACCATTAGCAGTTTCTGTTCTATCTTCTTCCTGTGCTGTGTCGCTTGAAGTGTCCTCCTCGCTATCCTGCTTTTCTACCATCCTTGTTACAGGAGCACCTTTTATTGTCTTTGTTTTTGTGGCAGCCTCAAATATTTGAAATCTCTGTATCAAGTCTTTTATGTCCATCAGGCTTTCCTTTTCACCATCGCTATCTTGTCTCTTTCTATATTTGAGACATTGTTTTCCAATACTGCAGGCATCACAACAGCATTTTTTTTCTCTAGATTTCTTCTGATCCTTTTCCAGTGCTAACACGAAAGGGTCATGGGGTGAGATATTTATCCCACAATCTTTCTGCCATTCTGGTTTGTCTCTCAACGTGAAGAACATGTGGCAGTATATAACCTCATCCCACTTTTCTAGTCTACGGAGCAACAGAAGGAGCTGCAGCATTGTATTATAATTCAAGCTACCCTCAGGGGGCCACTTCTCTCCCTCGTCTAAGGTATACAACGGCCACCAGTCTTGACAGTATTTTAACAACTTCTTTTTGCTTATGTTTTCTCCTGGGACCCCTCCCAGCTCTTTCCAGTGTTTCAGAATGCACCCAAGGGGGGGTTTTAAATTAATTTCTTTACTTTCCCTGCTCGGTTGACTGCCCATTGTCAATATTTATAGAACTTCACTTTCCCACTAGATTGTCAAGCGTTTTTGTTCGTCTCTGGCCGGCTTCCTCTCGGAGAGACGGAAACGCAGATCGGAACTCCACACTCGCCTCGCAGTCAGACTGCGTCTCTTTCAAGCACTTTCACACTCGTTCGTACTCCCCCCTGAGCCCCCCTTAATATTGGATCAAAATAATGATGTTACCAGGAGAGGCCACAAGATGTCGCTGTAGACTGCAGGATTTTCAGGTGGTCTCTCGGCAATGTGCAGCTCGTCCCTAAATTACAAGTCTGGAAGTATTTGAATAAACACTAAACCTCGAGTTCTTTCACAGAAATATTTCACCCACTTAACCGTGTGCAGAGCTTGGTCTGAGAAACATTGGTCACATCTTATATATGACACTCCTGGTAAATGACTTTCTTCAAAGATCAAGCCACTGCAGAAATTACATCTAGCGATCATAAACAGGGAGCAGTCACAGATAGGACAAATCTTTATCAGAGGCTCAGAGGAACAAAGTCCTTCTGCAGTCAGCTTTTCAGTGCCTTTTCCCATACAGGACTATCGAAATCTAATAGCTTACAGGAATTAGTTAACAGCAGATTTTTTTTTTCAGTAGTTCAAAAAGCTAAAACAACACAACTATTAGCACCACACTATACATAATATTCAAACAGCTAAATCAACACAGTAATCAGTGCCACACTCAACATACATACCAACATCACATATAGTTCAAACAGCTAAATCAACACAATAATCAGTGCCACACTCAACATATATAGCAACATCACATATAGTTCAAACCGCTAAATCAACACAATAATCAGTGCCACACTCAACATACATACCAACATCACATATAGTAATAAGTTTACTGGGACTCTAACCCTTGTCCTTGAGGGGACTCCAACCCCCCAAAAAACCTTAAAATCGGGGACTCTAACCCCTTTTAGGACTCAGGTTCTGGGGACTCCAACCCCAGGCCTGGGAGCGTCCTCCCCGTCCTGTTCGATTTAGTTTGATGTTGTACCTTTATTCCTTCATTCAAATATAGTTATAAATACCTTTTGATCCTTCGAGAGGTCCTTGTTCACCGGTGTATGAGACCAGGGGTCGGGGAGACTGTCCGACAGCACACTCGGTCGTGGGGCCCCCTACAGCGTCCCCAGCCCCTTGGGTTTCAGCACCGATGGAGCCGGACCGTCCCACCAGAGTCGCCAAAATATGATGCCCAAAAAGGCAGAACAAACTGTTTAGAGACAAAGTTTCAGTCAATAAACAGCAAGGTATTTATTAAGACAACGTTGGGGTAACTCTCCGATTAGTATCGGACAAAAGAGCTCCAAAATCTACAGTGAGAAGCTACAGTATTTATACATTTCTAGTGAGGGATTACAATATTTTTACCTACATATTCATGCATGATTATAATATTGCAATATCTAGTTATAATATTCATAGCAGGCGGGGTTGGGGCGGAGCTGTCCATTTTGAGGAATATTATGAGGGGAGATCCTGTTACTTCATCTGGTGGTGGTCGTATTTTTGCTCTTCATCCTCATGAACTTTTCAACTCGGTCTAATTTTGCTGATTCTTGCAGATTCTTGCAGTGGGTCTTGCCAAACATGGTGCTCTGGCTTTTTCTTGGGATTAACCTGTTCGCTACATGGACCTTTAATTATGACTTCACTGAGGGTTAGATGTCTTCCATAAATTAGACCTTATCTCTTGGAAACTCCCTGGAAAGTTGGGTGCTTTTAGTAAAATCCCCTAGGTTCTGGCTTTTCTCTACTTCAGATCCATCAGGAAAAGGTGCAGTGGTGCCAGGGTGGGTGAGAGCGGCGCGATGAGCTCTGCCAGCAGCTCCTGGCCTTCCTCAGAAAGAGGGATGGGGCTGGATTGCTCAGGTGGTGATTCTTGCTGCGATGAGTGGGGGACAGAGTCACCATGTCCCTGTCCCCATTCCATGGGATAGATCCGCCTGTGGAGCCCACGGAGAGCAGGAGCACCTCTGGAATCCATCATCATCTTGCTCCATCCATCCCACACAATCCCACTGTGGAATCCCACCTCTATCCCGCTCCACCCAGCCAACCTGATCCTGCTCCATAATCCAGCCCTGATCCCACTCCAGAATTCCTTCTGATCTCACTCTGGAATCCTGCCCTGATCTGGAATCCCATCCCAATCCTGCTCCATCCACTATGCTCTGATTCCCCTCTGGAATCCCACCAGGATCACACTCCATACCTGCAGGGGAGCATTTGCTCCTGTGGAAAAAAAAGATTCATGTGATTCTGGCCTGGATTACACACCTGGATCCATCCTGGGATCCACATGGAGAGGATCTGGATCTGGATGCAGACACACTGCTGGGATTCACTCATAGGCGTTTTGTGTTGTATCCATTCCTCTTTCTCCTCCCTATGGAAATAAAGCAGGATCAGCACCCATGGCACAGGATCCCTGGAATGCCACTGGGTGGATTCCTGTCTGTTCCCCACCCCCATCCCGTGAGTTACCAGACTGCAGCTTCCAGACACCAAATCCAATGAGGCTGATGATGATGATGGCAGCGATGACGGACAGGGCGACCACCACTGGGGTGGAATTCCAGATGGATTCTGGCTCTGGGAAGGGTGGGAGTGTGAGGAGAGGAGGGAAACCCCCTCTTACTGCTCCACATTCCCGAATTCCCTGTTCCCAAATGCCCAGTTCCCACATTCCACATTCCCAGCCTCACCCCAGGCAAAGATCCCGGGCTCCGGCATCCCGGCGTGCTCCACCCGGCACCGGTACTGCTCCCACTCCCCCGGCAGCGCCTCGATCCTGGCCCAGCTGTGGAAGGTGCCGTCACTGTTGGGAACAACCCCGCCCCACTCCGTCTCCTGATCCCGGATTTCATCCCCTTTCATCCAGCTGATCCCGATGATCCCGGGGTAGAATCCGTACGCGTGGCAGGACAACGTCAGGATCCCGTGTTCCTCTTTGCCGGAGACATGGACATCAGGGGGCTCTGGAATGGGATAATGGCGACATCCAACCACAGAATTCCCATGAGCATGGGGTGGTGATGCGATCTGCCCATGGAATTCCCATAGCAATGGGATGGGGCTGAGATCCATCCATGGAATTGCCATGCAAATTACAGCATTCCCAAGTCCTCCATTCCCACATCCCACATGTCGATGGGAATTCCATCCCCACCTTTGCGCTCCAGCGCCTCCCGCCCGTATCCAACGTATTTCCGGAGCCATTCTGGACAGATGTGCTCCAGGTAATTTGTCCGCCTCTCCGCCTCGATCCCTTCAGTTTCCCATCTCCTCTTGGTGACCTGGGCAGCGCCGTCGGCTGCCACGAAGCTCTTGGATCCCAGCTCGAAGGAGATGAAATCCCGCCCATCGTAGCCAATCCGGAAGGATCCACGGACGGTCCCGTCGGACAGGAGGTCACAGCCCGAAACCTGCTGCCGAGTGTGAACACCTGGGGGAGAAACGGACCCACAGAGACCCCTGGAATTGTGTCCCAGTCCCACAGAGCCCCATCCAGAGAGTGATAGAGACCCACAGAGCTTCATCCCAGCCCCATGGATTCCCACCTAGCCCCACAGATCACCGCCAGCCCCACAGATGCCCCCCAGCCACACGGGTCCCACCCCAGACCCACAGATTGCTCCCAGCCCCACAGAGCCCATCCCAGTCCCACATACCCATATCCCAGTCCCACAAATCCTATCCCAGCCCCACAGATGCACCCCAGCCCCACAGATCCCATCCCAGCCCCACAGATCCACATCCCAGCCCCACAGATCCACATCCCAGCCCCACAGATCTCCCCCATACACAGAGATTCCCCTTCCAGCCCAGAGATCTCTAATAGCTCCATGGATGGCAATCCAGCCCCACAAATACGTCCCAGCCCCACAGATGCCCCCCAGCCACACAGATCCCTCCCAGTCCCAAAGATCCCAGCTGAGCCCCAAAGATCCCTCCCAGCCCCACAGATCCTCCCCAGCTCTAAAGATCCCCTTCCAGCACACAGATCTCTCGTAGCACCACAGATTGGATCCCAGCCCCACAGATCTTCACCAGTCCCACAAATCCCATGCCAGTCCCACGGATCCCATCCCAGCCCCACTAGTGCATCCCAGCCCCACTAGTGCATCCCAGCCCCACAGATCCACTGACAGCCACAGAGATGCCCCCCAGGCTCCCAGATCCCATCCCAGCCCCACAGATCAACTTCAGTCCTCAAGATTCCCTCTCCAGCCCAGGGATCTCCCATAGCCCCATGGATTGCAACACAGACCCACAGATGCGCCCCGGTCCCACAGATCCCATCTCAGTCCCACAGACAAAACACTGCCCCACAGATGCCCCCCAGCCCCACAGATGCCCCCCAGCCCCACAGATCCTAGCCCAGCCCCGTCCCACAGAACCTCCATAGCCCCACAGATCCCATCCCAGCCCCACAGATGCACCTCAGCTTCACAAACCCCATTCCAGTCCCATAGACTGTATCCCAGCCCCACAGATCCCAGCCCAGCCCCACAGATTCTCCTCATTCCCAGCTGCCCCCACTCACCCCCACTCTGGTTGTACCGGCCCTGCTGTGTCTCCAGGTTGGCAGCAGCCACGTGCTGGTTCCGCTTGTTGATCTCAGTCTGTCTATCCCAAAATCCCGGCTCAGCTCCGTTCTCCATCCACGGCGTCTGTGGCTCCATCCGGCCCCGCTCGCTGTCGTAGCGCACAAAGGGGATCCCATCCAGGAACCCCATGGACGTGAACTGGGGGATCCCCGGGCTGGGCTTCAACACTGCCACATTCAGGTACCACAGAGAGTGGAGAACTGGGGGGACACAAAGATTTGGGTGTCTTGGGGGTCACGGGTACAGAAAAGGGGGAACTGGGAGAGCCAGGAAGGGGCTTTGGGGATCCCAGGGCAGTTGGTGCAGGGAGTGTCGGTGCCGGGGTAGGGGGTGCAAGGGGGTCCCACTGCACAGGACTGGGGGCTCAGGGGAGTCCCAGAATCAAGGAAAAGGAGGGTACAGGGATTGGGAAAGGTGGGATTTGGAGTCCAAGAGGTACCTGTGTCCAGGAAAGGGGGATCCAGGGGCCCTCAGGGTCAGGGAAAGGGAATCACAGGGTGAGGAGACCCAGAATGGCCAAGAAAGGGGGTGCAGGGGGGTATTGGTGCAGGATAAGGGAGTGCAGGAGAGTTCTAATGTATTGGACTGGAAGCTCAGGGGGGTCTTGCTGCCACATAGGGCGTTGTAGGAGGGTACCCGTGCCCAGGAATGGGGCTACAGGGGGGTTCCAGTGCCCAATAAGGGTGTGCAGGGGGTCCCAGTCCCAAACAAAGGGGTTCAGTGGGGTCTGGGTGCTGAATAAGAGGTGCAGGAGGGTCCCCATGCCCAGGACTGGGGATTCAGGGGTGTCCCAGTGTCAAGGAAAGAGGAGTGAGGGCACTGGGAGATGTGTGATGGAGGTTCAGGGGTCCCTGTGCCTCGGAAAGGGCAGTCCAGGGATCCCCCGGTTTGAGGAAAGTGGGGTCTGAGGACTGGGAAAGGCAGGAATGGGGGTTCAGGGGGTCCCAGGGTCAAGGAAAAGGGGGGCTGGAAGAGGTGGGATGGTTGGAAAAGGGGGCACAGGGTGATACTGTTGCAGGATAAGGGGAGTTCGGGAGGGTCCTGGTGCTGAACAAGGGAGGATCCAAGAGGATCCAAGGGTAAAGGAATGGGGGGTGCAGGGACTTGGAGGGGTGAAATGAGAGGTTCATGTGCCCAGGAAAATGGGGGTCCAGGGCTCCCCAATGTCGAGAAAACAGAGGTCACAAGAAAGGAAGAACTGGGGTGGCTGGGAATGGGGGTCCTGGAGATGCTTGGTGCAGATGAAAGGAGGGACTTCGGGCTGGGAAAGGCTGGAGTGCGGGTCAGGATCAAGGAAAAGGAGGGTCTGGAAGAGGTGGGATGGCCAGGAAAGGGGGTGCAGGGGGGTACTGCTACAGGATAACCAGGTATAGGGGGGGTCTGGTGCCAGATGAGGGGGCTGCAGAGAGTCCTCATGCCCAGGAATGGGGGTGAAGGGGGGTCCCAGTGCCCAGAAATTGTGGCCAAGCGGGTTCCAGTGCCTGGGACCCCCTGCAGGAAGAGCAGAGAGTGAAGAACTGGGAGGACTCTGAGATTGGCAGGTTTGGGAGGTCCAAGGGTCAAGGAAGTGGAACTGGGAGAGACAGGAGAGTCAGGAAGGGTCCAAGCTTCAAGGAAAAGGTGGGGATGGGACTGGGAGAGACAGGGGGTCCAAGGGGTCCATGTGCCCAGGAAAGGGCAGTACAGGGGTCCCCAGTGTTGAGGAAAGTGGGATCTGAGGGCTGGGAAGGGCAGGAACAGGGATTCAGGGGGTCCAAGGGTCAAGGAAAAGGGAGGATCAGGGGGCTGGGAGAGGCAGGATGGCTGGAAAAGGGATTGCAGGGGGGTATTTGTTCACAGTAAAGGGGTTCTGGGGGGTCATGGAGCCGGGGATGTGGTGCAGGGGGGGCCCCGGGTTCGGAAATGGGGGTTCAGGTGGTCCCAGTGAGGAATAAGGTGGTTCAGGGTGTCCGAATGCCCAGGAATGGGGATCCAGGGGTTCCACTGCCAGTTAAGGGGGTGCAGGGTGGTCCCAGTGCCCAGGAATGGGGGCTCAAGGGGTTTCCCGTGGGCAGAAATGGGGTATCAGGGGGCCTCACTTCTGCGAATAGGGTTTGGGGGAGGTTTCCTTCGCGGGAAAGAAGGTTCAAGGGGGTCCCCCTGTCCGGGAATTGCGGTTCAGGAGGTTTCCCGTGCCCAGGAATGGACGTTCAAGGGTCCCAGTGCGGATAAGGGGGTTTAGAGGGGTCCTGGTGCCGCGGGAGGGGCTGCGGAGGGGGAGGGGGGGGGCGGGGTGGGGGGGTGTCCCAGTGTCCGGGAATGGGGGTTTAGGGGGGTCCCAGTGCCCGGGAATGGCAGTTCAGGAGCTCCCCATTCCGAGGGTCCCACTTACCCTTCGTCGCCCCCCCCGGGGCCCCCAGGAGCCCCAGCAGCCCCAGGAGCGCCCCCAGACCCAGCGCTGCGGCCATCGCGCTGCTCCGCTGCGGCCCCGCCCGGCCCGGACCCGGACCAGGCCCCGCCCACAGCACCGCCTCCGGCCGCACGATTGGCTGTGCTGTTTCTCGATCGCCAATGGCAGCCCGATCCACCTGTGACGTCATTGGTCTCCGGGTAGATCCCGGTGGCGCAGGTTGTGAGACGGGAAAGCGAAAGTGTCCGAGGGAGCGCGGGGGGGCGGGGACGGGGGAATTCCCGGGAATTCACCTGGATCCCCTTTGGGACCCCTCCTGGGACCCCTCTGGATCTCCCCGGGACACCTTGGGACCCTCCACGGCCACGAATTGCGGGACCCCCGGGCCGGGCTGGGCTGAACTCCCGCGCCCTGCGGTGAAACTCGGCCTTAAACCCGCTGGTTCGGGGGCGGGATCGGGAAAGGGCGGCGGTGCCGGGAAGGGACCGGGACGGAGCGGGACAGGCTGGGATGGACTGCGGTGGAGTGGGATGGACTGGGGCACCGGGATACACCGGGACCAGGATCGGGACCCAACGGGACCAGAACTGGGGAAACAGAGCTCATACTGGGAACAACTGGGACCACACTGAGGGCAACTGGGGTCATACTGGCACCATACTGAGAGTGACTGGGAGCATTCTGAGAGCAGATGGGACCATGTTGGGGGCACCTGAGGTCATGCTAGAGGTGACTGGGATCATATGGGGGTGAGTGGTGCCACACTGGAGGTGACCGGGAGCCACTGGGCTCATGCTGGGAGTGCCCTGGGCCCCACTGGGTGGAACTGGGTGGCTCTGGCCCAGCTGGGGCTCTGGGTTGTTCTCCCCCAGGGCCCCTCGGGCCTGGCCGGGGCCGCAGTTCTGAGCCAGGGCCGAGCAGGGACCCCCCCCGGGTCCCACTGACACCCCCAGCCCTGCAGAGCTCAGGGACAAGGAATGGCCAAGGATAGGGAATGGCCAATAAAAGGGAATGTCCAGGGACAGGGTTTGGCCAGGGACAGGGAATGGCCAGGGACAGGAAATGGCCAAGGAATAGGGAATGGCCCTGGGGACAGGGAATGGGCAGGGACAGGGAATGGTCCTGGGAACAGGGAATGGCCCTAGGGACAGGGAATGGGCAGGGACAGGGAATGGTCCTGGGAACAGGGAATGGCCAGGGACAGGGAATGGCCAGACACAGGGACTGGCGAGGGACAGGGAATGGGCCTGGGGACAGGGGATGGCCAGGGACAGGGAATATCCAGGGACAGGGAATGGCCCCGGGGACAGGGAGCAGCCGAGTGCCATGGCATGTCTGGTTCCTGCCCTGGATGTCACCGCCCGGAACGTTCGTTCCCCCCGTGGGCAGCGAGGGGCGCCGGAGGGTCCCTGTGCCCCCCTGCCCTCAGTCCCTGCCGGCACCGCTCCGGGCCGTGTCGCTGTCACGGAGCGGCCGCTGCCCCGGGACAGGCTTGGCTGCAGAGTTTGGGGTTAAACCCGCCCCGCTGGGCCGGGGGGGCAGCCCTGGACACCAGGGCTTTGCTCCTGGGGCTCTGCAGGGGCTCCCGCGGGGGCTCGGCCTCCTTGGGGCATCCCCTGCTCCGACCTGGGCTCCTTCCGGGCTGCGGGGGGGTCTCTGCCCCATCCCGGGCTCCTCCGCAGGGCACAGTCACTCCAGATCAGGGGCACACGGAGCTCCAGCCGGGTCGGAATAGCAGCGATTCCCTGCGCTCCCGGAGCCCGGGCACATCGCCAGGGCTGCGAATGCTCCAGGGGCGGCTCCGGGCACATCGCCAGGGTGGGAATGCTCAAGGGGCGGCTCTGGACACATCGCCAGGGCTGTTTCCCGCAAACCGCGGGGGTTTCGGAGAGGGAGGCGGGTTCTGTACAAAGTGCGGGCGGGGGGCGGGCACTCGGCTCGGCCCGGCTCGGCCCGGCCGCGGCCCCAGCGCAGGTGGGACCCGAAGGGCTCGCCCCCCGTGTCCCGCCGTTTCCCCTCCCCAGGCCCGCGGAGGGAGCGGCTGCCCGAGGGCTCCTCCTTCCCCCTCGCTCGGAGCCGGGGCCGCAGCAGCGCTGGCCCGTCCCGGTTCCGCTCGGCCCGACAGGTTTGGCCGCCCCGTCCCCGGGAGTGTCCCCGGCCGGTGGGACCAGGCTTGGAGCCCCCTGGGCTGGTGGGAGGTGTCCCCGGCGGGGCACGGGTGGGGCGGGGTGGGCTTTATGGTCCCTCCCAACCCAAGCCGTGCTGGGACTGAAACACAGACGCGGTCTGGGATGGACCGGGATGGGGTGTTGGATGGACAGGGATGGGGTGTGGGATGGACCGGGGTGGGGGTGTGGGTCACATCGGGGCTGTGGGGGCTGGGCTGGACTAGGATGAAGCAAATTGGGATTTGAGTTTAGTTTTCTCTTCCCATGATTGCTGTGCCATATCCAGAGAGGGTTTGTGAGGGGGAAGGAGGATGTGGGACTAGAGGAGCAATAATAAGCAGATTTCTCCTCCACGTCCTGCTCCATCTCCCCTGGGCCTCCCCCTCCAGCCCAGCCCAGCCTGTGGGTCCCACCTTGGGGTCCCAGTGACCCCCCAGGTGTCTCCTTGCAGGGACACCTCAGGTAAGGGCTGAATTACTCTTTTACTTTCTGATAAAAAGGGGACATTCCTGTTGACTGTTTGGATTCCCTCTCTTTTGGTCACTGGAGAAAAGCCCCTTTGAATAATTCCCACATGCACTTGTGGACTCATTTCCCTTCCCTGGGCAGCAAAACAAAAGGCCACAACTATATTGGGCTGTAATAGTTTTGAAATGCTCTTTGGGGCACAAAAGTCCTGTATTTGCTCCAAACTCAGTGTCTTTGGGAGTATTTTCCATGACAAGTTTCTCTGCTGTTCCCTACTAGATGTTTTCTCCTCCTCTTCCTCCCCCACCTGTTTTTTCCCTCAAAATGCCCTAAAGTGCAGCCTGGGGCAGCAGGAATTTGGGGCTGAGGACAGTAAAAATCACTGCATGAATTAAACCTTATTCAAAATCAAGGGTTTGGGTGGGAAAAATTATCCATTTGGTTCCTGCTTTGCAGGCACAGGTAGATGGTTCTTACCTGGAGAATATTTACCTGTGGAGGAACTGCTGGGTAAGGACTGGTAATAATTGGAATTTGTTGATATCAGGGTTTATACATAGTTTTAATTAATGTGGAAACTCTTTGCAGCTGCCAGTGACCCACCAGCAGCATCCACATTCTGTGCCAGTGGATTCTTGTTCTCTTTCTCTGTTTATTTTCCTTATAAATATTCTAGAAACTGTAATCGTGGGGTCAGTTTTGGTTTGACGAACCTGTTAATTTTTAACTTTGGCTTGGGGTAGAGCATGGCCAGGGAAAGCAGGAAAAGAGTTTAGGAAAAGCAATGAAGAAGGTGGGAAAATGTGCTGATGTGGGAGGTCACAGCAATAATGGGGCTGAGCACAGGCTGGGACAGGAAACACTGAACAAAAAACAGCCTTGAGGAAAGAAACAGGCTTAGAAAAATGCCTGTGGGGTGAGAGTTTGGGGGATTATCAGCTTTTTGTGGGTTTATATTTCGGCCATGGGAGCATCTTGGGACAGCCCCGGGATGGAGCAGGAGCTGTGCAGGCCCTGAGAGCTCGAGGTGTTGTCTGAGATCAGCTCATGGCAGGAGGGGCTGAGGGTGCCCCTGTCCCCTCTGTCCCCCCAGGGGTGGCAGGAGGAGCTGAGGGTGCCCCTGTCCCCTCTGTGCCCCCCAGGGGTGGCAGAAGCCCCTCGGGAGGCAGGTCCAGAGGGACCATCCCCTATCCTGGGGGCTCCATGAGCTGCCCTGCACAGGGTGGGGAGACGGGGTGGGCTCAGGTGGGGCTGAAGCACCTTGTGGAGTGACCTGGGGGGCCTAGGCTGAAAACAACTCACAGCTGTGCAAGTCCTTGAGACAAAATCTTTGCAGGTCACAGAGATGGCAGGACCCAAAGGTGAGCTGGGAAAACAAAGTGAGTCCTGGTTCTCTGAAGGCTGAAATCACCCAAACACGTGAAAGGGAAAATTGTGCTTGATATGCCTGGCAGGAAAGTGCCCCAAATCAGGCATTTCCCACTCCCCAGTTCCCACTCTGAGCAGGAACTGGCTTAGTTTGCACAGGTGAGACTCAGCTGCTGTGATGGAGCCACTGCAGGGGAGGGCAGAGGAAGGGACCAGTAAGAACAAGTTCTTGTTTTGAGGTTGTGGTTTAGGGTTTTGAGGGCAGCTAAAATTAGCTCAGAGAGCTGTGAGGGGGAACGATTGAGAATGTTAAAGTTCTTTGCCAGCTATGGGAAAGGACTAAGAAGGTTTAAATTGTTTACAGGCTGTGGGTCAGAGGGATGGTGCCCATCCCATGGTGGAGAGGGGCACAAAGGGAATGCAGCCCCAAAAATGGAATGGGCCCCCCTCAAACTGAGCCTGGAGCCCCCCATGTGCTTTGGGCTGTGCTGGGAGGTGTTGAAGGTGCCCACAGGGGGCTGGGGATGGTGTGGGTGCTCTTTGTGCTCTTTCCACACAGTTTGTCCCCAGATTTCAGCCTCAGGTGCATCAAGGACAAAAAGGTGCCCATCAGGGTCACCCTGCTCGTTGTGGGGCTGCTCCTCACCCTCATTGCCCAGCTGGGTGAGTGCTGAGGGTGGAGGAGCCACCCTGGAGCCTCCTCCTGGCAAACCCCCTGGAGTAATCCACCTGGTGGGTGCACTGTCCTTGATTCCAGCTAAGAAATGCCCATCCTGCCCCACTCCTGCCCTGCCTGGCTGCCTGGAGAGTGGGATCGGCCTCGAGGGCAAGTTCTTTTATGTCATGGAGCAGGAATGGGATGGAACAGGAATGAGGCCTCCTGCCTCTCCCACCCAGCCCACCTGACCACCATCAATACCTGTGAGGAGCTGGGGAGAGGAATCCCCAGTGTGGGATGGTTTTGGGGGAGCAGGTTTGGGAATTCCCTGTGGGGAGTGGGGTGGAGGTGCCTGTGATCCTTGTTTTGCCCACCTCCAGAATTTCCTCTTGTGCTACAGGTGGTCTGTGCACCACTGGATTGGTCTCCAGAGTGAAGGTTCCAGACCTTGGGAATGGTTCAATGGGTCCCTCTTCAATGCCCTGTACATTCCATCTTCTCCTGGAGAGCAAAATGTTGAGCTGGGCTGGGGCTGAGTGCAGGAAGGCACAGGTAGATCCAGATCTAAGGAGGTGGGAACTGCTTCTCCTGGTTGTGCCAAAGCCCTGGGACACAGCCCATGGATTTGTGGGATGCAGGTGCTGGTGGGGGTTGAGGCCATGCCAGGATGAAGCCCATGGGAATATCCCCTCCTTTGAGGGGTGGGAGGCAGTTTGGGCTCTGCCTGGGGGAGGTTTGCTGGGGAGGGTGGTCCCTGCTCCTGCAGCACTCTCTGGGAATGGGAATCCTTCCCTGAGCTCTGGCTGTGCTCTGGGTGCAGGTTTGGCATCCAGGGCAATGGCCAATGTGCCTACACCAAATCCCATGGGATCAGCTGAGACTGGTGCTCCCAGAGAAAATTCTCCATCTGCAGCCACTTCCAGAGGAGCCCCAGTGGGGTTTGGAAGGATCCAGGAACCCAGAATTCCACCTGAAACTTCCCTCTTGACAAAGATCCACCACCAGCTGCCCTTAATCTCGCACAACCAGGAGTTTTAGGGCAGGTTTTAGGGCAGGTTTAGAGCTTGTTTTTGTCTGCCCTTATTCCCACACAACCACGAGTGTCCCTCTGGTTTATATTTAAATTTTAATTTGGAGCACTGGAAACTCCTCCTGGCGACAACACAGAGGGAGTCCCTGGGTATTTTCAGGCACCATCAGGGTGGAGAGAGGGACCTGCAGCTGCTCAGCCCCCAAACCCACATCAATCAGCCCCTGCTGGCAGCTCTGCCCCCCTGCCCCTCAGGGATTGCCACTGCCCAGGAGCTGCTCCCTGCTGGGAATTCAGGGGGAATCTGCTCCAGTCCCTGCCTGGAGCTGGGCTCTCATGGATTTTGGGAATTTTACCATGGACTCAAGGGGGGTTTATCCCTTTTGGATGCCTCACCTTGTCCCTGCAGCAGCCACACCACGATGCCCACCAGGACCAGTGTCCCAACCCCTCCAGGTCCCAGCAGAGCCCAGAACCAGTGAGGACCTGCAATGGGACCATACTGGGAGTGAGGGAGGAAGCAGCTCTTCTTCTTCTGTGCTCCCTGCTCTGCTTTCAATGCTCTGCCTCAACTGCAGGTCCCCCACATCCCTCTGCTCAGCGAGGAAACCTCACAAGGCTCTCTGGGAGCCCAGAAATCCCACAAGGTGCCTCTTTGTTCACTTGTCCCAGCAAAGCTGCAGAGCCTCAGAGCTCAGTCCCTCCCTCTCCTGCCCTGAGCTGCACCCAGAAGTGTCCTGGGGATGGGGAGACCCCCAAGCCAAGCCCTGGGGATGTTTGGAGTGATCCCAGAGGGGGCTGCAGGGCCCCCCAGCCCTGCTGAGCAGGTGAAGCCCTGCACGGTGTCCGTGGGCACTGGCTGTATTTTCCATCCTTCTCAAGGAAACAGGGTGAGAAGAACAAAACCTGCTGGTGCCAACACTGTGCCCCAGGCTGGGGGTGGGCAGCAAACCCTCTGGAGGGCAAAGCATTGGGGTTTGGCCACCAGCAGCTGAGGAAAAGGCACAGAAGGTCCTTTTCTTCCCCAGGATTTCCTGCAGGGAAGGGATCCAGCCCCATCAGGGACATTGGCCCCTCCAAACCCGTCCCCCCAAGCAGAGCACCCCTGGGATGGGGCAGAGGGGCCGAGGGATGTCACTCACCGGGGCCCCTCTGGGGCACAGCAGGGCTGGCACAGATGGGGGTCAGTGCCCTGTCCCTGCCCCCGGGACATTGGGATCCGGGATAACGGGGGGTTTGGCCCCTCTGGAGCAGGAGCAGAGCCCGGCAGGGGGGTGGGCTCGTGTCCCTCCAGGCTCTGAGTCGCTGTCCATGTGTCACCGCAGCCGCAGGAGCCACAAAGAGCCACTGCCGAGGGTGAAGCTGCTCCGAGGGGTGTGAAGGGGCTGTGGGGGGAGAGAGGAAGGTGCTGAAAGGGCTCCTGGAGGTACATCCCCCACCTCCTCCTCCTCTTCTTCCTCCTCCCTTTCACTGACATGGAGTAATATAGACATTATGATGTCTATATTACATATTATATGTATTATTCTATCATTATTATACTTAGTAAAATATTGTTATTGTATTAGAATATTACTAAAATACTATTTTAAAATATAGTTTAATTCTAATTATTTGATTATATTGTCATTCCACAATTTGCTTTATTTATTTATATAATTTAATATATATAAAATAAAATTCTAGTTTTACTAATACTTTAATTCTAAGTATTTGATTATCTTTCCAGTATGTGATTTTTATTAGTTATTTATTTCCCTGGTTATTTATATATTTTTATACCTTTTATTTATTTGTATATTTTATTTAATTATTTTTTTTTATTTTAATAATTCATTTTTATTCACAGATAAATCCAATCTATAATTTCTTTACTTGCGACTTATTAAATGTATTTTTAATTAAATTATGCATTAGTAATTTTTTGTTGATTAATTATTATCCCACTGTGCCCTGTGCCCCCCATATGCCAAATAACCAACCCCACTGTTCCCTGTGCCCCCCATATGCCAAATAACCAACCCCACTGTGCCCTGTGCCCCCCATACACCAAATAACCAACCCCACTGTGCCCTGTGCCTCCCATACACCAAATAACCAACCCCACTGTGCCCTGTGCCCCCAGCCCTTGGTCTGCAGAGCGTTGCCAGAGGAACAGAAACCTTTGCACAGACCCCAAAAACTCAGGGAGAGGGATCAGGGCACAAAATGGGTCTGAAATGAAGCAAAGCTGCTTTTTATCCCAGCAGGCCTGGGACAGTCCCACCTGGGGGGTGCTGGGTGTGTTGTTCACCCGTCTCCACCCCTGCCCTGCCCTCACTCCAACCCACACTGGCTGCAGGTTCCTGCCTGGAACAGCCTTGGGGTTCTCCTGGGAATGGAGGTGACCAGTTGTTCCAAAAATCTCTCTGGGGAGAGTTTTGTGGGATGCAAAGCCACGGAGTAAATGTGAATCCCAAATCCATGGGACACTTGGACCATTTTATGACCAATTCCCAACCTTGTCTCCTCCTTTTTCTTCAGCTTTTTTGGGTGGTAATCCCAGTTTAGGGCCAGTCCCAGAACGCCCAGCACCATCTTTTTATACAGGTAAAAATACTTTTATTTTTTTCCCCTCATGTATCCAAAACCTGAAAAAAAAAAAAAACAGAAAAGGGAAAAAAAAGAAAAAGTAGGAATTTTCCCAGTTTCTTCCAGTAGCAGGAAAGACGATAAAAGAGGATAACCCCAAAATCCCAGTAGGAAAAAATTTGCCATTACTTTTTTTTTAAAGTTTATTATAATTTCTTTTTATTATGTCTTTATATTTCATTCCAGTTTTTACTTTTCTGATTTTTTCCTTTTTTTTCCTTTTTTAGTTTCTATTTTTTCCCATACTCTCAAGTTTATTCTTTTTCTTCTGCTCACAGTCACCTTTACACCCTTACAGAAGATGCTGTGCTGACCTGCCCTTCCCACAGCCTTTCTTTGGTGCTGTCAGGCCACGGATTGCAAGAAAAACCTCAAAACCGATTTAAAATAAATGAGGCTTTGTGGTTAAACCCCGCAGGGGGTGATTTAGTTACAAAACACTTATTTTTGAAGGGTTTACATTAAGGAAATGATCAAAAGGGCTGGAGGGAACCGCGCTGGGTCCTCGTGGCCGCTCTGGGGTCACCTCGGGGACCCTCCGAGCAGAGCGACCCCCTCCTGCACCCCCAAATTTACATTTTTGGATAATCTGCCCTGCCCAGCTGAGGAGAAAAGCTGGAAAAGTTGGGAAAGGGCTGAAAAGCAGATGGAGCTGGAGAGTGGAGCTGCAGGAAAATTCCCCAGGAAAAAACTCCTGTAAGAATAAATCAAAATAATTATTAATTCTTTGAATACTTCTCGGTTTGGTTTTGCAGAACGTCGGGGCCAGGAGGAGCCAGAAGAGGGGTTAGAAAGACAAAATTTAATTGGGGGAGAAATACTTAATATTAAGGAGAAAATGTAATTAACGGGATTTTAATGCGGGAAGATTATTCTGACTGGAGAGGAAATTTAATTGGGGCAGAAAACCTTAACGAGGAGAGAAAACTTTACTCGGAGAGAGAAGATTTTAATTGGGAGAGAAAAGTAAGATTGGGGAGGACTCTTTAATTATGGGGAGAAAGTTTAATTTTCAGTTAGTTGTAATTAGAAAGGAAATTTTATTTCGGGGGGGGAACTTTATTGGAGGAAAAATGTTTGAGTGAGAAAACGTTAATTATGGAACAAAAAGTTTAATTGGAGGCAGAAAATGAGGAAGTTTGATCATTATAATGAAACTTTAATTTCGGGGCGGGGGGTAAATTTAATCGTTCGGAGGAAACTTCTGTTTATTCTCCCTCGAATCCCGCTCGTAGAGACACAGGAGCCTCTGTGGGAGCCTGTGCGGAGTTCAGACGGCTTTGGGAAGAATTCAGGGGTATTTTGGGAGAATTCCGAAGTACTTCGGGAGCTTTCAAATATTTCGGAGCACTCGCAAGTATTTGAGGAGTTTTCTGTTATTTGGTGAGAATTCAGAGATATCGGAGAGGGAGAAATTCAGAGCTATTCTGGGAGGAATTCGGGCGTATTTTGCAGGAATTCTTCGGGGCTCTCGAGACACGCGTGGGTCTCTGTCCGCGCTTCCCTCCCAGCTCGAACCTGCCCAAGTTGACCCAACCCCGCTGTTGTGCCCCGAATTTGCCGCCAGCGGTTCCCCCGCTGCTCCAATCCCCGCCCGGGCTGTGGCACTGAGATGCGGCTGCTCGGCCGGGCAGGTCACGGGATAAACACTTTATTAAAAGGGGTTTTAGTGCATGGAGGCGATTTCTCGGCGTGTCTCGGCTCGGCGGGGCCCGGGCCGTGCGGGGGGAGCTGGTTGGGAACTGGGGGGCGGCCCCAGCGCGGTGCCCTCGGGCTGAGCGGAGCCGGCTGGGAACAACCCCCCGATGTCCCCCCGGTGCCCTCGGGCTGAGCGGAACCGGCTGGGAACAACCCCCCGATGCCCCCCCGGTGCCCTCGGGGTGAGCGGAGCCGGCTGGGAACAACCCCCCGATGCCCCCCCGGTGCCCTCGGGCTGAGCGGAGCCGGCTGGGCACACCCCGCTCGTCTCCGCCGCTCCAGTCGCTTCCCGGCTCCGGCTCAGCCGCCGCTCGGCCCCGGCCGGTCCCTCGGGGCGGCTCTTTGGGTGTCACGGGCCGGCGGGGACCCCTCGGTGCCGCTCATCGCCCCCTCACACCCCCCGGGGCCGCCCCGCTGATCGCTTGGGGCAGCTCTTTGAGGTACCGGGCGGCACAAACCCCTTGTCGCAAATGTTTTATTCCGTATATTTTTTCGCTATATTTTATTCTGTATGTCCTGCTGTGCGGCTCCTTCGGTGACACGGGGCACTGGAGACTCCCCGGTGCGGTTCTTTTATTGTACTTTATTCAATGTTTTGTACTCCGTTCACACTTCCCGTCCCTCGGTGCCGCCCTTCTATCCCCGCCCAGTGATGCGGCTTTTTCGGGCACACCGAACACCGTCCGACCTCCACGGTGCCATCCCCGCCGCTCCCTCGGGGCAGCTCTTTTTAGATGCGGAGCGGAGACCGCTCGGCGCAGGTTTTTATTCCATTTATTTTATTGTCTCTAATCGATTGTATTCACAGCTCGCCTGTCCCGCTGTGCAGCTCCTTCAGTGAC
Source organism: Pithys albifrons albifrons (assembly GCF_047495875.1). Taxonomy (NCBI): domain Eukaryota; kingdom Metazoa; phylum Chordata; class Aves; order Passeriformes; family Thamnophilidae; genus Pithys; species Pithys albifrons. The sequence continues at coordinate 58,943,057 of NC_092464.1, forward strand.
ACGGGACGGCCGGGACCCCTCCGTGCCGGTCCCCAGCCCCTCACAGTCCCCGCTCCCTCGGGGCAGCTCTTTTAGATCCGGGGCGGCGGGGACCCCCCGAGCGCGGCTTTTGATTCTATTGATTTTATTCTCTGTGCTTAATTTCAGTCACTCCTCGCCCTCCCCTCGGTGCAGCCCTTTGACACCACCCGACAGCGGGTCCCTCGGGGCAGCTCTTTCGGTGACTCGGGAAGGCTCTTTGAGTGCATTTTATTCTACTCTCTCTATTTTATTCCATTCCATTTTATTCCCGCATCCCACCCAGGGCGACTATTTCACCGCCGCTCCTCCTCACTCGTCTCGCCGTGCAGTTCTTTCAGTTATCGGGCGGCGGAGACTCCCCCGGTGCGGCTCTTTTGTTTTACTATTTCTATCCTCTGCATTTTATTCTCTTCAGTCCTCGCCCCCATCTCCGGTGACTCCCGACAGGGCCCGTCCCGCGGGGCGGCTCGTCAGTGCCGGCCGGGCCCCCTCAGTGCCGATCTCTGTTCCATTTCCTTCATTATGTGCTTTGTATTCGCACTTCGCTCGTCCCGCGGGGCGGCTCATTCAGTGCCACGGCCTGGCGGGGCCCCCTCGGAGCGGCTCCCCCAGGGCCCTTCCCCTTGCCCTTCCCCTTCTCGTTCCCGCCGGGATTCCTCTCCCGGCTCCCCCTCTCCGCCCGCCCCTCCCCGGCACGACCCGGCGGTGCCGCTGCCGGAGCCGGAGCGGCTGCGACGCGACATCCCCGCGCTCCAGGGCCGGACTGAGGGGGTCTCGCCTCAGTTCTCTTTGGTTTGTTCTTCCCAAGCTGGGGAAAAACGATTTATGGTCCTTTCTGACGCAAATCTGTTCCCTCCTCCGCTCGGCCAAGGGGATTTGGGGCTGTTTTCCCTTTTGGGGGCAAATAAAACCAATGCCCTGAGTCCTGCCAGGAGCAGCAGCCCTGCAGCCTGTGGAGCCCGTGCTGGCCTGTGCCTGTCAGACGAATAGAGAGTAATGAATCAGTGGTTAATTAACCTAATAAAGTGCTCCTAATTAGAGGGCAGGCAAAAGGATTCCCCAGGGCTTGAACTGAATACGTGCCAGTTCCACAACACTGTATTTGTATATTTTTTTAAATACATCTGATATTTATTGTTTGATTTCAATATTTTATGAATCAATTTTATTTTATTGATTCTCCTCTCTTAGAGGTCAGGATCAACACCTTGATCTTTTATTTTCACCATTCTGGGAAGTGAGAAATACTTTTTTCCTCTCAGTACCTTGTGCTGCAACTCCTTGTCCTTTCCCCTGGTTTTCCTTCCTCTGGATACAAACCCCCCACGCCCCATCCCAGGGGTGCAGGGACTGGGGGGTCGTGTCTGCTGGGCCCCCAGATTGGTGGGGGAGAGGAACTCGAGGGGGTGCTGATGGGGGTGGGGTGATGCCACCCCTCGGGTCCCCAAGGGCTGCTCAGGGTGGGCAAACTGAGGCCCAGACTGAGGGAGGAGGGGCTTGGGGGGCTGTTCTCCAGGCTCTGATTGGCTGCTGTCCCACCCCCCAAGCTGGGACCCCGAAAGAGGGAGGAGAGGTCTTTTCGGGGACACTCAGCTCCCCCTGCCCTTGTTCAGGGAGGCTGCAGGGACTTGGGGGGTCTCCCCAGGGAGCTTTGCCCCAGGACACCCTGCCTCGGGCTCTGGGGGTGGGGGGTGATGGTTGCCTTGAGTCCCCCCCTTTTTCAATGCCCCTTCCCTGAACAGGATCTGGCATTCCAGAGCCGGGGGGTCCTCACCGCAGCCCCTCCACTGTCCCCTCGGGGCCCTGATGGCCACCCTGGTGCTGTCCCTTGTGCTGGGCAGGGAGTTGCCCCCAGGGGCTATTTGGGGGTGTGACGTTCAGATCTGCTTAATTTTTGATGCAGATTGAACTACAAGTTCGAATCATTCTCTTGAGCAAAATTAAAACTCAAGTTATCTGTAAATACCAAAACCTGATTTTTATTAATGGATTGCGAGAGAGATGCGAAAGGAAAAGAGGAAAAATAAGAAAAGTTAGGAAAAATGCTTAAGATTATTTATAGAAGCAGAGAAAAGAAACCACCATAAAAAACTACTTGAGTGCCTTATCCATGTAATGAGAGGAAGGGGGGGATGCAGATGCTCTCTCTGTTTCTGCCACGATGTTATCTCTTGGCTGCAAGAGGATGGTGAGTCTTTGAAATGAAAAATGCCCTTATTTCCCCTCACGACCAGACCGGCTGCTGGAGTAGCTGCAAAAGAGGGTGCTTTATTTTAGCCTGTAAGAGAAAAATTCAGAGAAAGGATATACCTCCACAGACAGTCACAGACCATTCAGGCTGCCAGGCAGTCTCGCTCTAGGCCGATGCTCTCTCTCCAGGCTGACAGGCAGTCTCTCTCTCTCTCTCTCCCTTGAGGTAGATGACAGCTGGTGGTGTTGGAAGGAAAGTAAGACGAGCTGAGAGGAGAGATCAGAGAAAACCAAGAAAGGTTTCCTAGTTTCTCCTTGTCTCTTGTTCCTCCAACTTCTGAATTCACCTTCAGGTTTTTATAATGCTTTTCCAACTTCTACACATGTTCTTTGGCACGTAGTCAGGTCCAGATGTGGGAAACTGATCACATAGGCAGGATCTTCTGGCAGGAAGTATTTCCTTGAGAAAACTTTTCCAATAAAGCTGCCATAGCAATGTTAGCAGAATGTACTGAGAGGCAGAAAACAATGGAGAAACATATTTTTGACTTGTTTACATGCTACAGGGTGCCAGGGTGGGTGAGAGATGCAGGATGAGCTCTGCCAGCAGCTTCTGGCCTTCCTCAGAAAGAGGGAAAGGGATGGATCCAGCTCCATGGATTGCTCAGGTGGCGATTCCTGCTGGGATGAGAGTGGGGGACAGAGTCACCATGTCCCTGTCCCCATCCCATGGGATTGATCCAGCTGTGGAGCCCACAGAGAGCAGGAGCTCCTCTGAAATCCATCATCATCCTGCTCCATCCATCCCACCCAATCCAACTGTGGAATCCCACCTCTATCCCCCTTCATCCAGCCAGCCTGATTCTGATCCATAATCCAGCCCTGATCCCACTCCAGAATTCCTTCTGATCTCACTCTGGAATCCTGCCCTGATTTGGAATCCCATCCCAATCCTGCTCCATCCACTATGCTCTGATTCCCCTTTGGAATCCCACCTGGATCCCACTCCATACCTGCAGGGGCGCCGCCGGTTCACACATCTGCTACTGTGGAAAACAGAAGATCCATGAGATTCTGGCCTGGATCACACACCTGGATCCATCTTGAGATCCATCACTGGATCCACATGGAGAGGATCTGGATTTGTATCCAGACACACTGCTGGTACTCACTCATAGGCGTTGTGTTGTATCCATTCCTCTCCCTGTTCCCTATGGAAATAAAGCGGGATCAGCACCTGTGGCACAGAATCCCTGGAATGCTGTCAGGTGGATCTGTGCCACTTCCCAACCCCCATTCCGTGAGTTACCGGATTGGAGCTTCCAGACACCGAATCCCATGAGGCTGATGATGATGATGGCAGCGATGACGGACAGGGCGACCACCACTGGGGTGGAATTCCAGTTGGATTCTGGCTCTGGGAAGGGTAGAAGTGTGAGGAGGGAGAGACAAACCCCCATCTCACTATTATACATTCCCAAATTCCCTGTTCCCAAATGCCCAGTTTCCACATTCCACATTCCCAGCCTCACCCCAGGTGAAGATCCCGGGCTCCGGCATCCCGGCGTGCTCCACCCGGCACCGGTACTGCTCCCACTCCCCCGGCAGCGCCTTGATCCTGGCCCGGCTGTGGAAGGTGCCGTCGCTGTTGGGAACGACCCCGCCCCACTCCATCTCCTGATCCCGGATTTCATCCCCTTTCATCCAGCTGATCCCGATGATCCCAGGGTAGAATCCGTACGCGTGGCAGGACAACGTCAGGATCCCGTGTTCCTCTTTGCCGGAGACATGGACATCAGGGGGCTCTGGAATGGGATAATGGTGACATCCAACCATGGAATTCCCATGCAAATTACCACATTCCCAAGTCCTCCATTCCCAAATCCCACATTTCAATGGGAATTCCATCCCCACCTTTGCGCTCCAGCGCCTCCTGCCCGTATCTGATGAATATCTGGAGCCATTCTGGACAGGTGAGCCCCAGGAATTTTGTCCACTGCTCCACCTCGATCCGTTCGTGTTCCCCTTTCCTCTTGGTGACCTGGGCAGCGACGTCGGCCGCCACAAAGTTCTTGGATCCCAGCTCGGAGGCGAGGAAATCCCGCCCGTCGTAGCCATACCGGTCCGATCCCTGGACAGTCCCATCGGACAGGAGGTCACAGCCAGAAACCCACTGCAGTGTGTGGAGACCTGGGGGGCAAACAGACCCACAGAGACCCATGGAATTGTGTCCCAGACCCAGAGAGCCCCATCCAGAGTGTGATGGAGACCCACAGAGCCTCATCCCAGCCCCTTGGATACCCATGGATTTCCACCTAGCCCCACAGATCACCCCCAGCCCCACAAATGCCCCACAAGTCCCAACCCAGCCCCACAGATCCCATTCCAGACTCACAGATGCCCCCTAGACCCACAAATCCCAGCCCAGCCCCACAGATCGCTCCTAGCCCCAGAGATCCCAGCCCAGCCCCATGGAACTCTCCAATTCCCAGCTGTCCCCACTTACCCCTGCTCTGGTTGTACCGGACCCGCAGTGTCTCCAGGCTGTCGGCAGCCCAGTGCTGGTGCACCTCAGCGATCTTGGTCTGTCCATCCCAAAATCCCGGCTCGGGTCCCTTCTCCATCCACGGCGTCTGTGGCTCCACACGGCCCCGCTCGCTGTCATAGCGCATAAAGGGGATCCCATCCAGGAATCCCACGGCCAGGAATTGGGGGACCCCCGGGCTGGGCTCTGACACCGTCATGTGCTGGTACCGCAGGGAGTGGAGAACTGGGGGGACACGGAGATTTGGGGGAACTGGGGGGTCAAGGGTAAAGGAAAGGGAGAGCTGACAGAGCCAGGAAGGGCTTTGGGGTTCCCAGGGAAGTTGGTGCAGGGAGTGTCGGTGCCGGGGTAGGGGCTGCAAGGGGGTCCCACTGCACAGGACTGGGGCCTCAGGGGGGTCCCAGAGTCAAGGAAAACGAGGGTACAGGGATTGGGAGAGGTGGAACAGGGAGTCCAAGAGGTTCCTGTGTCCAGGAAAGGCGGATCCAGGGGCCCTCAGGGTCAGGGAAAGGGGGTCACAGGGTGGGAAGACCCGGAATGGCTGAGAAAGGGGGTGCAGGGGGATATTGGTGCAGGATAAGGGGCTGTAGGGGGGTCCCAGTGTATGGGAATGGAAGTTCAGGGGGGTCTTGCTGGTACACAGGGGGGTGTAGGAGGGTGCCTGTGCCCAGGAAAGGGGGTACAGGGGGGTCAAAGTGCTCAGTAAGAATGTGCAGGGGGTTCCAGTCCCCCCAAAAAAAGTGTTATGGGGGTCTGGGTGCTGAATGAGACACGCAGGGGAGTCCCCATGCCCAGAAATGGGGGTTCAGGGGGTCCCAGGGTCAAGGAAAAGGAGGGATGGGAGAGGTGGGATGGCTGGAAAAGGGCCACAGGTTGATACTGGTGCAGGATAAGAGGGGGTCAGAGGGATCCTGGTGCTGAACAAGATGGGATTCAAGGGGATCCAAGGATAAAGGAATGGTGGGTGCAGGGACTGGGAGAGGTGGAATGGGAAGTCCAGGGGTCTCTGTTCCCAGGAAAATGGGGGTCCAGGCGTCCCCAGTGTCGAGAAAACAGAGGTCACAAGAAAGGAAGACCCGGCATGGGTGGGAATGGGGGTCCTGGAGGTCCTTGGTGTAGAGGAAAGGAGGGACTTCGGGCTGGGAAAAGCTGGAGTGCAGGTCAGGGGGCCTTAGGATCAAGGAAAAGGAGGGTCTGGAAGAGGTGGGATGGCCAGGAAAGGGGGTGCAGGGGGGTATTGGTACAGGATAACCGGGTATAGGGGGGTCCTGGTGCCAGATGAGGGGGCTGCAGAGAGTCCTCATGCCCAGGAATGGGGGTGAAGGGGGGTCCCAGTGCCCAGAAATTGTGGCCAAGGGGGTTCCAGTGCCTGGAACTCCCTGCAGGAAGAGCAGAGAGTGAAGAACTGGGAGAACTCTGAGATTGGCAGGTTTGGGAGGTCCAAGGGTCAAGAAAGTGGAATTGGGAGAGCCAAGAGAGTCAGGAAGAGTCCAAGGTTCAAGTAAAAGGTGGGGATGGGACTGGGAAAGGAGAGGAGGGGGATCCAGGGGGTCCCTGTGCCCAGGAAAGGGCAGTCCAGGGGTCCCCAGTGTTGAGGAAAGTGGGATCTGAGGGCTGGGAAGGGCAGGAATGGGGATTCAGGGGGTTCCAGGGTCAAGGAAAAGGGAGGATCAGGGAGAGGCAGGATGGCTGGAAAAAGGATTGCAGGGGAGTATTTGTTCAGAGTAAAGGGGTTCTGGGGGGTCCTGGAGCCGGGGATGGGGTGCAGGGGGGTGCCCGTTTTCGGAAATGGGGGTTCTAGTGGTCCAAGTGAGGGACAAGATGGTCCAAGGTGTCCCAGGAAATGAGGATCCGGGGTGGTCCCAGTGCCGGAAATGGGGGTGCAGGCTGTCCCAGTGCCCAGGAATGGGGGCTCAAGGGGTTTCCCGTGGCCGGGAATGGGGGTTGAGGGGGGCTTATTTTTTGGAATAGGGTTTGGGGGAGGTTCCCTTCCTGGGAACGGAGGTTGCAGGGGGTTTGCATGTCCAGGAATTGCGGTTCAGGAGGTTTCCCGTGCTCAGGAATGGGGGTTCAGGGGTCCCGGTGCCGGCTAGGGAGGGGAGGAGGGGCTGGGGTTCCCGGTGCTGCGGGAGGGGGTGCAGGGGGGTCGCAGTACCTGGGAATGGGGGGAAAGGGAATTCCCCTGCCCAGGAATGGGGTACAGGGGGGTCCCGATGCCCAAGGAATGGGGACTCAGGAAGTTCTCCGTGCCCGGGCATGGCAATTCCAGAGTTCCCCACTCCGAGGGTCCCACTTACCCTCCGTCGGCCCCCCCGGAGCCCCCAGGAGCCCCAGGAACCCCAGGAGCGCCCCCAGACCCAGCGCTGGGGCCATCGCGCTGCTCCGCTGCGGCCCCGCCGGGCGCGGACCCGGCCCAGGCCCCGCCCACAGAGCCGCCTCCGGCCGCGCGATTGGCTCCGCTGTTTCTCGATCGCCAATGGAAGCCCGATCCGACTGTGACGTCATCGGTCTCCGGGCAGATCCCGGCGGCGCAGGTTGTGAGACGGGAAGGCGAAAGTGTCCGAGGGAGCGCGGGGGGCCGGGGACGGGGGAATTCCCGGGAATTCACCTGGATCCCCTTAGGGACCCCTCATGGGACCCCTCTGGATCCCCTCCGGGACACCCTGGGACCCTCCACGGCCACGAATTGCGGGACCCCCAGGCCGGGCTTGGCTGAACTCCCGCGCCCTGCGGTGAAACTCGGCCTTAAACCCGCTGGTTCGGGGGCGGGATCGGGAAAGGGCGGCGATGCCGGGAAGGGACCGGGACGGAGCGGGACAGGCTGGGATGGACTGGGGTGGAGTGGGATAGGTTGGGACCAGAACTGGGGTAACACAGATCGTACTTGGAAAAACTGGGACCACATTGAGGGTGACTGGGTTCATACTGGCATCATACTGGGAGTGACTGGGAGCATTCTGAGGGCAAGTGAGACCATGCTGAGAGCACCTGAGGTCATGCTGGAGGGGACTGGGATCATATGGGAGTGAGTGGGGCCACACTGGAGGTGACTGGGAGCCACTGGGCTCATGCTGGGAGTGCCCTGGGCCCCACTAGGTGGAACTGGGAAGCTCTGGCCCAGCTGGGGCTCAGGGTTGTTCTCCCCCAGGGCCCCCTGGGCCCGGCCGGGGCCGCAGTTCTGAGCCAGGGTGGAGCAGGGACCCCCTGAGACCCACTGACACCCCCGGCCCTGCAGAGCCGAGGGACAGGGAATGGCCAGGGACAGGGAGTGGCCAGGGATAGGGAATGGCCAGGGATAGGGAATGGCCAGAGACAGGGAATGGCCAGGGAGAGGGAATGGCCAGGGAGAGGGAATGGCCAGAGACAGGGAATGGCCAGGGAGAGGGAATGGACAGGGATAGGGAATGTTCAAGGACAGGGAGTGGCCAGGGATAGGGAATGGCCCAGGGATAGGGAATGGTCCAGGGACAGGGAATGGCCAGGGATAGGGAATGACCAGGGACTTTGTTATGGGTTCGCCTAGGTGGGCCTAGATTTGGGCTCTTAAGTCTGGACTAGGCCGAAGCTGTCAGCTGACTTGAGCTGGGCTGAGCTGACAGCTGACCTCTTCTAGCCAGTAATTTTGTATTCCATACCACATTATGACATCATCTCCAGGGAAGGAGGAACCAGTGTGGGAGTGGTTAAGGCAGTCGCTTCTCAGCCCTCCTCTTGGGAGGACACACGATGCTGTCCCAGGGGGGATGGAGAGGACCAGGCCCACCACTGGCTCACAGGGTACCTCAGGAAATTAAAATGTGTTGTTCTGGGTCTCTCCTTTCTGCTTGAGTTTGTCTCCCTGGGGAATAAGTTCTTTCTTAAGTAATGTGTAGTTAAGACAGTAGAATTTGTGTGTTCGTTATGAAGTTGAGGTGGGGAACTTGTTGTTGCAGACTTGTGTGAGTGAATATTTGTACTCTCTTCTAATTGTCTCTTTCTTTCTGTGAAAAATATATGTAGATTTAGTATAAATCCAGTTTGAAGTGTTTTTTCCTTTCCCCTCTCTTTTCCTCCCTTTCCCTGGTGTTAGGAGGGAGGCTTTTCTCTCCATGCTTGGGGGGGTTGGCAGTTGCTTATCTCAAACCAAGACAACTGTCTGCTCTTTTCTATGGGTCTGAATCCTGGGTCATCTACCGCCACCACCTGCGGCTCCTCGAACGCTTCCATCAGCGCTGCCTCAGTTCAATCCTAAACATCCACTGGTCTGATCACGTGACCAATGTGTCTGTTCTGAACAGGCAGGGGTCACCAGTGTGGAGGCCATGCTGCTGAGAACGCAGCTGTACTGGGCAGGGCACGTCTCCAGGATGGAGGATCACCCACTGCGTCCCGAAGATTGTGCTCTATGGAGAACTCGCCACCGGCTGCCGCAAGAGAGGAGCCCCGAAGAGGAGATACAAGGACTCCCTGAAACAACACCTCAGCCTTGCCCATATTGCCTGCCCCAATGGTCCACTCTGGCCTCCATTCAGGATTCATGGAGACACACCATTCACGACGCTGCTGCTTCCTTTGGGAACGCAGCACAGTCAGTCTGGAGGAGAAAAGACAACGCAGACAGAACCGTTCCTTGCCAATATGGCCAAAGGAGACGTTCCCCTGTGCCTTTTGTGACCAGACTTGCCTATCCCGTATCGGCCTTTTTAGCCACCAGCAGCTTGCAGCAAGCGTGGGTAGTGCCCTTCCCAAATCTTTGTTCAGAAAGCCTGGCCATGAGAATGCTTTTTGCTTCAGGACTGACCCCCAAGACACTCCTTCAATCAATCTCTTCAACAGTGCAAAGTCTCCCTGCTATCAGTCCAAGCTGTCAGTTCTGCTGCCCCTTCCTTCCTTCACTCAGAATGGAAAATTCCATTATTTCCTATTCTTTGTGCCCAAGATGGCCCTGCCCACCATGTCACCCACCAGTCACGGAATAATAGAATGGTTTGGGTTGGAAAGGACTTTGAAGAGCATCTAATTCCAATCCCCTGCCGTGAGCAGGGACACCTTCCACTAGACCAGGTTGATCATCCAACCTGCCTTGAACAACTTCTGGGGATGGGGCAGCCAGAACTTCTCTGAGCAACCTGTGCCAGGGCCCCACCTCTTTCCCAGTAAAGATTTTCTTTCCAATATCTCATCTTACCCTTCCCTCTATCAGTGTGAAGCCATTCCCCCTTGTCCTGTCACTCCAGGCCCTTGTAAACAGTCTCTCTCCATCTTTCTTGTTGGCCCCTTCAGGTCCTGGAAGGCCACAATTAGGTCACCCCAAGACCTTCTGTTCTCCAGGCTGAACAATCTCAGCTCTCTCAGCCTTCCCTCATGGCAGAGCTGCTCCATCCCTCTGATCATCTTGGTGGTCTCCTCTGGACTCACTCCAACAGCTCCATGTCCTTGCTGTGCTGGGACCCCAGAGCTGGAGGCAGCTCTGCAGGTGGGGCAACATCCAACCAGGTGTGTTCCAGCAAGGACAGTGTGGAACCTCCTGGAACCAAAGGGACACTGTGACACCACAGAACCTCCTGGAACCAAAGGGGACATTGTGACACCACAGAACCTCATGGAACCAAAGGGACATTGTGAAATGGCACAACCTTTTAAAGCAAGACGGAACCATGGACACTGCAGAATGTCCTGGAATCAAGGAGCCCTTTGAGGCACTTTAGAGGCTCATGGGAACAAAAGAATCCTAGGACAGTAATCAGAGACCAGCCCCTCCAAATGACCATTCCCAGCACTGGTTTGTCACTCACCACTGAGAGGTGGTTTCTTCCTTCACAGAGGGACATCAAGTGACTGGGCAGAAGTGCAAGAGGTCCCAGGTCTTTGTCCCTTCGGGCACAGCATCGTCTGTGCCACCAAGGGCTGTGAGCAGACCTGCTGTGCTGAGGCTCTGGGGCCTCGTGGCCTCCTGGCACAGCCCCAGGAAGGCTGGGCACTGTCACCCCTTGTCCTGCCCTCAGCATCACCCCCCATGCCAGTGCCCCTGGCAGAACCCTGAGCAGGACGTGAGGGACAGGATGTGCCTTCCCCGGGCTGGGGGTCAGGGCTGGGCCTTTCTGCTGCCTCCAGCCAAGCCAGGCTTTGCTCAACACCTGAGCTGCTGCCCAGAGCCTTTGCCTCCCTGCAGTCGTGGCCTCCAAGGATCTGCTGGGATGAGTCCCTAGGGAGGCTTTGTCAGGATTGGCCCTTTGGGGGATCCTTAAAGCTTCAAGGGGCTGCAGGTTTTTCAAGGTGCTTTGGGTTTAGGTTTTGACTTGGAATCTGTGAGAGGTTTGTTCAATCATGGCCTCCATTGTCTCCTCAGGGTCACAGGAAGTTGGGAGGGAGCAGGGCCAGGACAGCTGAGCCCAACTGGCCCAAGGGATGTTCCCTTTGATGCAGGGCCGTGCTCAGGGTGTTAATGGAGGGTTGGTCAGAAAGGGCTGATCTGTGTCTGGGCTGGGCTGGGCATTGGGCACTGAGTGGTGAGCAGTGGAGCAATGGTGTTGTGCATCACATGTGGGGTTTATTTACTTACTGCTATTCTTGTCATGGGTAGCAGTAGGGTGTTCACTGAGGGTTACATGGAACACTCACTGGATCTGTTTCCCTGTGCCTGCTGTAGCCCCTGCAGTTACAGGGCTCTGTTTGCTGCTTCACAGAAAGATTTAGAGTACAATCTCTGGGTGACATGACCCTGGACAGGTCTGTGCTCACAGACCTCCATTTATTGCTGATCCCTGGCATGCACTGTCCCTGCAGGTCCCCTGTGTTCTCCTGGCAGCTCCCAACTTGGTTCACTTAAACATTCACATGCAGCCAGCTCTGTCACCTTCTCTATAGCCACTGAGAGTTTAAAAATGATGACTTGCCATCTCCAAGCTCACTGGCCATGAACAAGCAGTACCTGAAGCAGATCTGAGTCTGTTAAGACCTCACTGGAACCCTGATCTCATCACAATGATCCCCTGAAGAACAAGCAAACAAGGAGCCTCTATAGAGTCTATTCCTTGGCATGTTCTTGAGAGTGACTTTGCAAAAAGCCCTAAGGCTGCATGTCTTGAACTAAGGAGAAGCCCTTTCCTGATGGAGCTGCTGTTGTGGAGCCCAGCTGTGTCCCAGCAGTGCCCATGGCCTGTCCCTGCCTGTGAGCCCAGGATGGACATGCAGCAGGTCTGTGTCCCAGCTGGCAGAGGACCAAGGCCTTAGTCCAGCTCAGGGGCTGTGCAGGAGAGTGTACAAGTGGAAAGAGAGCAGGTCAGCAAAGGCCCAGTGCTGGTGCTCCCTGGCAGTGCTGCTGTGCTGGGACTCTTTGCCCTTCTCTGCACACATGGAACTGCCCAGTAGGTGCCTGAAACTCTCATATCAAAACCCCTAACCAGCTAGGCAGGGTTATTGCAAGACAGTTTGTTTAAAAATAGAGATAGCACAATTACTCAACTACAGACTTAAAAGAATAAAATTAATGAAAATAAAAAATTAATTAGATGAGAGGATGAATAAAATAATTTAATCGAGCACAACATTATGACAAAAAGAACCCACTGAGCACCAAGGAAAACCTGGGAAGTCAAACTAAGCCTGTCATGAGTTTTATTGTGAACACTGTACAGAAGAAAACTGGCAGGTTCTTGCTGCTGAAAAGCATCCAGTCATCATTTTCCTCAGGGCATCCTTGAGCTCCTGGTTCCTCAGGCTGTAGATGAGGGGGTTGAGTACTGGAGGAACCACTGCATAAATAACTGACAGTGCCAGATCGAGGGATGGGGAGGAGATGGAGGCAGGCTTGAGGTAGGCAAACATGACAGTGCTGACAAACAGGGAGACCACGGCCAGGTGAGGGAGGCACATGGAAAAGGCTTTGTGCCGTCCCTGCTCAGAGGGGATCCTCAGCACAGCCCTGAAGATCTGCACATAGGAGAAATCTATGAAAATGAAACAACCTGATGTTATACAGGCACTAACCAGAAGGAGCCCAATTTCCCTAAGGTAGGAATGTGAGCAGGAGAGCTTGAGGATCTGTGGGATTTCACAGAAGAACTGGCTCAGGGCATTGCCCTGGCACAGGGGCAGGGAAAATGTATTGGATGTGTGCAGCAGGGAGTAGAGAAAACCACTGGCCCAGGCAGCTGCTGCCATGTGGGCACAAGCTCTGCTGCCCAGGAGGGTCCCGTAGTGCAGGGGTTTGCAGATGGCAACGTAGCGGTCGTAGCACATGATGGTGAGGAGATAAAATTCTGCTGACATGAAAAAGGAAAAGGAAAAGACCTGTGCAGCACATCCTGTGTAGGAGATGGTTGTGGTGTCCCAGAGGGAGTTGTGCATGGCTTTGGGGACAGTGGTGCAGATGCAGCCCAGGTCTGTGAGGGACAGGTTGAGCAGGAAGAAGTGCATGGGGGTGTGCAGGTGGTGGTCGCAGGCTACGGCGCTGATGATGAGGCCGTTGCCCAGGAGGGCAGACAGGAAGATGCCCAGGAAGAGCCACAAGTGCAGGAGCTGCAGCTGCCGCATGTCTGCCAATGGCAGGAGGAGGAACTGGCTGATGGAGCTGCTGTTGGACATGTGCTGCCTCTGTAGGTGGGGCACTGTCCAAAGAGAAAATAACAGTGACAAATCAGATGAGATATTTCTGAAAGAGTCAAAGCCATTTCCCAATACCCCTTTCCCTTCTGCTCACACTCCCCACTTTTCTTTTTTCAGGAAACTTTGCTTCATATCCATGGCTGGAGACCTGCTTGGTGCTCACTACATTTCCCAGGAGGAGCAGCCCCTCTGCCCACTGGCTGTGAGGGTCAGCCCTGATCTGCTCCAGGGGGGTCATGCCCATGATGGGGACTGAGCCCATCCTGGTGTTCAGCTGTGTCAGATGAAACTGCTCCTAAAGCAAAAGTTCTCATGGGCATCTGCACTCCCAGTTTTGAGAAGATTTCAGGATTCCAGAAGACAGTTTCAGAGGTTTGGGTGTTTTGTTTCTGACTCCCCTCATCTTCCCTGTGGAGTTTTCCTGGATGGCAGAACCCCTCAGCATTTGTGCTGCCCTGAGGAAGAGCAGAGCAGGGCTTCCCAAACAGGACAATGTCTGTGGCTTAGTGCAGAGTGAGGGGAGCTGCTCCATCCCTCTGCCTTGTTCCAGCTGCCCTGGACTTGGACCTTCCTCAGAGAGAGAGTGATCACACTCCCATTTTTGTCTGAAAAGCCATCAGACACTGTTGAGAGCAGAGAGATCCATCACAGACCACTCAATGTCTCAGCCTGGCTCAAGGTCTCAAGAACACACATGGCTCAGCTCACCAACTCAACAGCATTTCCTGGGATGGGCACAGCATCTCTGCCCCTCTGCATTGGGGATTTCAGATAACACCATTGTGCTATGAAGGTGATTTGCATTCTTGAGGGCAGCTCCCAGCTTGGAAGGACATCTCAGAGAAGAGCCAAGTGTCCTGACAATGGGGTTTGATTCTGGGAAACACACCTCATTCTCCAGGCACACAGAATTCACTACTGACAGCCCCACAGCTCAGAGGAAAATTGGAATGTCTCATTGCCAGGGACCCACCTGCCTGAGGGGGATCACAGGATCAGTGATTGACTCTGTAGCTTGAACTCCCATTCCCAGTGAACCTGACTGAGAGAAGGAGGAAACAACCCCAGTAACATGGGCAAGTTGAGAAACAAGCATATGCTTAGTGAGGGTCCAGCTGGGAGAAGCCAGGGCAGAACCAGGTGGGCACTCAGGGCAGCGTCACCCTGAGCCAGCAGTGCCACCTCCCAGACACCAACAATACCAGGTAGTTCTCAGCCCCTGTGCAGCTCCTCAGAGTTCCCTCTGCATGACAAGCCACCAGGTATGTGGCATCAGAGCCTGATAGAAATCCCTCCTTTCAGCTTCCCCGTGAAGTATCCCCTGGAAAATATCCTGGAGTGCTCTAGTTCTGTAAGCAGTCCTCACCTATGAAACTCTCACTTGATAGCTGAATAAACCTGCCCTGCCCTGCCCTGCCCTGCCAGGGTTTGCTCTTTCCACCCACAGCCTCTCCCCCAGCACTGAGGGAGCTCCCCAGACCAGCTGAGAGCTGCCCCTGGCAGGTGGCAGAGCTCCTGCCCTGGCACAGCACCCTGGGGTGCAGGACCCTGCTCTACAGGACAGTTTGGGACAGCCTGGGTGGCACAGCCGGGGTTCAAACCCTACAGCCATCCCTGGGAGGCGGAAACCCTGTTGGGATGTCCCTGGGATGGTGCAGCAGAGAGTCCCTGCTTTGCAGCCTGTCCTCCTCTTCAGCACCAGAGAAACTGTGATATCCCACATTAGAGACCCCCCAGGCTGTGGGATGTGCCAGCGTTGGGAGATCTTTCCACAGACTGCACATACATTGCCCTTCATGCAGACTTACCTTCTGAAAGCCTGGAAAGATTCCTCTTCTGTGGATCTTCCTCTCAACTTTCCTCACACCCCAGACTGTGTGTAACCTCTCTCTGCCCTGCTTTTCTGCCCTGGGTGTGTGCAGGCAGTGCCCTGAGCCCTGCTGGGCTGTGCACAGGAGCTGCTCCTGGGCAGAGCTGTCTCTCTGCAGCGCTGCCCGCTTGCCAGGAGCTCCCTGTGTGCCAGGAGCCCGGCCCAGCTCAGCAGCACAGCAACAGCCCAGGGCATTTAATGGCCCTCTGGGGGGTTTGGTGCTGAGTCCCTGAACATCAGACCCTGAGGAAAGGTGCAGGAACCTCTTGAGAAAGCAAAGTCAGAATCAAACTTTAAAGTTTCTTTTGTTGTTAATGGGTCCCTCTGAGGGACATAACTGAGAAAGTGTCCTGAGATTCCAGTTAGAAAACAGAGAGACAATGATGACAAATATGGACTAGGAAAGAACAGTCACCCTGATGCTGAGGAAAGTAAGAAGCATTTCACTAACCCAAAGGTCACAGCCATGACACCCAGGCCCTGGGAAGAGAGATCCTGTCTCTCCCTCATTCCTCAGGGCACTTCCTTGGGCACCGGGGTATGGGATGTGGAATAGCAGGGGCAGGAGGATGGGGTGGCACCTCCCAGGCTGCTGAGCAGGGACAAGGAGGCAATGAGGCCCCAGGGCTGCAAGGCTCACTTGTCTCCTCATGCCATCAGGGGCACACACAGCAGCCATGGCCAAAGGCCTGCACAACTTGGCTCTCTTGGGGCCTTTCAGCTTCTGCACATCCCTGTCTCCTCTCCAGCCCAGGCTGTCCTACGGTGTCCATGCCCTGCCCCTTTCCCTGCAGGCTGTCGGCATCCCCCGGCTGCCCCACCTCGCTGGCCCCTTCCTGCACTGACATCTCTCCCTCCTCCCTGGCTCTGCCTTGGAGCACAAAGCCTTGGACTGATCCAGACTCCTTCAGGGGGATGTGTTGCACCACAGCACTGCCCTTTGTGGGAAATTCCTTTCTCCTTGTGTGCAGTCTGGACCTCCTCAGTTTCCCTTCAAGTCCTCTCAGGCTTCTCCTGTTCTTTCCTCAGTCTCCACACCACTGGGCCCAGGGCTTGGAGGATTCCAAACCCCTTCATACGATATCTCTGGTATTTAGCCATGAAAATGTTGTGCTCTTAGTGCGGGACAGACACAGTGACACTTTTTGCCAAAGGTTGTATTGGCAGAACAAGGCACAGGAACTGGAACTGAATGAGGGGAGATTTCCATTGGATGTCAGGAAGAAATATTTTGTGCTGAGGGTGGCAGGAACCTGGGCCAGGTTACAGAGTAAGTGGAAACCCCATTCCTGGAGCTGCCCAAGGTTTGGAATTTTGTACAGCCTGAACTTGTGGAAGGTGTCCGTGGCTAATGCAAAGGTCCTTGGACTAGTGTCTGGTTTAGGTCTCTTCCAATCCAAACAGTTTATTATTCTTTTATTCTTATATGCCCAACTCCTTCTCCACAGGGTTGCAAATACCTACATGCACCATGTTGGCATTTTAATGTGACCTAATCCCCAACACTTTATGAAAATGGAAAAACAGTCCTTTTAGGGACATGAATTTCAATGACTTTGGAGGAACCTTTCAAACCTCAAAAGTTAGAAAGGAACTAATAGAGATTTCCAACATCTCTGCATGAAAGGCTCCCCAAGTGATCAGTGACAGCCCCCCAGGATGGCCTTGCAGCTGAGGTTGGGGTTTTCTCACTCAGGTACTGAGACTCAGGATGGGCAGCCAGAAAGTGCATTTAGAGACTGTACAAGACTTGCCATGGGATGTCCAGGAAATGACCAAAGTGATTTTTGGAGGAAGAGGCATGAGAAAACAGAGAAAAAATGGATGAAAGAAGCTGAACATGTTTAAAGAGGTGGCTGGTCAGTGCCTTTCCCTGGCCATGCCCTGCAACTGACTCCACTGGCTGTTCCATTTTCCTAATCCCTCCATTGCCAGGAACTTTCTGGGATAAGAGATCTCTGTGCTCTGGGTATGGAGGGAGATCCAAGTGTCTGCCACTGGAGTGGAAGCCACAAATCATCAGATCTTGTGTTCTTTGGGGGCCCAGACACTGGTGAGACTGGTGTGTGTGCACAGAACACTGGTGGGGGTGTGGGTGGGTGGAACCACCAGGGAACATCAAACTAGAGTAACCAGCGAGTGTCAGAGGCCTGGGAGCCCCTGTCTGAGGTCATCTCCTGGAGGGATCCACATTGTCTGGGTGTCTCTGGAGCTCTACATCTTCTCCTGACATGGCAGAGCACACAAACAGCCCATCCTTGTGTCCCTTTCTCCACTCACTGTGCTTTGGTTTGGCCCAGAAACCTCCCGAGGTCACTTCCAGGATGAGTCCCTGTGCATTTCCCTCCCCCATGGACCTTCCCTTCCTGATGCAGCATCTGTGGGGCAGCAGAGCTGGGTCAGTGCAGGGCCAGGGCTGGCTGTGACAGGGGCCATGAAGCCACTGCCAGGAGGTGACAGCAAGGAGAATCTGAAAAATAAATATTAAATATAGGGACTTTGTTTTTTGAGGGAGGGAAGGTTTGGCTGGAGCTGGCATGTGAAGAGGATGAAAGACAAGGGGTGTTGGGAGAAACAGGGAATGTTAAACCTGGGTATGAGGAAAAGATTTTTCCCCTGTTTCAGGGCCAGTGCAGAGCAGGGTGGCCACAAGCCCAGGCTGCCTTCCTGCCTGCCAGGGTTGGTGGGGTTGTGTGACAGAGCTGCCCCCAGAATCAGAACCTGAGGGGGCTCTCCCACCTGCCCCACTCCTTCTCCTCTCCCAGATGGAATTTCTGTTGTGTGGGTTCCCTGATGTGCTGGATGACCTCACAATGCTCCCTGGCCAGAATGTCTCCTGAGGGCCACCCAGGCTGCTGCAGTGGAAGTGACCTCACAACCATCACATTCCAGCCATATCTCCTTGGCCTGAGTCTCCTCTTTCCTCTGCCACCCTCAGGTCTCTGCTTCGATTGTAGGAAATGATATAACTTTTCTAATACCATAATACTTTTAATTAGCCTTTTAATGAACTGCTTGAATTAAAGACAAGTTGTGTGTTGGGCCTTAAATCTCTTTCAGCCAGCACTCAGCAGAATTTAACCTACCACTGAGAGAACACAGCTTGGGAAAAGTACTAATTCTCTAAGTTTTCTTAAGTGAACCTTGATATGCTTTGATGAACAAAGCCTGGGATAGAAAGATGTACTGTTGATGTTGGACATCTGGAATGCAGAATTTATGGACCACAAGGACTTGCAGAAACCAGTAGATAAAGAAGATGGCTAACAAGAACTTAGTAGATGTGATGGAAAGTCCCAGCCAGGAGAAAAAGACTAAAAATATGGACTAATTAGCATAGAGAGGGAGAAGGCCATGACCAATAGAAGATAAAAATTAATTCAATATTAATTCAAAATTAGTTCAATCAAATTATGTCATTTAGAACCAATGAACATTGATTTGTTTGCTAAAAATTTATAAATAGGTGAAAAAGTGATGTATTGGTGTCTGTGTGAAAGGATTTCTGTTGGACACACACACAGAGAATGGGAATAAAGTGATGCCTTCCTTTCTAACACCAAACATGCAGTGTTAGGGGGTTTTATTACCCCAATCATTTCAGAGGGGTTTGGCAACAGCATGAGCAGGTTTTGATTAATATCTTGTCTCCAAGTTGCTGGGGCCCAATTGCTTCCCCATGAGGCTCCTGTAGCAGAAGTGGCTTTGCAGAGCCCAGCAAGAAAGAACACCCTTAACCAGCAGCTCTGCAGGGCTGCCCACCAGGCTGGGCTGGCAAGGGAGGGCTCCTGGCCATGGACTGGCAGGACCTGCTGCTGCCAAGATGCATTTGGGGTTTCAGGCTCTCCCTGGCAGAGGTGCAACCAAGTCACTCTGCAGTTGTGCCCGTGGCCTTCGATGTGCTGGGGCTGGCCTGGGGCTTTTCCTGCAGTGGGATGTGCCCTGGTCCTGGCACAGGAAAGGCAGTTCCTTCCCCAGCAATCTGCTCCTTCTGCATGTCAGGCCCCCACTCACTGCCCCTCACTCTGCTCAGTGATTGCCTTGGCTCGTGGGTGCATTGATTAGATCTGCTTGAGTGTTCTGAGGCACAACCCAACACTTACTGCCTTCTGCACCCACAGCATAAGAAATGTCATTTTCTATGGGGCTGGACCTGATGGGTCTTTGCATTACTGACTTTAATTTCCACTTTTTGAAAATTACCTTTTCCCCAACTGGGTCAAGATGTTGGGTTCTTTCACAGTTGCCTGAAGTAACTCAGAATCATAGAGTGTCCTGAGTTTCAGGGACCTTCAAATATCATCTAGATCCAACCTCTGTGACATGAACGGGGGCACCTTGCACTAGACTGTGTTGCCCAAGAGCTCTGCCCAGCCTGGCCTTGAACACTCCAGGGATGGGGCATCCACAGCTTCTCTGGGAAACCTGTGCTAGCACCCTCAGAGGGAAAGATTTCTTCCTAATACCTCATCTAAACCTTCTGATTCAGTCATTCCCCCTTTTCCTGTCACTCCAGGCCCTGGTAAATAGTCTCTCTCCATCTTCCTTTTTGTTCTTCAAGGTACTGAAAGGCCACAGTTAGGCCACCCCAAAGGTTCCCTTCTCCCAGCCAAACAATCCCAGCTCTCTCAGCCATCTCTCATGGCACAGCTGCTCCATCCCTCTGATCATCTTGGTGCCTCCTCTGGACTCGCTCCAACAGCTGTGCTGGGACCCCAGAGCTGGAGGCAGCACTGCAGGTGGGGTCTCACCTGAGAGGGCAGAGGGGCAGAATCCCCCTCCCCTGCTGCCCAGGCTGCTTTGGAGACAGCCCAGGACACCACTGGTCACCACTTGCCTTGCTGACCAAAGATCCAGTAACACATCCCGGCTGGAAAGGCCTCCTATTTCCTGGGTCGGGAAGATTCCCCCCATGCATTCCAGGAGTCTCCTGCAGTGCCCAGAGCCCTCCATGCTGCTTTCCCAGGAGATTTCAAGCAGGTTCCCTCAGCAGGACAAGGCCCTGTGATCTTGATGCCTCCTGTGAGGTCCAGGTGAGAACATTCCCACCTATTTCTTCTAAACCAGAGTCACACATCCTGTACCCTGGAGGGGATGGAAAGGAAAAGTGATTTGATGATTTAGGGAGTCTTACAGGAAGCCACTGTAACAGATGTGTGAGATAAGTGCAAAGCTGATCATCCAAACCCCAGGGGTGTCACTGACACTGGTCACTGCTCCCCTGTGTCAGGTGAGAGAGCTCCACCTGAGAAACCTCACAGAGCTCCTTGTGTGAGGTGGGGCAGGGGCAGTGATGGGCAAGAAGGGTTTAACTGGGGCACTGGGAACTTTCCCTTCCAGAGGGAAGAAAATGATAAGCTTTTAATATTCTTTTTAGTTCTTCTCCTTGTCTTACAGGAATACAAATTCCTGATACTCTTATGTAGTTTCCCTGGGACCCTCTGCCCAGGCTCCATCTGCAGCTCCAAAGGGCTCCTGATGTCCTGCAGGTCCTCTGTGACAGCTGCCAGTGCCAGGCAAGGACCTCAAATACACCTGAGCCTCCAGCAGCACTGGGTACTGATGGTCAGTCAGTGCAGCTCAGCCTGAAACCCAAACAGTGTCCTTCAATATCTTGATTTTTCAGTAACCACTTTCTATCAATTGAAATGATTCAATACTTTCAATGAAATGTCAATGCAATTTCTGCCATGTCAGAATGTGAATTTTCAGGATGTGTGTTGATTGCAGGAGAGGATTTATCAGAATCATAGAGGTGATGAGTCATTGCATCATAGAATCACTGAGGTTGGAAAAGCCCTCCAAGGTCACCCAGTCCAACCATAACCCAGCACTGCCAAGTCCACCAATGTCCCCAGGTCCACATCCCAGGTCCCTGGGAGTGTTTCACTGACAACAAGGAGAATTTTGGGTGGGCACCTTTACACACACAGATATTGTTGTGTTCACACATCTCTGCCTGTGTTTGTGTGTGTGAATTGACTGTGATGTGAATGTTGTTATTGTGAATCTATAATTGAGTCACTGTTGAGATTGCAGCAAATTCTGTGTAATCCCTTGGTAAGTGTTACATTGGTCAATGATTAAGTGCTATTAATCCCTTTTTCCCCCTTTTGTATGCAAACCCTTTGCTTTCTGACCCTCTTCCATCCCAAGTCTCTGTGTAAATCATCCCCTTTCCTTCAAAAATATATGGGCTTTTTGAGGTTCACTTTGAAATTTTCCTTCTTATATAAACTACCAAACTCCAATTACTACAGGTCTTTAAGAGTTGTAGACAAATAAAGGAAGAGAAATATTTTTTTCTTCTGTGTTTTAATGAGCCCCACTGTGTATTTGGAGATGAGTCCACAATTCTCAGGAAGTGCGAGAAGACTGAAAAAGTGGCTCAAGAAGTCAGAAGCAAAACTCCAAGTCCCCTGAAGCATCAATGGGTCCCACTGAGGGCAGGCACTGACAAAGCCTCCCCAGGGACTCCTTAGAGCAGATCCTTGGAGGCCCTGATTGCAGGGAGACAAAGGCTCTGTGCAGGCACCTGCAATGCTGAGAAAACCCTGGGCTGGTTGGAGGAAGAACAAAGGCCAAGGCCTGAGCCCCAGGCCCTGGGACAGCAGGTCCTGTCCCTCACAGGTGGCTCAGGGCTGTTTGTGGGGCAGTGGGATGGGAGGGGGAGGAACAACAAATATCAAAACGTGTGCAACCTGTTGCAGCCCCTGATTCAGGTGGGTTTGGAGGACCACCTTACAGGTTTCGTTTTCACCTTAAAAGGACATGTTTCCAGCCTCAACCAATTGGAGTCAGACCACCGCACCTGGGGCGGGGTCACTTGAGGTCATATATACCTGTGTTTTTGAATAAACTTGGGATTTGCTTGAACATCCTATTGGTGTGTGCGGTCTCACTAGTGCCCGGTTTGCAACAATTGGTGCACCCTCGATGTGATTTGAGGACATGGAAGCCACCTGCAGACCTGCCTAGAACCTTAAGTGGTGGCCCCCAAGAGCTGCTATGCCCCAGTTTTTTTGGGTGCTTTGTGGAGAAGCCTCCGAGAGCTTCTGTCTCCTGTAAACTTGGGAGTTTTGTGTAGTGGCCCTGAGAGCTGCTGGAAGAACGTGGGCTGAAGGAACCACGACCTTCGAACCGGTGAGTTAAAGAAACATGGGAAATTCCAACTCGACTAAAACGAACTTATTGCTTGATAAATTTGAAAATCTAGCTCGTGTTACAAAAACAAACATTGAAAGACAAGCATTACAGGAATTTCTGGATTGGTGCTTCACTTGAGGGCACCTAAGAGATGCCAATTCCACACTTTCCATAGAATTGTGTGATAAAATTGGGACAGATTTGTGGAATTTAGTGCAAACTGCACACGAAGAATTTTTACAGCTCATTCCGTCATATGCAGATGTAAGGAAAATGCTGTTAGAGGTAGAACGAGTCTGTAAAATCCTCGAGCAACCGAAGAGAAGGGAAAAAAGTCAGCTTCTACAGAGCAGTTTTTCCCCTGAACATCCTTCTGCACCACCGTGGGCACCGCCGCTTGCAGAAACGCCTCCGTGGTACCCTTCGGCATCGCCCGTGCCGCCTGCGGGACCCCCGCCGCGGCACCCCTCTGCCACACCGCTGCCGCCCGTGGCGTTTGCGGAACCCCCGTTGCCAGAAGCGCGGAGCCCGGAGTTGAGCCGCGGAGCCAGTGCTGTGCCGTTCCCGTACCCACATGCGGCACCGCCCGCTCCTGCTCTGGAAAACCTGGCAAGACCACAGCAACCATGGAATCAAAGCTTTTCCACGCCGTTCGTCGCCGCAAAAAGCCAAGAAGTCGTCTTTGCACCGCCTTACAACTACCAAGGAACAGCCTGTGCACAGCAGATGAGACCACCGGCTGCCGCTGTAGAAGCGGCCGGACGTCAGCAGCAACCTTGGAACCCCACGAGACACGCCACAGACAACCAAACCGTGAGTGACTTTTATTTAAATCCTAACTCTGAGAAGGCGCGATGGGGAATGCCCTCAGCCGAGAGAGACATGTGGAGGGGGGGACAAACCCCGTGGAGATTCTGTCCCCCTGTCCATCCACCTTCAGCGCCGGCTCCGCCGCCGCTGCCGCCAATGCCCTGCGGGTACCTCGGGGCTGGGGTTGCCCCACCGCTGCGCTCCCCACCGCCCCACGGGTACGCCGGAGTCGCTCCATTGTGGCAAGAGGCGGCCGCGGGAGACATTTCGGCAGGACTCGAAACCGCGTGGCCAGGAAAACAAAGAGACCATGTGATCGCAAAGCCCGCGAAATCAAACAAAGGAACGGCGCGCCCTTACCACGAGGTGCCAGGACCGCCTGACCCCCCTCCCTACTGCCTGCCAATCACAGCGCATGCGCCAGGCGCGGGTCCCCCGCAGCCTCCAGGGGCCGGGGTCGGCTCCGAATTCGCCCACTCCTGGGGTGGATCAGTTCCCGCGCCACCCCCACCACCTCCTCCTTGGATCGACTGCGTCATGGAGAGGGGAGAGACTCCTCCCCAGTGGAGCAGAGCCCGCGGAGCTCCCCCTGGTCGTTCCCTTCACTGTGCGCCCTCCACAGCGCGAGCGTCCCGAGAGCGAGTTCCCACAGCGCCAGTCGCGCAGGAGACAAGCTCTGCAGCACCAGCAGGGACCCTCTCCCCGATAGCCGTGCGCTGCCCGCAGCTGCCAGCACCGGAACTGGAACCCCCCGCGCCGGTAGAGACTGCCCCTACGCCGGCAACCTGGTACCTGCAGACTCCATCACCGACAGCCACACCCACCAGCTGTATCCCAGAATGGAGAGCAACAAAGAAGCCTCTGTTTGGGACATGCTGGGGGAAGCTGGGAATCACAATGCTGCTAACTTAATTTCAAAGCTTTCTGATACCCAGGTACCAGATTCTGCAGATGGAGTCACAAAGCCACCTCGCGACCTCACATTTAATACCCAGCAAAGGTACAAAGAGTTAGTATCCATAGCTGCAGAAGTAGGTACACCCTCACCTTCCCTGCAACCCCTGGTTTCTGCGCCTGTGATTAACACTACACAAGGCTCAAAATGGGAGCCACTTGATTGGAAAATTGCACAGAAAATACACAGTGTAGTCTTTCAATACGGCTATGACAATGCCTTGGTAAAAAACCAAATCACAGCCTTCATAAAATACAATAACCTAATCCCAGCAGACACGAAGGCTTTAATGGAGTTTATTCTACCTCCTACTGCTTATATGTTATTTTTACAAAAATGGAAAGAGCAGTTAACGGAGGAACAGGCAAAAAATATACACTTAAAAACTGGACATCCCTTAAAATTAGCATCTTTAGACCAGCTAATGGGATCAGGAGCTTATGAAGACCCACAAACACAAGCTGCATTACATTTTCATATTTTGCAACAGTCAAAGAATGCTGCTTTGACCGCATTCTCTAATCTGCCTAAGAAGGGAAAACCTTCTCTACCCTATATGCAAATAATGCAGAAACCTGGACAGACATTCATGGAATTTGTAGATAAAGTAACAGAAGCTTTGGATGCTGCTCCAAATATTACCCCTGACATTAAACCAGTATTATTGAAAGATCTGGTAATTAATAATGCCAATCCTCAATGCAAACAGCTCATAGCCTCTCTACCAGCTACAGCTACTTTGGTACAGTTAATTGAAGCCTGTGCCAGGTTGCCCTGGGTAGAAGAGGAGGAAAAAGCAAAGCTACATGCTTCTGCTCTAGCCACAGCTCTTAGCAAACAATCCACCCAAAAAAGGGGGAAAAGACCCTGGAATTTAACAACAAAATCTTGTCCAGCACAACCAAAATATAGCAGAACTCAAAGGTTCACTGGAGAATGTAGTTGTCACAGACTTGGTCACAAAGCCCAAGATTGTCATTCTAAATATAAAAAGGATGGTACTCCTCTAACAAACATGGGGTGGGGAGCTGGACCTCCAAAAAAACCAGAGGGGCTGCAAGCCATGGGGCGCAGCCAGTCAAATAGCTCATGGAAACTGGAGCCACGCTGCCTTCCCCATATGGCAACCACAACCACAGGTAGTAGTAGCCTAGGACTAGTCGTTAACTGTCCAATCAAACAAGAACAGTCCAGTTCAAGAGCATGTTGTTTAGCCTGTATTTTGAAATTCTGTTAACTTTCAGTTAAAGTGCAGTTTTGAGCTTATTGCACTGCCAAGTTGCCCAGCAGGCTGTAGGGATAAGGACACCTGTCCCCTCAGCTGGTGAACATTTTCTGCAGATTGTACGTGGTTATGTTTAGCCTTTGTGAATTTCCTCTGTGAATTCACACTTGTTTCCTGCTTTACCAAGAGTGTATAAGGACTAAAAATCAAAGCTTCACTCTCAAACCTCTGTGATGGCCACACAGAAGTTCTGAGAATGGACCTTGAACATAAGGAGATTTAGTTCAGCTGGACTGAACTTGCTTCTTTGCTAAGTGAAGTCACTCTGCACTCTTGGACACTTTGTGTTGGAATTTTATATGGTATTTCACCTAAAAAGCAAGCCATATGCTGAACTGCCTATGTAAATTAGTGCTGTAGCCTTAAGAACTAATTAATGAAATCAGAAATGGCTGCTGCCGACTTTCTCAGCAGATGTGCATGGTCAGCCAATTATG
This sequence comes from Pithys albifrons albifrons, assembly GCF_047495875.1. NCBI lineage: Eukaryota > Metazoa > Chordata > Aves > Passeriformes > Thamnophilidae > Pithys > Pithys albifrons. The sequence continues at coordinate 58,968,902 of NC_092464.1, forward strand.
AAGAGCTTTGTAACATAAACAACATTGTTAGCCAATAATGAGTGCCAAAGTGTCAGCACCTGCGGAAGGTTACAGTCTTAAAGATGTATATTAGTGTGTGTGCGGACGAATAAAGGAGCCTGTTGCTGCTAACTCCTGTGAAGTCGTCTCTGCAGGTCACAAACCCGCCTCGCACGGTTACAGTTTTGTTTTTTTGTTTTTTTTTTTTGTCTGCAAACTTTGGCTTTTGCTTTAGTAAAGTACCTTATTCCAACCCATGAGTCATTTTCCACCTTATTCTCTCTCCCCTGTCCATCTGGGAAGGGCAGTGATAGAGCAGCTTGATGGGCAGACTGTAATCCTCCCCATTCTCACTTTGCTCTTCTTAAAGATGGGCTTGGCATCTGCCTTTTCCAAGGACCCCAGAACCTCTCAGATTGCTCTGGCCCTTTCGAGAGCACAGCCCAGAATCCCAGGCAAGGGTGATGCAGCAGTTCAGGAGCACTTGCAATGAACTGTCCAAGACCACTGAGATGAATCTCACTGGGCCAGTGGAGTTTGTTCCTGGAGTCACTCACAGAAATGTCAAGGTCCAGCAAGGCATCCACCTCTGAACTGGGATTGTGGGATTCTCATGCACCCAAGGGTGATCAGAGAGTCTTTCCCTTTTACACCCATGGGGAGATCATTGCAGGAGTCACAGTCTCCCCCTGGGCTCTCACTGCCACTGCTGGGGACTGGAGGCACCTCAGCCCTGTGGGGTGTCACCTGCTCTGCCCCTCTCTGAGATGCCCCACGGCCTGAGGGATGGACACAGGGGGAGCTCTGTGCTCAGAAGCACATCCCAGTGCTGCATCCTGGGGGTTTTCCAGGGGATGTGGGGCCCAGAGTGAAGTGACCTCGAGACACTGTGTGTCCCACAGCCCTTCCCAGCACCTCCAGGATTAGCTGATGGTCTTTGTGTTCTCTTGGGTTCATCTTCCCCACACACACTGTGCATGCTGAAGTCTCCTCTGTACAATTGCAGCATGGCCTTGTGAGCTGCTCATTTGGTGTCCTCATGGAGGGACAAACAACCTGTCAGTGGTGGGTGAGAGGCCAGTGCTGGGAATGGTGTTTGCAGGGAGTGATCTGTGACAATTGCCCTGGGGCCCCTTGCCCAGGGTGTCCAGGAAACAAAGACAAAGCCCAGACCCTGCTCTGCTGCTCCTTCAGGTGTGTCCCTGGAGGCCTGGCTGTGGAAGGGACACTGCTGTGCCCTCTCCTGCTCTCACACACTTTGGCTCTTCACTGTGCTTTTCTGCAACAGGGCAGTTTCCTGGGGCTTGACAGCCTATGAGAAGACACCAGTTCCTTACAGCCCCAGGGCTTGTCACCTCCTCACCCACTCCATAGAGCTGTGGAGGTGTCCTACTGCTCTCCTGCACTCCCCATTCCACACCCCACATCACTCTGCTCCAGGAGCATCCTGTGAGGAGCCAGAGATGGGTGGCAGGACTTGGCTGTCCTGCTTGGCAAAGTCCATCAGGCCCTTTCACAGCCACATTCCACAGTCCCTTTTCCACCTGTAACCAGTAACTCTGAGCTGCTGCTTCCCCAGCCCCAGGGAGGGTCTCCTTGTCTGCTCATTCCCTCTGGGGTCTCTTTTCAGTCATGGCCTCAGTGGGGCTTGCTGACACTCTCAGGAACTTGAAGGTTTGATGATGAATTTTGCTTTTTTAGAGGTTTTTTCAGTTTTCAAATCTTCAGTTCAGGAATTCAGTGCCAGAGTGCTCATTAACATTCAAAACATCCTAACAAGACAAGCCTTGGGGAATAATTTAATATTAAGTCTTCAATTCTTTTATGCTTCCTTAGACAGATACCAGAAGTGTATTCAAAGTGAGTGTACTACAGTGACAAAAAAATGAAGAAATATAACTTTTTGTCCCATTTCCTTTTTCCTGTTTATACACTGAGAGCAGCAAACCCTAATTGATATTGTTCCCAAGCACCAGGGATGGTCTCCTTGTCTGCTCATTCCCTTCATGGTCTCTTTTCACTGATGGCATTTTAACAAAACAAACCCCTGGGAATAATTTACTTTTACATTTTCAAATCTTCTGTGGTCAATTACAGAGATCTCAGAAATGCATTCAAAGTGAATATCTTATATTTAAAAAAAAAAACCACAAACAAAAATATGTCTTTTTTGTGGCCTGTTTATTTTTGCCTGTTTATACATTATTATCAACAATTCCCTATTGATATTGACCCAGAGCATCTCCTAATTCAGTGTGAATAGATATGAAAATCAAGACCCTTTTTGTCTGACAATCCATCTGATTTTTCCCTAATCCCCACCCCACCATATCCCTCATCACATCCCTGGCACTCAAAGCAGCCTTGTGGAATCTGAGCTTCCTCCACTAAAGGCTGGACCTGCAGGTTTCAGCTCCTGGGCACCAACTCCCACCTGCTGTACTTGGAGAAAGAGCTGCAGGAGACACACAGGGATGTTCATGTATTGTCAGCAAAGAAAACCAAAGGAAGGCACAGCTCAAAAATAGAAGAAATTCCTCTGCTGTATTTTAAGTTCACATTACTGACGTCCACTTTCCACAGCAGGCAATTTTAGACCAATGGAAAACATGTTATGTGTCAGGCACAGATCTAAAGGTCCCTCCAAGCGCTCCCTACCCCAATTCTGTCCATTTTGCTCTTTGCACAAAGTGAGTCACACACTGAAGTCAGAAGTTCCCTTGATCCAGAGCAGGAGGAAAAGAGAGAAAGTGAATGAATTACTTTGTTGTGCAGAGCTAAATCTCCACTAATCCAAATATTTTGGGGTTACAGGAATTTTATTGGGCATGTTCTGCAGCATTTGTTCAGATGACAACAGGTTAGGTGGGATTGTTGATCTGCTGGAGTCCAAGAAGGCTCTGCAGAGGGGTCTGGACAGGCTTGATTTATGGGCCCAGGCCAACCGGATGAGGTTCAGCAATGCCAAGTGCTGGGTCCTGCCCTGGAGTCACAACCACTCCAAATCCCTGGTCATGCCCTGTAACTGTTCTCCACATCCTGTCCTGTGTCCTTAATCCCTCCATTTCAAGGAACGTTTTGGAATAAGGGAGCTTTGTACTCTGGGTATGGAGGGAGATCCAAGTGTCACTGGAGTAGGAACTCATCAGGTTTGTGCTCTTTAGGGGTTGAGGAACTGGTGACACTTAGAGACACAGAAAATCTCCCTTCATTGCCCACAGTACAAATTAAACAGGATACAATTTTTAAACTCCGCAGCTCTTTGTGCAGCTTTCCTCAGCCCCAGCAACCAGGATAAGCCCCGTCCTTGCTGTGCTGGTCCCACAGCCCAGGGTGCTCCTGGCCTCCCTTGCTGCCAGGGCACACGGCTGCCTCCTGCCCAGCTCCTGCCCACCCACAGCTGCCTTACAGGGCTGCTCCCAGCCAGGCAGCTCCCAGCCTGTGCCATGGCCAGGGCAGTGCCCTGCAGGGGCACACACTGCCATGTGTCCCTCTGCCATTGCAGGAGGTTCCTGCCAAGACGGGCTCTCCTCCTCCCTGAAGCTTTCCCTGAGCACAGAGGCCTGAGAGACCTTTCCAGTCAAGACTCAGGCAGAGAAGCCATGGAGTCCCTCAGCCCCACAGCAGTGTCTGCTGGAATTAAATCCCCCTCCCCATCCCACAGCAGCCCTGCATTTCCCTCCTTCAGCCTTGGTCTCCAGCACAGCCACTGAGGCTCTTTTGGCTCTTGACTTTTCCTGCAGCCACCAACTCCAGGGGAGCTTTGCCTTCCCCACAGTCCAACGTTCACAACACAGGCCATGCCCAGGAATTCCTTGTCTGTGCCTGGCCTTGCTGTCAACCCCTGGCAGAGATTCCATGGCCCCTTTGTGCCCCACTGCCCCACAGCTGGTCCCACAGCTCCCTGTGCAGCCCAAACCCAGGCCAGGAGCATCCATGGTGGGGAATGGCCCCTCTGATGCGATGCCCAGGGCAGTCCTTGGCCTTGGTGACAGAAGACTGGGTGGCTAATTAGCTATGATAAAATTAATACTTACTTCTTTTTTATAACAGTGAAGTTACAAGGAGAAAAAAAAGGAAAATTGTATAAGAGGAGAGACTTGGTCTCTCATGAAATGCACTGGGTGTCACTGACAGAGCAAAGCAGGCAGTCTCTTCCTGCTGAAAAGCATCCAGTCATCATTTTCCTCACAGCATCCTTCAGCTCCTGGTTCCTCAGGCTGTAAATGAGGGGGTTTAGTACTGGAGGCACCACCGAGTACAGAACTGCCACCACCAGATCCAGGGATGGGGAGGACATGGAGGGAGGCTTCAGGTAGGAAAACATACCAGTGCTGACAAACAGGGAGACCACGGCCAGGTGAGGGAGGCACGTGGAAAAGGCTTTGTGCCGTCCCTGCTCAGAGGGGATCCTCAGCACAGCCCTGAAGATCTGCACATAGGAGAAAACCATGAAAATGAAACATCCCATAAATAAAAGAACACTAGCCACAAGAAGCCCAAGTTCCCTGAGGTAGGAGTGTGAGCAGGAGAGCTTGAGGATGTGGGAGATTTCACAGAAGAACTGGCCCAGAGCATTGCCCTGGCACAGGGGCAGGGAAAATGTATTGGCTGTGTGCAGCAGAGCATTGAGAAAGCCACTGGCCCAGGCAGCTGCTGCCATGTGGGCACAAGCTCTGCTGCCCAGGAGGGTCCCGTAGTGCAGGGGTTTGCAGATGGCAACGTAGCGGTCGTAGCACATGATGGTGAGGAGGGAAAACTCTGTCGACATGGAAAAGGAAAAGGAAAAGACTTGTGTGACACATCCTGCATAGGAGATGGTTGTGGTGTCCCAGAGGGAGTTGTGAATGGCTTTGGGGACAGTGGTGTAGATCCAGCCCAGGTCTGTGAGGGACAGGTTGAGCAGGAAGAAGTGCATGGGGGTGTGCAGGTGGTGGTCGCAGGCTATGGCGCTGATGATGAGGCCGTTGCCCAGGAGGGCAGCCAGGGAGATGCCCAGGAAGAGCCACAAGTGCAGGAGCTGCAGCTGCCGCGTGTCTGCCAATGACAGGAGGAGGAACTGGCTGATGGAGCTGCTGTTGGGCATTTGCTGCCTCTGGATGTGGGGCACTGTCCAAGGAGGAAATAAGAGTGACAAGTCAGGGGAGAGGTTTCTGAATGCCGCCAGACACTGTTAAAAGCAGACAAAGCCATCACAGGCCACTAAATATCTCAGCCTGTCTCAAAGTCCCAAGATCCCAAGGATACACATGGCTCATATCACCAACCCAACAATATTTCCTGGGATGGGCACAGCATCTCTGCTCCTCTCCACTGGGGATTTCAGATAACATAATTGTGCCATGAGGATTATTTGCATTCTTGAGGGCAGCTCCCATCTTGGAAGGACACCTCAGAAGAGACACAAATGTCCTAACAAAGGAGATTGATTCTGGGAAAAACACCTCATTCTCCAGGCCCACAGACTTCCCTGCCTATAGCCCCACTGGTCACAGGAAAATTGGAATGTCTCATTCCCAGGGAGAAAATTTTGAGGGGGATCACAGGATCAGTGATTGAGTCTGTAGTTCGAACTCTCCTTCCCTGTAAGCCTGACTGAGAGAACAAGGAAAGAACCTCAGTAACAAGGGCAAGTTAAGAAACCAGGAAATACACAGGGAAGGTCCAGTGGGGAGAGACCAGGGTGGAGCTCACTGGAAACTCAGGGCAGCATCACCCTGAGCCAGCTGTGCCACCTCCCAGATACCAGCAGTGCCAGGTAGTTGTTCTCAGCACCTGTTCAGCTCCTCAGAGTTCCCTCTGCTATTCAAACCACACGGTATGTGGCTTGAGAGCTTGATAGAAATCCCTCTTTTCACCTTGTCCTTGAAGTATCCCCTGGAAAATATCCTGCAGTGCTCTGGTTCTGTAAGCAGTCCTTAACTATGAAACTCTCACTTGATAGCAGAGGAAACCTGTCCTGCCCTGCCCTGCCCTGCCCTGCCAGGGTTTGCTCTTTCCACCCACAGCCTCTCCCCCAGCATTGAGGGAGCTCCCCAGACCAGCTGAGAGCTGCCCCTGGCAGGTGGCAGAGCTTCTGCCATGGCACAGCACCCTGGGGTGCAGGACCCTGCTCTGCAGGACAGTTTGGGCAAGCCTGGGTGGCACAGCCAGGGTTCAAACCCTACAGCCATCCCTGGGAGGCGGGAACCCTGTTGGGATGTCCCTGGGATGGTGCAGCAGAGAGTTCCTGCTTTGCAGCACGTCCTCCTCTTCAGCACCAGAGACACTGTGATATCCCACATTAGAGACCCCCCAGGCTGTGGGATGTGCCAGCGTTGGGAGATCTTCCCACAAACTGCACATACATTGCCCTTCATGCAGACTTACCTTCTGAAAGCCTGGAAAGATTCCTCTTCTGTGGATCTTCCTCTCAACTTTCCTCACATCCCAGACTGTAACCTCTCTCTGCCCTGCTTTTCTGCCCTCGGTGTGTGCAGGCAGTGCCCTGAGCCCTGCTGGGCTGTGCACAGGAGCTGCTACTGGGCAGAGCTGTCTCTCTGCAGTGCTGCCCGCTTGCCAGGAGCTCCCTGTGTGCCAGGAGCCCGGCCCAGCTCAGCAGCACAGCAACAGCCCAGGGCATTTAATGGCCCTCTGGGGGGGTTGGTGCTGAGTCCCTGAACATCAGACCCTGAGGAAAGGTGCAGGAACCTCTTGAGAAAGCAAAGTCTGAATCAAACTTTAAAGTTTCTTTTGTAGTTAATGGGTCCCTCTGAGGGACATAACTGAGAAAGTGTCCCCAGATTCCAGTTAGAAAACAAAGAGAAAATGATGACAAACATGGACTAGGAAAGAAAGGTCACTCTTATACTGAGGAAAGTAAGAAGCATTTCATTAACCCAAAGGTCACAGCCATGACCCCCAGCCGTGGGAAGGGAGATCCTGTCCCTCCCTCATTCCTCAGGACTCTTCCTGGGGCACTGGTATGTGGGATGTGCCGTGCCAGGGGCAGGAGGATGGGGTGGCACCTCCCAGGCTGCTGAGCAGGGACAAGGAGGCAATGAGGCCCCAGGGCTGCAAGGCTCACTTGTCTCCTCATGCCATCAGGAGCACACACAGCAGCCATGGCCAAAGGCCTGCACAAGTTGGCTCTCTTGGGGCCTTTCAGCTTCTGCACATCCCTGTCTCCTCTCCAGCCCAGGCTGTCCTACGGTGTCCATGCCCTGCCCCTTTCCCTGCAGGCTGTCGGCATCCCCCGGCTGCCCCACCTCGCTGGCCCCTTCCTGCACTGACATCTCTCCCTCCTCCCTGGCTCTGCCTTGGCACACAAAGCCTTGGACTGATCCAGACTTTTTCAAGGGGTTGTGTTGCACCACAGCACTGCCCTTGGGCAGAAATTCCTTTCTCCTTGTGTGCAGTCTGGACCTCCCCACTTTCCCTTCAAGGCCTCTCAGGCTTCTCCGGTTCTTTCCTCAGTCTCCACACCACTGGGCCCAGGGCTTGGAGGCTTCCAAACCCCTTCATACGATATCTCTGGTATTTAGCCATGAAAATGTTGTGCTCTTAGTGCAGGAGAGACACAGTGACACTTTTTGCCAAAGGTTGTATTGGCAGAACAAGGCACAGGATCTGGAACTGAATGAGGGGAGATTTCCATTGGATGTCAGGAAGAAATATTTTGTGCTGAGGGTGGCAGGAACCTGGGCCAGGTTACAGAGTATGTGGAAACCCCATTCCTGGAGCTGCCCAAGGTTTGGAATTTTGTACAACCTAAACTTGTGGAAGGTGTCCCTGAGTAATTGAAGTGCACTTGGACTAGTGGCTATTTTAGGTCTCTGCCAACCTAAACAGTTTATTATTCTTTTATTCTTATATTCCCAACTCCTTCTCCACAGGGTTGCAAATACCGACATGCACCATGTTGGCATTTTAATGTGACCTAATCCCCAACATTTTATGAAAATGGAAAAACAGTCCTTTTAGGGACATGAATTTCAATGACGTTGGAGGAACCTTTCGAACCTCAAAAGTTACAAAGGAACTAATAGAGATTTCCAACATCTCTGCATGAAAGGCTCCCCAAGTGATCAGTGACAGTCCCCCAGGATGGCCTTGCAGCTGAGGTTGGGGGTTTTCTCACTCAGGTCCAGAGACTGAGGATGGGCAGCCAGAAAGTGCATTTAGGGACAGTGTAAGACTTGCCATGGGGTGTCTAGGAAATGAATGAAGTGATATGTGGAGGAACAGGCATGAGAAAATAGAGAGAAAAGGGTATGAAAGGAGAAGAGCATGTGCAAGCAAGTGACTGGTCAGTGCCTTTCCCTTGCCATGTCCTGCAACTGATCCCACAATCTTTCCCATTTTCTTAATCCCTCCATTGCTAAGAAATCTCTGGGACAAGGGATCTCTGTGCTGTGAGTGTGGGGGGTGATCCAAGTGCCAACCTCTACAGTGGGAGGCAGAAACCATCAGGTCTTGAGTCTTTTGAGGGTTCAGACACTGCTGAGAAAGATGTGTGTGCACAGAACACTGGTGGGGGTGGGGGTGGGTGGAACCACCAGGGAACATCAAACCAGAGTAACCAGTGATTGGCAGAGGCCTGGGAGCCGCTGTCTGAGATCATCTTCTGAGGGATCCACATTGTCTGGGTGTCTCTGGAGCTCCACATCTTCTCCTGACATGGCAGAGCACACAAACAGCCCATCCTTGTCTCCCTTTCCCCACTCACTGTGCTTTGATTTGGCTCAGAAACCTCCCAGGGTCCCTTCCAGGATGAGTCCCTGTGCATTTCCCTCCCTCGTGGACCTTCCCTTCCTGATGCAGCACCTGTGGGGCAGCAGAGCTGGGTCAGTGCAGGGCCAGGGCTGGCTGTGACAGGGGCCATGAAGCCACTGCCAGGAGGTGACAGCAAGGACAGTTTGCAAAGAAAAAATTTAGATGTGGGGACTTTGTTTTTTGAGGAAAGGAAGGCTTGTCTGAAGCTGGCAAGTGAAGAGGATGAAAGACAAGGGGTGTTGAGGGAAACAGGGAATGCTTATCCTGGAGATGAGGAAAAGACTTTTTCCCCAGTTTCAGGGCCAGTGCAGAGCAGGGTGGCCACAAGCCCAGGCTGCCTTCCCGCCTGCCAGGGTTGGTGGGGCTGTGTGACAGAGCTGCCCCCAGAATCAGAACCTGGGGGGCTCTCCCACCTCCCCCACTCCTTCAGCTCTCCAAGGATGGCAATTTTTGTTGTGTGGGTTCCCTGATGTGCTGGATGACCTCACAATGCTCCCTGGCCAGAATGTCTCCTGAGGGCCACCCAGGCTGCTGCAGTGGAAGTGACCTCACAACCATCACATTCCAGTCATATCCCCCATGCCTGGCCTCCCCTTTTCTCTGCCCCTGTCTTGTCTCTGATTATATTGTAGGAATGGTTTTAATTAGCCTTTTAATGAACTGTTTGAATTAATGACAAGTTGTGTGTTGGGGCTTAAATCACTTTTAGCCAGCACTCAGCAGAATTTAACCAAAGCTGCCATTGTGAGAACAGAGCATGGGAAAAGCCTCCCTGAGTGGTCTGAGGCACAACCCATTGCCTTCTGCACCCACAGCACAAGAAATATCAGCTGCCCTTTGTGCCAATGGATCTGCAGTATCTGGAAGGGAAGAACTCTTGTCAGAAATGGACTTGTGAAGAAGATGAAAAAGCTTGCCCAAATGCCTTAAAAACAGAACTTGTACTGTTGTATAAATGCATGTCACAACATGGATTCTTTTGTTCTCTTTTGCCTTGTCACTGTCCTCTTCCCAAAATCCCACAATATAACTGTTACCTCGCCTCTCAGGAATGCATGTAGTGTCCTAGAGGAAGCTTCAAGTTTTCTTATTGGTTCTTATTTACTCTTTTCTCTTGGTTGTTAACCCTGGATTTCTATTGGTAATAGTCCAAATCCGCCCTTGCTCACTATTGGTGGTATTTTGAGTCCCCCAAAACCTTTATATACCCCTACCCTTTATCAATAAACTCTCTCTCTCCTTCCTCTCCTGTGGTCTCTGTGTGGCTCTTTTTGGGCTCCTTGGAGACCTCGTGGTGGGGGACAGAGTGGGAGCACATCCCCTCCAGGTAACAGGCTGACTCCCAGGGCCTGGAGTCCCTCTCAGCCATTGCATCCCTTTCTATGGGGCTGGACCTGGTGGGTCTTTCAGCAATACTGCCTTTAATTTCCCTTTTGGAAGGTGTATATTTTCCCCTGTTGGGAGAGGTTTGGCCTCAAGCCTCTATGCACAACACACCATCCAGGAGCTGACAGGCTGGCCAAGGTCACTGCAACCTTGAGCCAGCCATGAGGCAGGTAAACAACCTCGAAGCCCAGGAAAAGCACAGCCTCGGTGGCACCAGCCCCGTGCTGCCTCCTCGTGCACACAGCCCTCCCACCAATCAGAGCAGCCTGCCGCCTCGAGGACAGAGCCTCTTGCCCTACCCCAAGCTGTTATTGTCCACATGTTCACCCCAAGAAGTTATATTAACCCACTAATTCCCTAATGCAGTTGAAGGTTCCTGCTGCTATTACTTGGTGTACGGCTCTATCTCTATGAGAACACGCACGTGCAACCAGAAGCCCGAACCCGGGGTCGCGTCGGGGTGGGTGGCGAGGGCACGCAAAGCCTCTCACAACGCCAACCTTCCCCAACATTCTCCAGCTGGGTCAAGATGTTGGGGTCTGTCACAGCTGCCTGAAATAACTCAGAATCATAGAGTGTCCTGAGTTTCAGGGACCTTAAAAGATCACCTGGGTACAACCTCAGTGACATGGACATGCACAACTTCCACTAGACTAAGTTGCCCAGAGCTCTGCCCAGCCTGGTCTTGAACACTAGAGATGGAGCAGCCACAGCTTCTCTGGGAAACCTGTGCCAGACTCTCAGCACCCTCACAGGGAAGAATTTCTTCCTAATACCTCATCTAAACTTATCCTCTGTCAGTGTGAAGCCATTGCCTATTTTCCTGTCACTCCAGGCCCTGGTAAAATGTCTCTCTCTCCATCTTTCTTGTTGTCTTGTTTCAGGTTCTGGAAGGTCACATTCAGGTCACCCCAAAGGTTCTCTTCTCCCAGCCGAACAATCCCAGCTCTCCCAGCCTTTCCTCACAGCAGAGCTGCTCCATCCCTCTGGTCATCCTGGTGCTTCATCTGGACTCACTCCAACAGGTCCAAGTCCTTCCTGTGCTGGGACCCACAGCTGGATACAGCACTGCAGGTGGGGTCTCACCTGAGAGGGCAGAGGGGCTGAATCCCCCTCCCCTGCTGCACAGGCTGCTTTGGAGACAGCCCAGGACACCACTGGTCACCACTTGCCTTGGTGACCAAAGATCCAGTAACACATCCCCCCTGGAAAGGCCTCCTGACCTGGGTCAGGAAGTTTCCCCCCATGCATTCCAGGAGTCTCCTGCAGTGTCCAGAACCCTCCATGTTGCTTTCCAAGGAGGTGTTCAGTGGATTGAATTCCCTCAGCAGGACAAGGGCCTGTGAGCTCGATGCCTCCTGTGAGCTCCAGGTGAGACCATTCCCACCTATTTCATCTCCTAAACCAGAGTCACACATCCTGTACCCTGGAGGGGATGGAAAGGAAAAGTGATTTGATGATTTAGGGAGTCTTACAGGAAGCCACTGTAACAGATGTGTGAGATGAGTGCAAAGCTGATCATCCAAACACCAGGGGTGTCACTGACACTGGTCACTGCTCCCCTGTGTCAGGTGAGAGAGCTCCACCCCAGAAACCTCAGGGAACTCCTTGTGTGAGGTGGGGCAGGGGCAGTGCTGGGCAGGAAAGGTTCAACTGGGTCCTGGGAACATTTCTAGGCAGAAATGTATCCAAAAACCATCCAGAGGGAAACAAATGTTAAGCTCTTAATATTCTTTTTAGTTCTCCTCCTTGTGTTACAGGGACACAAATACCTGATGCTCTTATGTAGGTTCCCTGGACCCTCTGCCCAAGATCCATCTGCAGCTCCAAAGGGCTCCTCATGTCCTGCAGGTCCTCTGTGACAGCTGCCAGTGCCAGGGAAGGACCTCAAATACACCTGAGCCTCCAGTGGCACTGGGTACTGATGGTCAGTCAATGCAGCTCAGCCTGAAACCCAAACAGTGTTCTTCAATATCTTGATTTTTCAGTAACCTCTTTCTATCAATTGAAATGATTCAATACTTTCAATGAAATGTCAATACAATTTCTGCCATGTCAGAATGAGAATTTTCAGGATGTGTGTTGATTGCAGGAGAGGATTTATCAGAATCATAGAGCTGATGAGTCATTGCATCAGAGAATCACTTGGATTGGAAAAGCCCTCCAAGGTCACCCAGTCCAACCATAACCCAGCACTGCCAAGTCCACCAATGTCCCAAGGTCCACATCCCAGGTCCCTGGGAGTGTTTCACTGACAACAAGGAGAATTTTGGGTGGGCATCTTTACACACACAGATATTGTTGTGTTCACACATCTCTGCCTGTGTTTGTGTGTGTGAATTGACTGTGATGTGAATGTTGTTATTGTGAATCTGTAACTGAGTCACTGTTGAGATTGCAGCAAATTCTGTGTAATCCCTTGATAACTGTTACATTGGTCAATGATTAAGTGCTATTAATCCCTTTTCCCCCTTTTGTATGCAAACCCTTTGCTTTCTGACCCTCTTCCGTCCCAAGTCTCTGTGTAAATCATCCCCTTTCCTTCAAAAATATATGGGCTTTTTGAGGTTCACTTTGAACTTTTCCTTCTTACTTAAACTACCAAACTCCAATTACTACAGGTCTTTAAGAGTTGAAGACAAATAAAGGAAGAGAAATATTTTTTTCTTCTGCGTTTTAATGAGCCCCACTGTGTATTTGGAGATGAGTCCATGATTCTCAGGAAGTGAGAGAAGATTGAAAAAGTGACTCAAGAAGTCAGAAGGAAAACTCCAAGTCCCTTGAAGCACCAATGGGCCCCAGTGAGGGCAGGCACTGACAAAGCCTCCCTCCCTCCTGGCACAGCAGGTCCTGTCCCTCACAGGTGGCTCAGGGCTGTTTGTGGGGCAGTGGGATGGGAGGGGGAGGAACAATAAATGTGCAACTCTGTGCAACCCCTCCCAGCCTCCTCAGGGATGGGTGAGGAAGAAACAAAGTCCAGAACCTCAAAAGAAAGTTCCTTCTGCTGTTCTAAGTGGCAGAGGCAGCTGCCAGAGCCCAGGGGACAAAGCCCTGGGTGTCTTTGTGCCTTTCAGCCCTGCCAGAGCCCTTGGCCATCTGTCCTGCAGCCTGTCCTGCCCCGTCCCTGCTGCTCCTCTGGCCTTGCAGGCTGCACACACCCATCCTGCTTTGCCACCAGCCCTCCCAGCAGCATTTCTGTGCCCTCACTGATGTCTCTGCTCCATCTCTGGCTGTTCCCTGGAACACAAAGCCATGGGATGATACTGACTCCTTCTTGGTGAAACCTTGCACCACAAGGCTCCTCTCTGAGTGACATTTCTTTTTCCTCCCTTCCACTCAGAAACTTCCAAGCTGCACTTTGTGACTTTCTTTCTCTTTCCAGTACCAAGAAAAGCTCTGTCATCCTGGCAGAATCACAGAATATGCTGAGCTGGAAGAGGCCTGTAAGGATAATTGAGTCCAACCCTTACCCCTGCACAGGACCATCCCCAAGAGTCTCACCATGTGAGGATCATCCAAGCACGTCTTGAGCTCTATCAGGCTTGGAGCTGTGACCAGTGCCCCAGGGAGCCTGTCGAATGTCCAACCAGATCTTCCTTGGACCATCTCCAGTTCTTCCTCATTCCTCCACAATGGGGAACCTCAAACCCAGACACATCAGTCCAGATGTGTTACCCCAGGGCTCATTCAAAGGGGGTGACACCTCCCTTGTCTGGGTGGCCACACTCCCCCAAGGCAGCCTCATGTCCAGTTGTCCTTATTAACTTTGATCCTGAGCCCCTGTGCCTCAGGACATCCCTCACACAGCCCAGCCCTCCTCCTCGGGGTCACTCCAGAGCTATTCAGGTCCCTGCCCTCATCTCTGGGTCATTGTGACCCCAGGGCAGGACTGGCCTCTTTGCCTTCTAAACCTCCAGCAGGTTTGTGTTGCCAGAGCCCGGAGGTCCTCAGGGCCCCTGAGAGGGACTCTCAGCTGGGGCAGCTCTCAGGGTGTGTGCACAGGTGGTTCAGCTGCCTCTGGGTGCCCAAGGCTGCTGCTGCCTGTCAGGGAGGTGACAGATGTGACCTGGCAGCCCCTTCCCAGCCACGGGCCCCTGGAGATGCTGAGGCACAGCTGACTCCTCACAGCATTGCCATCCGTTGTGGAAAAGAAGCTGGAGAGGTGAGAAGAGCAGGGAAAAGGAGAGGGTGTGTTATAGGCACCGAGGCGTTGGCTAGATAAATCAACGTTTATTTTATTTTATAAGGAAAAAAAAGGTTAATAGCATTTATTAAATAAAAAAAGGTAGTGATTTTATTAAGTGATTTCAGTATCCAGCTCTGTAGGCCTTAGCCTCAGTGATTGCAGCGTCCAGCTCTGTAGGCCTTAGCCTCAGTGATTACAGCTCTTTGTGAAGGCAAGGAGAGGAGCAACACAGTGCTTGCAGGATAGCAGAGCACCGGGTGACCCAGGAGACCAGCTCCCAAAGGTTCACATCTGGCTCTCGTCCAGGGCTCTGCTTATATTCACTTTTTCTGGCGTAGGCCACGCCCCCTTTGCGCAGGCGCAGTTTCCATGTGTTACATAACAGTTTCGCAATCGCTTCTCGTTTGCGCAGGCTCAGTTCTGTGCGTTGTAACAGTTGCAGTCCTCAACCAGGTCCGGCCGTGTTTCGCAATACCTTTTGCCTCATGGTGCCCAGGAGTGGGGGGGTTTCCATGTGGCTGTACAGTCCGGGGTACTTGGCAAGGGACAAACTGCAGGCTTTGGCATGATGTCCTGTTCGGTCGTACACAGCAGGAAGGGTTGCAATGCTGTACGTTCAGACGGGGGTCGGCTCGTGCCGAGCCGGCGCCCGCTGGCATGCTTGGTCGCAGGCTCCCCACGCTGGTTCAGCTTTTAGCATGGGCGGCGGGACTTCCCCGGTGGGGCTGATTTGTCCGGCAGCGTGGCTAGCTGGAGAAACTCCCCAGGGCGGCGGCTATCTCTGCTGGTCCACCTCCACTGCGCTCCTGCCTTGGCATGGGGTAGCTGGGGCCAGGTGTGGGGGCTGCACAGCCTTCCTTTGGGGGGGGACTGGCGGGGAGCTTGGCAGGGCTTGCGCTGTGGGTGACCGTGGTACTGGGACTTTTGGGGGTGCTCTGTGGGACCTGGTTTCCAGCGACACGGCTGGCAGGCACCTTGGCAGAATATGGAGACAGCCAGGGCTTTCCAGCACGGCTGGCGTGAGGGTCGGGACTGACTGGGGCCGTAGGGGAAAAGAGAAAAACTGGTGGCTCTGAGTTTTGGGTGTTTTGGGAGTGAAACTGGGCATGTATGGCCAGGAAAGGCTTGTACCGGGAAAGATGGAGAGGCTGAGAGGAAGTGGGGGTTTTTCCCGGGTGCTGGCTTAGGAGGGGAACGGGACGAACCGGGGGGGTTTGCAGGGCACGGGTCTTCCCCGGAGATTCAGTGGGGGGGTTTTGGCTAGCAGGGTCCCGGTGTGACAATGTGGCTGAGGAGAAGAAGGGAATTCTTAGGGCTAGAAACGGTAAAAAAAAGCAGGGAGGTATTTTTCTTAGCAGGGCGAAACTGTTTGGGGCTAGAAAAACCTGTAGGGGAAGGAGGGGGGAAGGCACCGGGCTGAGAGGTATCGAAACTGGGGAATCGTTCCTTTTCTCCACAGAGAGTACCTTACATTCCTTGTTAAGCACCGAGCCATTCTCCGATAAGGCATTGCTGGGAAGCTGTCTTTCTGGTTTTTACAATCCTCCAAGTTTTCAGGCATATTTAATTTTACATTTAAAACAAAATTAAAAATACTATTTGATTTGGTTTCTAGCAAATTAATTAATTCATCTATTACAATCCCCCCTTTTTGTTTTTCTACCAATTATTAATTTGCTGATCAAACCTAGCTATTGTTTCTCGTGCTGCTCGTAAAGTTGGGTCTTCTTGTAACAGATGTTCACTAGCAACAACATCTGCTTCTTTTAATGTCATTAAGTGAGCAGCTTCTAATCGAGACTTAACTAAATTAATTATTTTGTTTAAAATACAAGGTCCGAAAGTTAACACTAATAATAACACTACTAGGGGACCTGCTATGGTGGATATTATAGTGGTTAGCCAGGGAGACTGGTTAAACCACCATTTTTGTTGTATTTCTCTTTCTCGTTTTCTTTTTTCAATCCCTTCTCTTACTTTGGCTAAAGAATCTTTGACTATTCCAGTATAATCAGCATAAAAGCAACATTCTTCTTTTAAGGCTGCACATAACCCACTTCGATGTAAAAATAATAAATTTAGCCCTCTTCTGTTTTGTCGGACTACTTCAGACAGTGATGTCAGGGATTTTTCTAAATTTAAAATTGACGTTTCTATTCTTTCTAAGTCTTCATCTACTGCAGCTCTAAGAGATGAAAATCCTTGGTTTTGCTGTGCAAGGGAGGCTATACCAGTTCCTGCCCCTACAGCTCCTAATCCTAAAAGGGTGGCTATAGTTATGGCCGTGAAAGGTTCTCGTTTAACAATATTATGGTTTTATTTTACCCAATAATCGTACATTTCCTTTTCTGGATGGTACAGTACTCGGGGAATTATTCTTACTTGGATACAGTAATCTTTGGATGCATTGAATACTTTAAGAGATATACAAGGAGTTAAACCTATTTTTGAACAAATCCACCATCCTCCTTTTGGAGGAATGACCCAGTATTTGTTGACTTTGTTTAGTCTCTTTTCATGAACACTGCAAAGCTCTTTCTTTGATGTAGGTATTTTCCCTATACAGCGTCCTTTCCCCCTTACATATTGCATTGGGATTTTTGCTCGTCTTTCTTCTCATTTACATTGCTTAGGGGCTACTCTTTTATTCAGGCTAAAGTCCAGGTCTAATCCAATAGCTTCATAAAAAGGGGGTTTGTCATCATAACAGAGCCAACAGGCTGAGGTCATATTGGGGTTTGTATAATTTAGGGCCTGATAGGAGGCCTGTATTATTTTCCATAGTGGATTTGTTTCATTTTCTGTGATAGTTTCCTCTGATGTTTTAGGAGCACGCTTAGTACGATTTAATAGGGTTGGTTTAGTTGTTTGATTAGGACTTACTGTAGGTGCTTTTGGTGTGTTAAGTATTTGTTTAGGATTTACTGCCCTTGCAACTACTACTTCTTTTTTTATTACTATTATTTCTCCTTGATCTTTACCAGATTCCCAGTATTTCACACTCCAAGTTTTTCCTATTTTCCACCCAAAATCTTCTGGAGAAGTGACATTAAGGTATAAGTACTTGCAATTACCAAGGGTATTTATTTTTCGCCTTTCTAAGACCATGTTGTAAATTGGGGGTTTACAGCCAGCTGGCCCCCATCCAACTTTTAGGAATTTATCCGTAGTTGGAGGTTCCCAAGCTGCAGCTATAGTAACACAATCCCAGTGAGCGCAATAATATTCATCAGGAAGATTGCAGTATCCTTTCCCAGGATTGGAACTTGGGCAGAAGTAATAAGGCTTTTTCTTTACACATTGGTCTGTGGGTATTAGATTACAAAGTGAGGCAGTGAAACTTGGGGATCCGGGTGTAACTATTTGTTGGATAACATAAGAATCTTTTCTTCTGACTAAGGTCCAATTATAGGGTTGATGAGGATCTTCTCCACTTACTAGATTTACCCCCATAAAAATTAATGGCCATTTTGCTCTACTTGTTTTTATAACTGCTAACAAAACTGCCGTTATTACTCATGGTCTAAGAGATGATGGTGGAATTATAAGGTCATTTCGAGCATAATTATTACCACAATGCAGTTCTATACCCCAAAACTCCGGTTCATATTGTTTTGAGTGGGGGAAAGACTGTTTTGGACTTACAAGGCATTTTATTGCACATTCTGTCTGGTGGCACAGGGCATTTGTTGGATTTCCAACAAGGCTAGCCATTAACAGTCCCCACAGTAATACACCTCTGCCTCCTCCGTCTACTCGGTTGCATCGAGCAACGGGGTTTATCATCTTCTCGGCAGCAAGTGTAGTCTTCAGGGGATCTTTAGCTTAGCTCGTTTTACTTTACTTGGTATGTGCCTCAGTTGTTTTTATTTCTTGCCTTTCTTAAGTCACAGCTTATCCTCACCACCTTTTTAGTGATATTTTTCGGAGTTTTTTGTTTTTTTTTTTTTTTTATCTTTTATAAAAACTTCCCACAATTTATCAGATTGAAATTTTTGTATTCTTCCACTGTTACCCTTAATTTTAAGTTTTTGAACTTTAACTTTGTTTTTGATTATATTACTCCTAGAAAAAAACTTCTTCAGGAGTATTCTCGTAATGACTGTGCACCCACCACCTCTCTTGACCTTACTTTTATAGCATACAAATGGATAATAATTACAATTTGCATTTACACAATGTACAGTTATAGATCAGCTTATTCGTTCTTTTTTTCGTAAAGTCAGTTTTAAGTCCTTTGAGTTATTCACCACTTCCCATTGTTGATCATGGATTGGTCCTTTGATTCTACTGGCATGAGTCCATCCTCTTTCTGCTGTTCGGACTGCAGTGTCTGTGGTAAGTAGAACAAGAAAGGGTCCTTCCCAGCGAGGGGTTAAGGATGTTTCTTTCCAAGTTTTTATTAGCACTCTATCTCCAGGCTGTATCTTATGTATAGATACATCTAAGGGTGGTCTTTGGACTACCAATCCTTTTTTCTCTAACTTTTTCTTTCTTTTCATTAATTCTACTACATATTCTTGCAACAGTTTTTCTTCTACTTTTGGGTGCTCAATTGGGACTCCAAAGTCATATGGCATTCCATACAGCATTTCAAAGGGGGATATTCCGATATCTGTACGGGGTTGAGTTCTTATATTTAACAAAGCTAAAGGCAGACATTTTACCCAATTCATTTTGGTTTCAATCATTAGTTTTGTTAAATGCTTTTTAATTTCTCCATTCATTCTTTCTACTCTCCCAGAACTTTGAGGATGCCAAGGAGTATGATATTCCCATTTAATTCCAAAAGGTTCTAATGCCTCTTTAATAATTTTGGAGGTAAAATGTGGCCCTCGGTCTGAGTCTATTACTGTTATGACTCCATACCGGGGAATAATTTCTTCCAATAATATTTTAACCACTGTTTTGGCAGTTGCTCGAGCTACAGGAAAAGCTTCTACAAAGTGGGTGAGGTGATCTACTAAAACCAAGAGATAATGGTATCTTCCCACTTTAGGTAGTTCAGTAAAATCGGCTTGTAGCCTTTCAAATGGTCTTTTAGCCAATTCCCTCCCACCTTGTACCTTTTCTCTTAATTGTTGTTTATTTACTTTTTGACAGGTTAAACATTCTCCAACAATTTGTTTGGCAATGTTATAAGTTCCTATACTTATATATTTGGTTTCAAATTGATCCACCAATGCTTGTACTCCCCAATGAGTTTGTCGATGGAATTCTCTCATAATCCTTTGTGTTAGCCTTTTGGGAAGGATTTCCCTCCCATCTGGTAGCAGCCACTTGTTATCTTTTTCTACTGCTCCCACTTGCTGCAATTTTTCTTTTTCCCGATTAGTGAAACTTTTGGTTATTTCGATTTTGCTGCTATTTATTTCTTGTGCTTTTATCATCAGTAATGCAGCTCTCTTTGCTTCTTCATCAGCTAGATTGTTTCCCCTTATCTTAGGAGATAGCCCTTTTTGGTGTCTTCTTACGTGTACCACAGCTATTTGATTGGGCAGTCTTAAGGCCTTTAGGGTTTCTTTAATTAGTGTTTCATGTATTAGGCCTTTTCCTTGGGTATTTATTAACCCTCGCTCTTCCCATATTTTCCCAAATGTGTGCACAATCCCATATGCATATTTTGAATCAGTAAAAATTGTCCCTGTTTTGTTTTTCAATAGCTGAAGAGCTCTTAAGAGAGCATATAGCTCACAAGCTTGGGCCGACCAGGTCTTATCCAAGGGCCCAGATTCCTTAATTTCAAACGTTTTTCCATCAACTATAGCGTACCCTGATTTGCGTTGCCCATTTACTACTCTAGAAGATCCATCTGTATATAATTTTTCCCCATCAGGTAATTCTTCTTCTTCTAAATCTTCTCTAATTTTAGTTTGAGACTCGATTACTTGAATACAATCATGTGACAATTTTTCTAAGGGTTCTCCATATAGAAATTGAGCTGGGTTTTGAAGGCTGGTTACTTCTAGTTCCAATTTGGGAGAATGGATTAAAATGCTTTCATATTTTAACAACCTACTATCTGTTAGCCATTTCTCAGCTTTTTGGTGTAATATTCCGCGTATATTATGAGGGGTATATATCTTTAATTCTGCACCAAAGGTTATTTTCTTGGCTTCTTCTGCTAGAAGAGCAGTGGCCACAATAGCCTGTAGGCAAGTGGGCCACCCTCTACTGACAGGATCTAGTATTTTGGAAAAATACCCCACTGGCTTTTTCTTTCCAGCCCACTCTTGGGTTAAAACTCCATACGCGGTCCTATTTTCTGTATTTACAAATAGGAAAAAAGGTCTCTTTATATCTGGTAGGCTTAATACAGGTGCATTTACCAGATCTGCTTTTAATTCTTCTAATTGACTTTCATCTTTTGGACTCCACTTTAATAGTCCATCAAGAGTTAGTTTTTCATATAAAAACTTTACTTTGCTACTGTAATTTTCAATCCATTGTCTGCAATATCCTAATAATCCTAAAAGTTGCCTAATTTGTCTTTTACTTGTGGGGGCTTGCAGGGATAGGATTCCATTAACCCGATCGGGGTCTAGTCTTTTATGTCCCTTACTAAGCCAGTGTCCTAAATATTTGACTTCTTCTTCTGTGAATTGTAGTTTAGATTTTGAAACCTTTAATCCCTTAGAACCCAGAAAGTTTAGCAACCTGATAGTTTCTTTGCGAACTTGATTTTGGTCTTCTCCAGCTATTAACAGATCATCTACATATTGTATTAAGGTGACACTTTGGCTAACACAAAAAGATTCCAATAAGCATTCTAGAGCTTGCCCGAATAAATTGGGAGATTCCGTAAACCCTTGGGGTAACACGGTCCACCTTAGTTGTTGTTTACGGTGGGTGTTGGGATTTTCCCACTCGAAAGCAAAGTAATTCCGGCTTTATTCCTTTAGAGGACAAGCCCAAAAGGCATCTTTCAAATCTACAACACTATACCATTTGTAGTCGGGGGAAAGTTGGCTTAATAAAGTATAAGGATTAGCCACCACTGGGAATCGGGTAATGGTTCTTTTATTGACCTCTCTTAGGTCTTGGACAAGCCTGTATGACCCATCAGGCTTCTGTACTGGTAAAATTGGAGTATTATGAGGTGACATACAGGGTTCCAATAATCCTTGTTTTATCAACCTTTCGATTATAGGTTGTAAACCCTGTTTACCCTCTTGTGAAATAGGGTATTGTCTGATTCTTATTGCCTCTTCAGGATTTTTAATGGTTACTTTGAGAGGCTTTATGTCCAATTTTCCTACAGAGTCTGGGGTGTACCAGACTCCAGGATCTATTTCCCTCTCATCTTCTACAGTGAGAGAGTATAATTAAACTTTTAACTTTTGGTTCTCCACTTCTAAATTTATCCCTAATTCAATCATTAAATCCCTTCCCAAAAGATTGTATTCGGCTTCTGGGACCAATAGAAATGACCCTACTCCAATCTTGGAGGGGGCCTCTATTTCTACTTCCTTTAGTACGGGGACCTTAAAGGGTTCCCCTTTTGCTCCAATTACATATATATTCTCCGAGGATGGTGAACACCCTCGGGGCACTTGTTGGACAGTTGATCTTTCTGCCCCGGAGTCTACTAGAAACTCCATTTCTTCTTGCTGGGGACCTAGTTTTAATTTTATCAAGGGCTCTGTTCCTTTTAGGGTCCCCAGCACATAGAGCCCCTGACCCCTCTAATCTTCTTTAAATGCTGCTTCATCTTGTATGCGTTTTCTACAGTTCCTCTTCAGATGCCCCTTCCTCTGACAGTAAAAACATTCAATATTTTTCAAGTCTTTTCGCTCTTTTTGGTCTCTCTTGTCATTTCCATCTACTCGTTGGGGTATCCCACCCTTTTTACCATTATTAATTTCACGTTGCCCTTCTCTAACCGCTGCAACCAAAATTCTTGCTTGCTTCCTTTGACTTTCTTCATCTCGCCTCACATAAACCTTCTGAGCCTCCCGCAAAAGTTCATCTAATCCTTTCTCTTGCCAATCATCTACTTTCTCTAACTTCCTTCGTATGTCTACCCAGGACTTGGCCACAAACTGGGTCTTTAATAAGGCCTGTCCCACTGGGGTGTCTGGGTCTAAACCAGAATAAAGCTGTAAGCTTTTTCTTAGTCTTTCTAACCATTCTGTGGGGCTTTCATCTTTCTTTTGGTGTTCACTAAAAGCTTTGTTGATGTTTTGTCCTCTGGGGACGGATTCTCTAATACCTTGGACAATAATATCCCTCAGATCTGCCATGTGTGTCCGATCTCCTGGGTCTTGATTATTCCAGTTAGGCCGCTGTAAAGGCCATTTAGTATCTGCGGCTGGGCCATTTTGATGTCTTGTATCCCAATTTCTCATTCCAGCCCTTCGAATCATTTCTCTTTCTTCTACTGTGAATAATATTCTTAAAATAGATTGTATTTCATCCCACGTATATAAATTGGGACCCAGGAATTGGTCTAACCTTTCGGACACACCAAGTGGATCCTCTAACAAATTTCCCATTTCCTTTTTAAATTCTCTTACGTCCCCTGAATTTAAGGGAATTGACACAAATCCCACCCCTGGTTGGGGACCTCCCATAGCTGTTTCTCTTAAGGGATATAATTTATTTTCTGATCGCCCCCTCCTCCCAGTCTGACTTCTGGTAACTCTTCTAGCTGGTTCCGGGGACTGTGATGGTGAGGGTGTTGGGGAATCCTCAGAGTCCGTTAAAGGATCTAGCTGAGGAGCAGTAGGTACTGCAATGGGTGCAGGGATTGGAGCAGGGAGAGGAGGGACATAGGGAGGAGGAGATAGCGGGAGTTCCTCAATTTTCAAATGCTTTTTCTTAGTTTCCTTTTTCTCTTTAAGTGGATATAGATATGTCTTGGTTTCTGGTCTTACCCATAAGCTTGCATACTCACTTTCTTCAGGATTAAAAGGTATTTTGGTTTTAACATACTCATTTAATGCGTTACATAGGCAGTCTTCAAATGTCCCAAATATAGGCCAATAAAGACTGTCTCTTCGGATTTGTCTACCTCCCCATACCTTCATACAATAATTTACCATCTTTTCTCTACTCTTTCCCTGGTTAGAGGGCCAACTATCCCAACAGGTCATCATGAGCCCTAAGGGGCTATCAGGGGGTATATCCGGGAGCTTTACTTCAAACCCTCCCATGGGATCAGAAAATTTACTCTTTTTCTGTCCCATCTTCCAAAGTGCCTTCACACACACACACACTCGTTTTCCTCTCGTTCGTGGCCCACGCTCTCGCGAGCAATGGGAACCGCACTACGTAGAGAGTCCGCACTCACTTGGTTCTGTAAGAACCTCTCATTCACTGCACTCCAGGAAACCCTTCCCCAACCGAACAGAATCGTACTATACTTACTCGTCCTTGGGTCTCTTGTTCGGGCAGTGCGCACTGGAATTACGGGGTCCTTTATGGCCAAACCGACACCTGACTGCAGTCCGTTCTGTTGCTCCTTCTACTTGCCCTCTAGGTTCGGGTGTCCAGGGTCTTGTTCCGTAGAATCTGCGTCCAGGACCGTCTCTTTGGGATGACGGGAGCGCTCTTCCTGTCGACGATCCACGTCCAAGGCCTTTGGATCCGAGCCACGGCACCAGAATTGTTATAGATACCGAGGCGTTGGCTAGATAAATCAACGTTTATTTTATTTTATAAGGAAAAAAAGGTTAATAGCATTTATTAAAAAAAAAGGTAGTGATTTTATTAAGTGATTTCAGTATCCAGCTCTGTAGGCCTTAGCCTCAGTGATTGCAGCGTCCAGCTCTGTAGGCCTTAGCCTCAGTGATTACAGCTCTTTGTGAAGGCAAGGAGAGGAGCAACACAGTGCTTGCAGGATAGCAGAGCACCGGGTGACCCAGGAGACCAGCTCCCAAAGGTTCACATCTGGCTCTCGTCCAGGGCTCTGCTTATATTCACTTTTTCTGGCGTAGGCCACGCCCCCTTTGCGCAGGCGCAGTTTCCATGTGTTACATAACAGTTTCGCAATCGCTTCTCGTTTGCGCAGGCTCAGTTCTGTGCGTTGTAACAGTTGCAGTCTTCAACCAGGTCCGGCCGTGTTTCGCAATACTTTTGCCTCATGGTGCTCAGGAGTGGGGGGGGTTTCCATGTGGCTGTACAGTCCGGGGTACTTGGCAAGGGACAAACTGCAGGCTTTGGCATGATGTCCTGTTCGGTCGTACACAGCAGGAAGGGTTGCAATGCTGTACGTTCAGACGGGGGTCGGCTCGTGCCGAGCCGGCGCCCGCTGGCATGCTTGGTCGCAGGCTCCCCACGCTGGTCCTGCCTTGACATGGGGTAGCTGGGGCCAGGTGTGGGGGCTGCACAGCCTTCCTTTGGGGGGGGACTGGCGGGGAGCTTGGCAGGGCTTGCGCTGTGGGTGACCGTGGTACTGGGACTTTTGGGGGTGCTCTGTGGGACCTGGTTTCCAGCGACACGGCTGGCAGGCACCTTGGCAGAATATGGAGACAGCCAGGGCTTTCCAGCACGGCTGGCGTGAGGGTCGGGACTGACTGGGGCCATAGGGGAAAAGAGAAAAACTGGTGGCTCTGAGTTTTGGGTGTTTTGGGAGTGAAACTGGGCATGTATGGCCAGGAAAGGCTTGTACCGGGAAAGATGGAGAGGCTGAGAGGAAGTGGGGGTTTTTCCCGGGTGCTGGCTTAGGAGGGGAACGAGACGAACCGGGGGGGTTTGCAGGGCACGGGTCTTCCCCGGAGATTCAGTGGGGGGGTTTTGGCTAGCAGGGTCCCGGTGTGACAATGTGGCTGAGGAGAAGAAGGGAATTCTTAGGGCTAGAAACGGTAAAAAAAAGCAGGGAGGTATTTTTCTTAGCAGGGCGAAACTGTTTGGGGCTAGAAAAACCTGTAGGGGAAGGAGGGGGGAAGGCACCGGGCTGAGAGGTATCGAAACTGGGGAATCTTTCCTTTTCTCTAGAGTGAGTACCCTACATTCCTTGTTAAGCACCGAGCCATTCTCCGATAAGGCATTGTTCTTTCTGCCGGGAAGCTGTCTTTCTGGTTTTTACAATCCTCCAAGTTTTCAGGCATATTTAATTTTACATTTAAAACAAAATTAAAAATACTATTTGATTTGGTTTCTAGCAAATTAATTAATTCATCTATTACAATCCCCCCTTTTTGTTTTTCTACCAATTATTAATTTGCTGATCAAACCTAGCTATTGTTTCTCGTGCTGCTCGTAAAGTTGGGTCTTCTTGTAACAGATGTTCACTAGCAACAACATCTGCTTCTTTTAATGTCATTAAGTGAGCAGCTTCTAATCGAGACTTAACTAAATTAATTATTTTGTTTAAAATACAAGGTCCGAAAGTTAACACTAATAATAACACTACTAGGGGACCTGCTATGGTGGATATTATAGTGGTTAGCCAGGGAGACTGGTTAAACCACCATTTTTGTTGTATTTCTCTTTCTCGTTTTCTTTTTTCAATCCCTTCTCTTACTTTGGCTAAAGAATCTTTGACTATTTCAGTATAATCAGCATAAAAGCAACATTCTTCTTTTAAGGCCGCACATAACCCACCTTGATGTAAAAATAATAAATTTAGCCCTCTTCTGTTTTGTAGGACTACTTCAGACAGTGATGTCAGGGATTTTTCTAAATTTAAAATTGACGTTTCTATTCTTTCTAAGTCTTCATCTACTGCAGCTTTAAGAGATGAAAATCCTTGGTTTTGCTGTGCAAGGGAGGCTATACCAGTTCCTGCCCCTACAGCTCCTAATCCTAAAAGGGTGGCTATAGTTATGGCCGTGAAAGGTTCTCGTTTAACAATATTATGGTTTTCTTTTACTTAATAATTGTACATTTCATTTTCTGGATGGTACAGTACTCGGGGAATTATTCTTACTTGGATACAGTAATCTTTGGATGCATTGAATACTTTAAGAGATATACAAGGAGTTAAACCTATTTTTGAACAAATCCACCATCCTCCTTTTGGAGGAATGACCCAGTATTTGTTGACTTTGTTTAGTCTCTTTTCATGAACACTGCAAAGCTCTTTCTTTGATGTAGGTATTTTCCCTATACAGCGTCCTTTCCCTCTTACATATTGCATTGGGATTTTTGCTCGTCTTTCTTCCCATTTACATTGTTTAGGGGCTACTCTTTTATTCAGGCTAAAGTCCAGGTCTAATCCAATAGCTTCATAAAAAGGGGGTTTGTCATCATAACAGAGCCAACAGGCTGAGGTCATATTGGGGTTTGTATAATTTAGGGCCTGATAGGAGGCCTGTATTATTTTCCATAGTGGATTTGTTTCATTTTCTGTGATAGTTTCCTCTGATGTTTTAGGAGCACGCTTAGTACGATTTAATAGGGTTGGTTTAGTTGTTTGATTAGGATTTACTGTAGGTGCCTTTGGTGTGTTAAGTATTTGTTTAGGACCTACTGCCCTTGCAACTACTACTTCTTTTTTATTACTATTATTTCTCCTTGATCTTTACCAGATTCCCAGTATCTCACACCCCAAGTTTTTCCTATTTTCCACCCAAAATCTTCTGGAGAAGTGACATTAAGGTATAAGTACTTGCAATTACCAAGGGTATTTATTTTTCGCCTTCCTAAGACCATGTTGTAAATTGGGGGTTTACAGCCAGCTGGCCCCCATCCAACTTTTAGGAATTTATCCGTAGTTGGGGATTCCCAAGCTGCAGCTATAGTAACACAATCCCAGTGAGCGCAATAATATTCATCAGGAAGATTGCAGTATCCTTTCCCAGGATTGGAACTTGGGCAGAAGTAATAAGGCTTTTTCTTTACACATTGGTCTGTGGGTATTAGATTACAAAGTGAGGCAGTGAAACTTGGGGATCCGGGTGTAACTATTTGTTGGATAACATAAGAATCTTTTCTTCTGACTAAGGTCCAATTATAGGGTTGATGAGGATTTTCCCCACTTACTAGATTTATCCCCATAAAAATTAATGGCCATTTTGCTTTACTTATTTTTACAACTGCTAACAAAATTGCTGTTATTACCCATGGTCTAAGAGATGATGGTGGAATTATAAGGTCATTTCGAGCATAATTATTACCACAATGCAGTTCTATACCCCAAAACTCCGGTTCATATTGTTTTGAGTGGGGGAAAGACTGTTTTGGACTTACAAGGCATTTTATTGCACATTCTGTCTGGTGGCACAGGGCATTTGTTGGATTTCCAACAAGGCTAGCCATTAACAGTCCCCACAGTAATACACCTCTGCCTCCTCCGTCTACTCGGTTGCATCGAGCAACGGGGTTTATCATCTTCTCGGCAGCAAGTGTAGTCTTCAGGGGATCTTTAGCTTAGCTCGTTTTACTTTACTTGGTATGTGCCTCAGTTGTTTTTTATTTCTTGCCTTTCTTAAGTCACAGCTTATCCTCACCACTTTTTTAGTGATATTTTTTGGACTTTTTTGTTTGTTTTTTTTTTATCTTTTATAAAAACTTCCCACAATTTATCAGATTGAAATTTTTGTATTCTCCCACTGTTACCCTTAATTTTAAGTTTTTGAACTTTAACTTTGTTTTTGATTATATTACTCCTAGAAAAAAACTTCTTCAGGAGTATTCTCGTAATGACTGTGCACCTACCACCTCTCTTGACCTTACTTTTATAGCATACAAATGGATAATAATTACAATTTGCATTTACACAATGTACAGTTATAGATCAGCTTATTCGTTCTTTTTTCGTAAAGTCAGTTTTAAGTCCTTTGAGTTATTCACCACTTCCCATTGCTGATCATGGATTGGTCCTTTGATTCTACTGGCATGAGTCCATCCTCTTTCTGCTGTCCGGACTGCAGTGTCTGTGGTAAGTAGAACAAGAAAGGGTCCCTCCCAGCGAGGGGTTAAGGATGTTTCTTTCCAAGTCTTTATTAGCACTTTATCTCCAGGCTGTATCTTATGTATAGATACATCTAAGGGTGGTCTTTGGACTACCAATCCTTTTTTCTCTAACTTTTTCTTTCTTTTTATTAATTCTACTACATATTCTTGCAACAGTTTTTCTTCTACTTTTGGGTGCTCAATTGGGACTCCAAAGTCATATGGCATTCCATACAGCATTTCAAAGGGGGATATTCCGATATCTGTACGGGGTTGAGTTCTTATATTTAACAGAGCTAAAGGCAGACATTTTACCCAATTCATTTTGGTTTCAATCATTAGTTTTGTTAAATGCTTTTTAATTTCTCCATTCATTCTTTCCACTCTCCCAGAACTTTGAGGATGCCAAGGAGTATGATATTCCCATTTAATTCCAAAAGGTTCTAATGCCTCTTTAATAATTTTGGAGGTAAAATGTGGCCCTCGGTCTGAGTCTATTACTGTTATGACTCCATACCGGGGAATAATTTCTTCCAATAATATTTTAACCACTGTTTTGGCAGTTGCTCGAGCTACAGGAAAAGCTTCTACAAAGTGGGTGAGGTGATCTACTAAAACCAAGAGATAATGGTATCTTCCCACTTTAGGTAGTTCAGTAAAATCGGCTTGTAGCCTTTCAAATGGTCTTTTAGCCAATTCCCTCCCACCTTGTACCTTTTCTCTTAATTGTTGTTTATTTACTTTTTGACAGGTCAAACATTCTCCAACAATTTGTTTGGTAATGTTATAAGTTCCTATACTTATATATTTGGTTTCAAATTGATCCACCAATGCTTGTACTCCCCAATGAGTTTGTCGATGGAATTCTCTCATAATCCTTTGAGTTAGCCCTTTGGGAAGGATTTCCCTCCCATCTGGTAGCAGCCACTTGTTATCTTTTTCTACTGCTCCCACTTGCTGCAATTTTTCTTTTTCCCGATTAGTGAAACTTTTGGTTATTTCGATTTTGCTGCTATTTATTTCTTGTGTTTTTATCATCAGTAATGCAGCTCGCTTAGCTTCTTCATCAGCTAGATTGTTTCCCCTTATCTTAGGAGATAGCCCTTTTTGGTGTCCTCTTACGTGTACCACAGCTATTTGATTGGGCAGTCTTAAGGCCTTTAGGGTTTCTTTAATTAGTGTTTCATGTATTAGGCCTTTTCCCTGGGTATTTATTAACCCTCGCTCTTCCCATATTTTCCCAAATGTGTGCACAATCCCATATGCATATTTTGAATCCGTAAAAATTGTCCCTGTTTTGTTTTTCAATAGCTGAAGAGCTCTTAAGAGAGTATATAGCTCACAAGCTTGGGCCGACCAGGTCTTATCCAAGGGCCCAGATTCTTTAATTTCAAACGTTTTTTCATCAACTATAGCGTACCCTGATTTGCGTTGCCCATTTACTACTCTAGAAGATCCATCTGTATATAATTTTTCCCCATCAGGTAATTCTTCTTCTTCTAAATCTTCTCTAATTTTAGTTTGAGACTCGATTACTTGAATACAATCATGTGACAATTTTTCTAAGGGTTCTCCATATAGAAATTGAGCTGGGTTTTGAAGGCTGGTTACTTCTAGTTCCAATTTGGGAGAATGGATTAAAATGCTTTCATATTTTAACAACCTACTATCCGTTAGCCATTTTTCAGCTTTTTGTTGTAATATTCCGCGTATATTATGAGGGGTATATATGTTTAATTCTGCACCAAAGGTAATTTTCTTGGCTTCTTCTGCTAGAAGAGCAGTGGCCACAATAGCCTGTAGGCAAGTGGGCCACCCTCTACTGACAGGATCTAGTATTTTGGAAAAATACCCCACTGGCTTTTTCTTTCCAGCCCACTCTTGGGTTAAAACTCCATACGCGGTCCCATTTTCTGTATTTACAAATAGGAAAAAAGGTCTCTTTATATCTGGTAGGCTTAATACAGGTGCATTTACCAGATCTGCTTTTAATTCTTCTAATTGACTTTCATCTTTTGGACTCCACTTTAATAGTCCATCAAGAGTTAGTTTTTCATATAAAAACTTTACTTTGCTACTGTAATTTTCAATCCATTGTCTGCAATATCCTAATAATCCCAAAAGTTGCCTAATTTGTCTTTTACTTGTGGGGGCTTGCAGGGATAGGATTCCATTAACCCGATCGGGGTCTAGTCTTTTATGTCCCTTACTAAGCTAGTGTCCTAAATATTTGACTTCTTCTTCTGTGAATTGTAGTTTAGATTTTGAAACCTTTAATCCCTTAGAACCCAGAAAGTTTAGCAACCTGATAGTTTCTTTGCGAACTTGATTTTGGTCTTCTCCAGCTATTAACAGATCATCTACATATTGTATTAAGGTGACACTTTGGCTAACACAAAAAGATTCCAATAAGCATTCTAGAGCTTGCCCGAATAAATTGGGAGATTCCGTAAACCCTTGGGGTAACACGGTCCACCTTAGTTGTTGTTTACGGTGGGTGTTGGGATTTTCCCACTCGAAAGCAAAGTAATTCCGGCTTTCTTCCTTTAGAGGACAAGCCCAAAAGGCATCTTTTAAATCTACAACACTATACCATTTGTAGTCGGGGGAAAGTTGGCTTAATAAAGTATAAGGATTAGCCACCACTGGGAATCGGGTAATGGTTCTTTTATTGACCTCTCTTAGGTCTTGGACAAGCCTGTATGACCCATCAGGCTTCCGTACTGGTAAAATTGGAGTATTATGAGGTGACATACAGGGTTCCAATAATCCTTGTTTTATCAACCTTTCGATTATAGGTTGTAAACCCTGTTTACCTTCTTGTGAAATAGGGTATTGTCTGATTCTTATTGCCTCTTCAGGATTTTTAATGGTTACTTCGAGAGGCTTTATGTCCAATTTTCCTACAGAGTCTGGGGTGTACCAGACTCCAGGATCTATTTCCTTCTCATCTTCTACAGTGAGAGAGTATAATTTAACTTTTAACTTTTGGTTCTCCACTTCCAAATTTATCCCTAATTCAATCATTAAATCCCTTCCCAAATGATTGTATTCGGCTTCTGGGACCAATAGAAATGACCCTACTCCAATTTTGGAGGGGGCCTCTATTTCTACTTCCTTTAGTACGGGGACCTTAAAGGGTTCCCCTTTTGCTCCAATTACATATATATTCTCCGAGGATGGTGAACACCCTCGGGGCACTTGTTGGACAGTTGATCTTTCTGCCCCGGAGTCTACTAGAAACTCCATTTCTTCTTGCTGGGGACCTAGTTTTAATTTTATCAAGGGCTCTGTTCCTTTTAGGGTCCCCAGCACATAGAGCCCCTGACCCCTCTAATCTTCTTTAAATGCTGCTTCATCTTGTATGCGTTTTCTACAGTTCCTCTTCAGATGCCCCTTCCTCTGACAGTAAAAACATTCAATATTTTTCAAGTCTTTTCGCTTTTTTTGGTCTCTCTTGTCATTTCCATCTACTCGTTGGGGTATCCCACCCTTTTTACCATTATTAATTTCACGTTGCCCTTCTCTAACCGCTGCAACCAAAATTCTTGCTTGCTTCCTTTGACTTTCTTCATCTCGCCTCACATAAACCTTCTGAGCCTCCCGCAAAAGTTCATCTAATCCTTTCTCTTGCCAATCATCTACTTTCTCTAACTTCCTTCGTATGTCTACCCAGGACTTGGCCACAAACTGGGTCTTTAATAAGGCCTGTCCCACTGGGGTGTCTGGGTCTAAACCAGAATAAAGCTGTAAGCTTTTTCTTAGTCTTTCTAACCATTCTGTGGGGCTTTCATCTTTCTTTTGGTGTTCACTAAAAGCTTTGTTGATGTTTTGTCCTCTGGGGACGGATTCTCTAATACCTTGGACAATAATATCCCTCAGATCTGCCATGTGTGTCCGATCTCCTGGGTCTTGATTATTCCAGTTAGGCCGCTGTAAAGGCCATTTAGTATCTGCGGCTGGGCCATTTTGATGTCTTGTATCCCAATTTCTCATTCCAGCCCTTCGAATCATTTCTCTTTCTTCTACTGTGAATAATATTCTTAAAATAGATTGTATTTCATCCCACGTATATAAATTGGGACCCAGGAATTGGTCTAACCTTTCGGACACACCAAGTGGATCCTCTAACAAATTTCCCATTTCCTTTTTAAATTCTCTTACATCCCCTGAATTTAAGGGAATTGACACAAATCCCACCCCTGGTTGGGGACCTCCCATAGCTGTTTCTCTTAAGGGATATAATTTATTTTCTGATCGCCCCCTCCTCCCAGTCTGACTTCTGGTAACTCTTCTAGCTGGTTCCGGGGACTGTGATGGTGAGGGTGTTGGGGAATCCTCAGAGTCCGTTAAAGGATCTAGCTGAGGAGCAGTAGGTACTGCAATGGGTGCAGGGATTGGAGCAGGGAGAGGAGGGACATAGGGAGGAGGAGATAGCGGGAGTTCCTCAATTTTCAAATGCTTTTTCTTAGTTTCTTTTTTCTCTTTAAGTGGATATAGATATGTCTTGGTTTCTGGTCTTACCCATAAGCTTGCATACTCACTTTCTTCAGGATTAAAAGGTATTTTGGTTTTAACATACTCATTTAATGCGTTACATAGGCAGTCTTCAAATGTCCCAAATATAGGCCAATAAAGACTGTCTCTTCGGATTTGTCTACCTCCCCATACCTTCATACAATAATTTACCATCTTTTCTCTACTCTTTCCCTGGTTAGAGGGCCAACTATCCCAACAGGTCATCATGAGCCCTAAGGGGCTATCAGGGGGTATATCCGGGAGCTTTACTTCAAACCCTCCCATGGGATCAGAAAATTTACTCTTTTTCTGTCCCATCTTCCAAAGTGCCTTCACACACACACACACTCGTTTTCCTCTCGTTCGTGGCCCACGCTCTCGCGAGCAATGGGAACCACACTACGTAGAGAGTCCGCACTCACTTGGTTCTGTAAGAACCTCTCATTCACTGCACTCCAGGAAACCCTTCCCCAACCGAACAGAATCGTACTATACTTACTCGTCCTTGGGTCTCTTGTTCGGGCAGTGCGCACTGGAATTACGGGGTCCTTTATGGCCAAACCGACACCTGACTGCAGTCCGTTCTGTTGCTCTTTCTACTTGCCCTCTAGGTTCGGGTATCCAGGGTCTTGTTCCGTAGAATCTGCGTCCAGGACCGTCTGTTTGGGATGACGGGAGCGCTCTTCCTGTCGATGATCCACGTCCAAGGCCTTTGGATCCGAGTCACGGCACCAGAATTGTTATAGGCACCAAGGCGTTGGCTAGATAAATCAACGTTTATTTTATTTTATAAGGAAAAAAAAAAGGTTAATACAATTTATTAAATTAAAAAAAAGGTAGTGATTTTATTAAGTGATTTCAGCATCCAGCTCTGTAGGCCTTAGCCTCAGTGATTGCAGCGTCCAGCTCTGTAGGCCTTAGCCTCAGTGATTACAGCTCTTTGTGAAGGCAAGGAGAGGAGCAACACAGTGCTTGCAGGATAGCAGAGCACCGGGTGACCCAGGAGACCAGCTCCAAAAGGTTCACATTTGGCTCTCGTCCAGGGCTCTGCTTATATTCACTTTCTCTGGCGTAGGCCATGCCCCCTTTGCGCAGGCGCAGTTTCCATGTGTTACATAACAGTTTCGCAATCGCTTCTCGTTTGCGCAGGCTCAGTTCTGTGCGTTGTAACAGTTGCAGTCCTCAACCAGGTCCGGCCGTGTTTCGCAATACCTTTTGCCTCATGGTGCCCAGGAGTGGGGGGGGGTTTCCATGTGGCTGTACAGTTCGGGGTACTTGGCAAGGGACAAACTGCAGGCTTTGGCATGATGTCCTGTTCGGTCGTACACAGCAGGAAGGGTTGCAATGCTGTACGTTCAGACGGGGGTCGGCTCGTGCCGAGCCGGCGCCCGCTGGCATGCTTGGTCGCAGGCTCCCCACGCTGGTTCAGCTTTTAGCATGGGCGGCGGGACTTCCCCGGTGGGGCTGCTTTTGTCCGGCAGCGTGGCTGGCTGGAGAAGCTCTCCAGGGCGGCGGCTATCTCTGCTGGTCCATCTCCACTGTGCTCCTGCCTTGGCATGGGGTAGCTGGGGCCAGGTGTGGGGGCTGCACAGCCTTCCTTTGAGGGGGGACTGGCGGGGAGCTTGGCAGGGCTTGCGCTGTGGGTGACCGTGGTACTGGGGCTTTTGGGGGTGCTCTGTGGGACCTGGTTTCCAGCGACATGGCTGGCAGGCACCTTGGCAGAATATGGAGACAGCCAGGGCTTTCCAGCACGGCTGGCGTGGGAGTCGGGATTGACCGGGGCCGTAGGGGAAAAGAGAAAAACTGGTGGCTCTGAGTTTTGGGTGTTTTGGGAGTGAAACCGGGCATGTATGGCCAGGAAAGGCTTGTACCGGGAAAGATGGAGAGGCTGAGAGGAAGTGGGGGTTTTTCCCGGGTGCTGGCTTAGGAGGGGAACGGGATGAACCGGGGGGGGTTTGCAGGGCACGGGTCTTCCCCGGAGATTCAGTGGGGGGGGTTTTGGCTAGCAGGGTCCCGGTGTGACAATGTGGCTGAGGAGAAGAAGGGAATTCTTAGGGCTAGAAACGGTAAAAAAAAAGGCAGGGAGGTATTTATCTTAGCAGGGCGAAACTGTTTGGGGCTAGAAAAACCTGTAGGGGAAGGAGGGGGGAAGGCACCGGGCTGAGAGGTATCGAAACTGGGGAATCTTTCCTTTTCTCCACAGTGAGTACTCTACATTCCTTGTTAAGCACCGAGCCATTCTCCGATAAGGCATTGTTCTTTCTGCCGGGAAGCTGTCTTTCTGGTTTTTACAATCCTCCAAGTTTTCAGGCATATTTAATTTTACATTTAAAACAAAATTAAAAATACTATTTGATTTGGTTTCTAGCAAATTAATTAATTCATCTATTACAAGGGGGTGCAGGGGGTGCCGGTGCCAGGGAAAGCAGCTGGAGGTGGTTCCCAGTGCCCGAGAATGGAGGCTCAGCAGGTCCCCGTTTCAACCAAAAGCGACTGGCAGAGGCTGGAGTTCCGGTCCAAGGGGCTCCTGTCCCCAGGAAAGGGGGTCTAGGGGTCCCCAGTGTCAGTGAAAGGGGGTCACAGCAGTGCCAACCCCACGAGCCCTTTTATAGGGGGTCTTGCCCCCTTTAAGGGTGCTTGGGAGCCTCCTCACCACTGCAAGACCCTTTTCAGGGGCCATCTGGACCCCTTTAAAAGGATTTTTAAGGGGATCCCACACCACGAGCCCCTTCAAGGAGTTATTTTGCCCCCAGGGTCCATTTTGGGGTTCCCTACACCATCGCCGCTTTAAGACCCTCTCCTTTGGGCGGTCCCCACAGTAACTGCCCTTAAAAGGGCAACGCCACTCCTACATTTCGGCAGCGGAGCCCCGGGGGGTGGGTTTGGGGGTGGCCGGATGGGGCTTGGGGTTCCTGGGATGGGGTTTTTGGGTCCCAGGGGGGTCTTTGGGGTCCGGTGTGATGCCGGTGACAGAGATGGGGACACCGTGCCAGGTATAAACTTTTTTGCTGCGAACACGCAGCGGCAGCAAGTTCAGGGAGATCCTGGGGGGGCTGAGGGGGTCACCCCAAATCCCGGGGTACCCCAAATCACAAAGCCCCCCCCAGACCTCCCCCAGGAGCCTCCATCCCTGTGGATCTTCTGCAGGCACGGGATCACCTGCACTCGCCCCCTCACCATTACAGGGGGCTGGGACAAAAACCTGGAGGGGAGGGAAAGGGGTCGGGGGGGACCCCAAAGTCCCGGGGGGGGGGACACAGGGAAACCCCCGGGAATGTCGGGGATTGTTGGGACCAGGAGGGCGTTCGGTGGGGCATGGGGACACCCCCAGGAGTCCCGGGGCGGGGGGACCCTCGGGAAGAGTTTGGGGGGCATTGCGGGGGTCCCAGTAGTGCTTTTGGTTTGAGGGGACCGGCAGGAGCCCCGGGGGGAAATGGACAGGAGCCCCCAGGAAGGGGCTGGGGGAGGTTGGAAGGGGCCCAGCATTCCCAGGGGTGTTTGGGGGGTCTCTGGGGAGGGGCTTGGGGGGTCGCTGAAGATTCGGGGGCGCTTGGGGCTACCCCCACGGGTCCCGGGGTGGAAAGGCCGGGGAGGACCCAG
The DNA here is from genome assembly GCF_047495875.1 of Pithys albifrons albifrons. Taxonomy (NCBI): domain Eukaryota; kingdom Metazoa; phylum Chordata; class Aves; order Passeriformes; family Thamnophilidae; genus Pithys; species Pithys albifrons. The sequence goes on from NC_092464.1 coordinate 59,005,185, forward strand.
GAATCGCAGGGGGAGTTTTGGAGGGTCTCCAGGAGTTGGAGGGGGCTGTTCCGGGGTTTTCGGAGTGTTTGGGGGAGGGGGGTTGGACGGTCCCCGGGAGCCCCCGAACTCATCCAACACCACCACGGCCTCGCTGGGGCCTCACAGAGGAACATCGTGGCGGGGGGAGACCCCGAGGCTGGGATCAACCGGGACCGATCACGACATGCGACCACTGCCCCGCGCCCGGAAGACCCCGCGCTCGCCGCTCCTGCCTGGCAACTGGTGACGTCACAAAGCTTGAGACTTCCTATTTGCTGCTCCCACCCCGTTCCCATCTGTGGCTCTGCTCGGGGATTGGCCGAGCCGGCAGCGCCGGGAGCCGATCGGGAGAACAGCGCGATCAGAGCTTCAGGGAGCGCCAGGGAATAGGAGCGTGTCCCGGCAGGGCGAGGGGCGAGCGGCAAGGGCGGGCAGCTCCCGGCTCCTCGTGGGAGGTGTGAGGGGTGTGAGGGGTGTGATGGATATGATGGCTGTGATGGCTGTGACAGGTGTGATGGGTGTACCAGGTGTGATGGGTGTGATGGATGTGCCGGTTGTTTCTGGTGTGTTTTTCCCCAGTTCGAGCAGATCCAGCACAGCCGCTGGTACTGGTGCCAGCAGGAGTGTGCCCACCCAGCCAGAGCCCCCCGAAGGACACAGCTGTGCTGGGCACAGGCACAGGGAGTGTCTGAGCCTGGCGCTGGTACCAGGGACAGTGCAAAGGTCACCTGAGTGCAGTGAACAGGCGAATGAGCTGCTCCGTCTGGGGGCAGAGCCTAAGCAAGAACTGGAAAGGCCAACGAGTATCAGGGAGAGGGAAAGGGAAACAGAGTGGTGGGGTCACACCCTCCCAACCCCGAGAGAAGCTCGGCAGGAGTCAGGGAAGCTCTGCCCCTCTTGCCATCAGGCAGAAGGGGGAGAACAAGTAGATGGGGGGAATGGAAACAGGCCCCTGCTTGGGGAGGTAAAAGAATCCCCTCTAGACCCCCATCACCTCCCCAGGGGCCTTTACAGAACAGGTACGAGGTCCTGGATCGAGAGGGTCAGGCAGATGGCACTCGAGAAGAAAATCTGTCTGCAGGGTCTCCCAGTTGCACTCCATCGGTCAGATGGATCACAGCCTTGGGTGTGAAGAAGAAAAGAAGGGTAGTTGTAGTTGGTGACTCCCCTCTGAGGGGAACTGAGGGCCCTGTGTGCTGACCCGACCCATCCCACAGGGAGGTTTGCTGCTCCCTGGGGCCTGGGTGAGGGATATCACCAGGAGACCCCCTGAGCTAATTCAGCCCTCTGTTTATTACCCAGTGCTGGTTGTCCAGCCTGGCAGTGGTGAGGTTGGTAACAGGGGTACCAGGGTAACTAAAAGGGGCTTTGAGGCTCTGGGTCAGCTGGTTGGTGGGACAGGAGCACAGGTGGCTCTGTGTGTTGGGGAGTCTCTTGACTCTGTAGAACTTGAGGTCAGCAATGATGATGTTGAGTGCCCGTGGGTGAGAATCAGGGCAGGGCCAATGAGGCAAATGTCCTGGTGGGAGTCTGTTCCAGATCACCCAGCCAGGGTGAGGAGGTGGATGGATTATTCTAGAAGCAGCTGGCAGATGTTTTAAGACCATCAGCTCTTGTTCTTATGGGAGACTGTCATCTGCCAGATGTGTGCTGGGAACTCAACCCAGCAGAGGAGAGATGTGGGAGGTTCCTGGAGTGTTTGCAGCCTCCTGTCCCAGCTGGAGAAGAGCCTGCCAGGGGTGGGGCCCTGTTGGACCTGCTGTTTGTACCAGAGAAGGGCTGGGGGAGATGTGGTGCTCGGGGGCCATCTGGGGTACAGTGACCATGAAATGATGGAGTTTTCAATCCTTGGTGAAACAAGGAGGGCCATCAACAAAACCTCTGCCTGGGACTTCTGGAGGACAGACTTGGCCTATTGAGGACTCTGATTCAGAGAGTACCTTGGGAAACAGCCCTTGGAAAAACACAGGTGGACACACTTGCAGAGGGAGATGTTGAAGGCACAGCCCTGGAAAAGCTGCATCCCACGGCTTGGACAGGGGCACTCTGTGCTGGGTTAAGAGCTGGCTGATGGCCAGGCCCAGAGAGTGCTGGGCAATGGAGCTGCACCCAGCTGGTATCTGGGCACTGGTGCTGTCCCCAGGGGTCAGTGCTGGGCCCAGTGCTGTTTAACGTCTTTATTGATGATCTGGATGAGGGGATCGAAACCACCATCAGCAACTTTGCAGGAGACACCAAACTGTGGGGAGTGTCGATGTGCTGGAGGGCAGGAGGGCTCTGCAGAGGGACCTGGACAGGCTGGAGAGATGGGCCCAATCCAAGGGTGTGAGGTTCAACAAGGTGCAGTGTTGCAGCCCGATTCAGGTGGGTCTGGAGTGACCACCTTACAAGTTTCGTTTTCACCTTAAAAGGACATGTTTCCAGCCTCAACCAATTGGAGTCAGACCACCGCACCTGGGGCGGGGTCACTTGAGGTCATATATACCTGTGTTTTTGAATAAACTTGGGATTTGCTTTACATCACATTGGTGTGTGCAGTCTCCCCTAGGCCATGGCGGCAACAAATGGTGGACCCCAACGTGTCTCAGAACATGAAACCCACCTGCATGCCTGCCTAGAGCCTTAAGAAGTGGCCCCTGAGAGCTACTATGCCCCAGTTTTTTTGGGTGCTTTGTGGAGAAGCCCCTGAGAGCTTCTGTCTCCCTTAAACTTGGGAGTTTTGTGTAGTAGCCTTGAGAGCTGCTGAAAGAACGTGGACTGAAGGAACCACGACCTTCGAACCGGTGAGTTAAAGAAACATGGGAAATTCCAACTCGACTAAAACGAAGTTATTGCTTGATAAATTTGAGAAACTAGCTCGTGTAACGAAAACAGACATTGAAAGACAAGCCTTACAGGAATTTTTGGATTGGTGTTTCACTCGAAAGCACCTAACAGATGCCAATTCCACGCTTTCCATAAAATTATGGGACAATATTGGGGCAGATTTGTGGAATTTAGTGCAAACTGCACCCGAAGAATTTCTGCCGCACATTTCGTCATACGCAGCTATAAGGAAAATGCTGTTAGAGGTAGAACGAGCCCGTAAAAACCTCGATCTACCGGAGAGAAGGGAAAAAAGTCAGTTTCTGCAGAGCAGTTTTTCCCCTGAACATCCTTCTGCACCGCCGTGGGCATCGCCGCTCGCAGAAACGCCACCGCGGTACCCCTCTGCCACCCCGCTGCCGCCCGTGCCGTCCGTCGGACACCCACCGCGGTACCCATACGCGGCACCGCCCGCTCCCGCTCCGGAAAACCCGACAGAATCACAGGAACCATGGAATCAAAGCTTTTCCACGCCGTTCGTCACCGCAAAAAGCCAAGAAGTCGTCTTTGCACCGCCTTGCAACTACCAAGAAACAGCCTGTGCACAGCGAATGAGACCACCGGCTGCCGCTGTAGAAGCGGCCGGACCTCAGCAGCAACCTTGGAACCCCACGAGACACGCCGCAGGAAACCAAACCGTGAGTGAGTTTTATTTAAATCCTAACTCCGAGAAGGCGCGATGGGGAATGCCCTCAGCCGAGAGAGACATGTGGAGGGGGGGACAAACCCCAGGGAGTTTCTCTTCCCCTGTCCATCCACCTTCGGCGCCGGCTCCACCACCGCCGCCGCCAATGCCCTGCGGGTACCTCGGGGCTGGGGTCGCCCCGCCGCCGCGCTCCCCGCCGCCCCACGGGTACGCCGGAGTCGCTCCGTTGCGGCAGGAGACTGTTGAGGCAGACATTCCAGCAGGGCTACAGCCGCCCGGCATAACCGCGTGGCCAGGAAAACAGAGAGACCACGTGGTCGCAAAGCCCGCGAAATCAAACAAAGGAACGGCGCGCCCTTACCACGAGGCGCCAGGACCGCCCAACCCCCCTCCCTACTGCCTGCCAATCACAGCGCATGCGCCAGGCGCGGGTCCCCCGCAGCCCGCAGGGGCCGGGGGCAGCTCCGAATTCGCCCGCTCCGGGGGCGGATCAGTTCCCGCGCCACCCCAACCACCTCCTGCGTGGATCGACCGCGTCATGGAGAGGGGAGAGACTCCTCCCCAGTGGAGGGGAGCCACCGGAGCTCCCCCTGGGCGTTGCCTTCACTGTGTGCCATCCATAGCGCAAGGGTCCCGAGAGCGAGTTCCCACAGCGCCGGTCGCGCAGGACACAAGCGCTGCAGCACCAACGGGGACTCCCTCCCCGATAGCCGTGCGCTGCCCGCAGCTGCCAACACCGGCACTGGAACCCCCCGAGCCGGTAGAGACTGCCCCTGCACCGGCAACCTGGTATCCGCAGCCTCCATCACCGACAGCCACACCCACCAGCTGTATCCCAGAATGGAGAGCAACAGAAAAAGAAGCCTCTGTTTGGGACATGCTGGGGGGAGATGGAAATTGCAATGCTGTTAACTTAATTTCAAAGCTTTCTGATACCCAGGTACCAGTTTCTGCAGATGGAGTCACAAAGCCACCTCGCGACCTCATATTTAATACCCAGCAAAGGTACAAAGAGTTAGTATCCATAGCTGCAGAAGTAGGTACACCCTCACCTTCCCTGCAACCCCTGGTTTCTGCGCCTGTGATTAACACTACACAAGGCTTAAAATGGGAGCCACTTGATTGGAAAATTGCACAAAAAATACACAGTGTAGTCTTTCAATACGGCTATGACAATGCCTTGGTAAAAAACCAAATCACAGCCTTCATAAAATACAATAACCTAATCCCAGCAGACACTAAGGTTTTAATGGAGTTTATTCTACCTTCTGCTGCTTATATGATATTTCTACAGAAATGGAAAGAGCAGTTAACGGAGGAACAGGCAAAAAATATACACTTAGAAACTGGACATCCCTTAAGATTAGCATCTTTAGACCAGCTAATGGGATCAGGAGCTTATGAAGACCCACAAACACAAGCTGCATTACATTTTCATATTTTGCAGCAGTCAAAGAATGCTGCTTTGACCGCATTCTCTAATCTGCCTAAGAAGGGAAAACCTTCTCTACCTTACATGCAAATAATGCAGAAACCTGGACAGACATTCATGGAATTTGTAGATAAAGTAACAGAAGCTTTGGATGCTGCTCCAAATATTACCCCTGACATTAAACCAGTATTATTGAAAGATCTGGTAATTAATAATGCCAATCCTCAATGCAAACAGCTCATAGCCTCTCTACCAGCCACAGCTACTTTGGTACAGTTAATTGAAGCCTGTGCCAGATTGCCCTGGGTAGAAGAGGAGGAAAAAGCAAAGCTACATGCTTCTGCTCTAGCCACAGTTCTTAGCAAACAATCCACCCAAAAAAGGGGGAAAAGACCCTGGAATTTAACAACAAAATCTTGTCCAGCACAACCAAAATATAGCAGAACTCAAAGCTTCACTGGAGAATGTAACCGTTGTCACAGACTTGGTCACAAAGCCCAAGATTGTCATTCTAAATATAAAAAAGGATGGTACTCCTCTAACAAACATGGGATGGGGAGCTGGGCCTCCAAAAAACCAGAGGGGCTGCAAGCCATGGGGTGCAGCCAGTCAAATAGCTCATGGAAACTGGAGCCAAGCTGCCTTCCCCATATGGCAACCACAACCACAAGCAGCAGTAGCCTAGGACTAGTCGTTAACTATCCAATCAAACAAGAACAGTCCAGTTCAAGAGCATGTTGTTTAGCCTGTATTTTGAAATTCTGTTAACTTCCAGTTAAAGTGCAGTTTTGAGCTTATTGCACTGCCAAGTTGCCCAGCAGGCTGCAGGGGTAAGGATACCTGCCCCCCTAAGCTGCTGAACATTTTCTAGAGAGCGTAAGATCATCAGTACTTACTCTCTCTCAGTGTTGGTTATGTTTAGCCTTTGTGAATTTCCTCTGTGAATTCACACTTGTTTCCTGCTTTACCAAGGGTGTATAAGGACTAAAAATCAAAGCTTCATTCTCAAACCTCTGTGATGGCCACACAGAAGTTCTGAGAATGGACCTTGAACATAAGGAGATTTAGTTCAGCTGGACTGAACTTGCTTCTTTGCTAAGTTAAGTCACTCTGCACTCTTGGACACTATGCACAGAATTTAATAAAATTTGTAGTTTGTTTACAGTGGTCTGTGCGGTGACGACTGCACAAAAAGACCACAATTTCACGTGTGAAAGAAAAGTTTCTTGTTTTGCACTAGTTGTAAGTTTGCAAATTCCAAACATACATGTCTTAGTCATGTATTAGTTTGTGTGAGTTTACAAAGGTTACTGTACCTCCTTCCAAAAGTCTATTTTGAAAAGAGAGGGGGAGGTAGGGATGTGTAACCCACAAAATACCCTGTTAGGTCTTGAATTAGAAAAATTTAAGATTTTCAAAATATTATTTCTCAATTTTCAAAATTTTCAGCCTTTCTGTTCAAGTTCCAATATGCATGAGTCTGGATAGTATCCTAATGGTAACAATTTCTCCATTGGATAAGTTAGCTAAGGAGTTATGTGTATTATGTTGTTTGCATTTTTGCTTTGTTCTTTGAAACAAAAGGGGGAGATGTTGCAGCCTCTAATTCAGGTGGGTCTGGAGGACGACCTCACAAGTTTCGTTTTCACCTTAAAAGGACATGTTTCCAGCCTCAACCAATTGGAGTCAGACCACTGCACCTGGGGCGGGGTCACTTGAGGTCATATATACCTGTGTTTTTGAATAAACTTGGGATTTGCTTGAACATCACATTGGTGTGTGCAGTCTCCTCTAGGCATGGTCAGCGACAATGGAATTAGAAAAGTTATATCATTTCCTACAATTTAAGCAGAGACCAGACAGGGGCAGAGGGAAGGGGAGGCCAGGCATGGGGATATGGCTGGAATGTGGTGGTTGTGAGGTCACTTCCACTGCAGCAGCCTGGGTGGCCCTCAGGAGACATTCTGGGCAGGGAGCATTGTGAGGTCATCCAGCACATCAGGGAACCCACACAACAGAAATTCCATCCGGGGGAGGTGAAGGAGTGGGGCAGGTGGGAGAGCCCCCCAGGTTCTGATTCTGGGGGCAGCTCTGTCACACAGCCCCACGAACCCTGGCAGGCAGGAAGGCAGCCTGGGCTTGTGGCCACCCTGCTCTGCACTGGCCCTGAAACTGGGGAAAAGTCTTTTCCTCATCTCCAGGCTGAACATTCCCTGTTTCCCTCAACACCCCTTGCCTTTCATTCTCTTCACATGCCAGCTCCATCCAAGCCTTCCTTTCCTCATAAAACAAAGTCCCCGTATTTAATTTTATTCTCTGCCAACTGTCCTTGCTTTCACCTCCTGGCAGTGGCTTCATGGCCCCTGTCACAGCCAGCCCTGGCCCTGCACTGACCCAGCTCTGCTGCCCCACAGATGCTGCATCAGGAAGGGAAGGTCCATGGGGGAGGGAAATGCACAGGGACTCATCCTGGAAGGGACCTCGGGCGGGTTCTGGGCCAAACCAAAGCACAGTCAGTGGAGAAAGGGACACAAGGATGGGCTGTTTGTGTGCTCTGCCATGTCAGGAGAAGATATAGAGCTCCAGAGACACCCAGACAATGTGGATCCCTCATGAGATGATCTCAGACAGGGGCTCCCAGGCCTCTGCCAGTCACTGGTTACTCTGGTTTGATGGTCACTGGTGGTTACACCCACCCACACCCCCACCAGTGTTCTGTGCACACACACCAGTCTCACCAGTGTCTGGGCCCCCAAAGAACACAAGACCTGATGATTTGTGGCTTCCACTCCAGTGGCAGGCACTTGGATCTCCCTCCATACCCAGAGCACAGAGATCTCTTGTCCCAGAAAGTTCCTGGCAATGGAGGGATTAGGAAAATGGAACAGCCAGTGGAGTCAGTTGCAGGGCATGGTCAGGGAAAAGCACTGACCAGTCACCTCTTTAAACATGTTCAGCTTCTTTCATCCATTTTTTCCTCTGTTTTCTCATGTCTGTTCCTCCACAAATTTCTTTGGTCATTTCCTGGACATCCCATGGCAAGTCTTGTACAGTCCCTAAATGCACTTTCTGCCTGCCCACCCTGAGTCTCAGGACCTGAGTGAGAAAACCCCCAACCTCAGCTGCAAGGCCATCCTGGGGGCTCTGTCACTGATCACTTGGGGAGCCTTTCATGTAGAGATGTTGGAAATCTCTATTAGTTCCTTTATAACTTTTGAGTTTTGAAAGGCTCCTCCAAAGTCATTGAAATTCATGTCCCTAAAAGGACTGTTTTTCCATTTTCATAAAGTGTTGGGGATTAGGTCACATTAAAATGCCAACATGGTGCATGTAGGTATTTGCAACCCTGTGGAGAAGGAGTTGGGGATATAGGAAAAAAGAATAATAAACTGTTTGGGTTGGAAGAGACCTAAAATAGCCACTAGTCAAAGTGCACTTCAGTTACTCAGGGACACCTTCCACAAGTTTAGGTTGTACAAAATTCCAAACCTCGGGCAGTTCCAGGAATGGGGTTTCCACTTACTCTGTAACCTGGCCCAGGTTCCTGCCACCCTCAGCACAAAATATTTCTTCCTGACATCCAATGGAAATCTCCCCTCATTCAGTTCCATTTCCTGTGCCTTGTTCTGCCAATACAACCTTTGGCAAAAAGTGTCACTCTGTCTCTCCCGCACTAAGAGCACAACATTTTCATGGCTAAATACCAGAGATATCGTATGAAGGGGTTTGGAAGCCTCCAAGCCGTGGGCCCAGTGGTGTGGAGACTGAGGAAAGAACAGGAGAAGCCTGAGAGGCCTCCAAGGGCAACTGGGGAGGTCCGAACTGCACACAAGGAGAAAGGAATTTCTGCCCAAGGGCAGTGCTGTGGTGCAACACATCCCCCTGAAGGAGTCTGGATCAGTCCAAGGCTTTGTGTGCCAAGGCAGAGCCAGGGAGGAGGGAGAGATGTCAGTGCAGGAAGGGGCCAGCGAGGTGGGGCAGCCAGGGGATGCCGACAGCCTGCAGGGAAAGGGGCAGGGCATGGACACCGTAGGACAGCCTGGACTGGAGAGGAGACAGGGATGTGCAGAAGCTGAAAGGCCCCAAGAGAGCCAAGTTGTGCAGGCCTTTGGCCATGGCTGCTGTGTGTGCCCCTGATGGCATGAGGAGGCAAGTGAGCCTTGCAGTCCTGGGGCCTCATTGCCTCCTTGTCCCTGCTCAGCAGCCTGGGAGGTGCCACCCCATCCTCCTGCCCCTGCTATTCCACATCCCACACCCCGGTGCCCAAGGAAGAGTCCTGAGGAATGAGGGACAGGCAGAATCTCCCTTCCCAGGGCGGGGGGTCACAGCTGTGACCTTGGGGTTAATGAAATGCTTCTTACTTTCGTCAGCATCAGAGTGACCTTTCTTTCCTAGTCCATATTTGTCATCATTGTCTCTTTGCTTTCTAACTGGAATCTGGGGACACTTTCTCAGTTATGTCCCTCAGAGGGACCCATTAACAACAAAAGAAACTTTAAAGTTTGATTCTGACTTGGGTTTCTCAAGAGGTTCCTGCACCTTTCCTCAGGGTCTGAGGTTCAGGGACTCAGCACCAAACCCCCCCAGAGGGTCATTAAATGCCCTGGGCTGTTGCTGTGCTGCTGAGCTGGGCCGGGCTCCTGGCACACAGGGAGCTCCTGGCAAGCGGGCAGTGCTGCAGAGAGACAGCTCTGCCCAGGAGCAGCTCCTGTGCACAGCCCAGCAGGGCTCAGGGCACTGCCTGCACACACCCAGGGCAGAAAAGCAGCGCAGAGAGAGGTTACACACAGTCTGGGGTGTGAGGAAAGTTGAGAGGAAGATCCACAGAAGAGGAATCATTCCGGGCTTTGAGAAGGTAAGTCTGCATGAAGGGCAATGTATGTGCAGTCTGTGGGAAGATCTCCCAACGCTGGCACATCCCACAGCCTGGGGGGTCTCTAATGTGGGATATCACAGTTTCTCTGGAGACGAGGACGGGCTGCAAAGCAGGGACTCTCTGCTGCACCATCCCAGGGACATCCCAACAGGGTTCCCTCCTCCTCCCAGGGATGGCTGTAGGCTTTGAATCCAACCTGTGCCACCCAGGCTGCTCCAAACTGTCCTGCAGAGCAGGGTCCTGCACCCCAGGGTGCTGTGCCAGGGCAGGAGCTCTGCCACCTGCCAGGGGCAGCTCTCAGCTGGTCTGGGGAGCTCCCTCAGTGCTGGGAGAGAGGCTGTGGGTGGAAAGAGCAAACCCTGGCAGGGCAGGGCAGGGCAGGGCAGGGCAGGGCAGGGCAGGGCAGGTTTTTTCAGCTATCAAGTGAGAGTTTCATAGGTGAGGACTGCTTACAGAACCAGAGCACTGAAGGATATTTTCCAGGGGATACTTCAAGGACAACGTGAAAGGAGGGATTTCTATCAAGCTCTCAAGCCACATACCTGGTGGTTTGTCATGCAGAGGGAACACTGAGGAGCTGCACAGGGGCTGAGAACTACCTGGTATTGTTGGTGTCTGGGATGTGGCACAGCTGGCTCAGGGTGACAATGCCCTGAGTGCCCACCTGGTTCTGCCCTGGCTTCTCCCAGCTGGACCCTCAGCGTGCATTTCCTTTTTTCTCAACTTGCTCATGTTACGGGAATTGTTTCCTCCTACTCTCAGTCAGGTTCACTGGGAATGGGAGTTCAAGCTACAGAGTCAATCACTGATCCTGTGATCCCCCACAGGCAGGTGGGTCCCTGGGAATGAGACATTCCAATTTTCCTCTGACCTGTGGGGCTGTCAGTAGTGAATTCTGTGTGCCTGGAAAATGAGGTGTGTTTCCCAGAATCAAACCCCATTGTCAGGACACTTGGCTCTTCTCTGAGATGTCCTTCCAAGCTGGGAACTGCCCTCAAGAATGCAAATCATCTTCATAGCAGAATTGTGATATCTGAAATCCCCAGTGCAGAGGGGCAGAGATGCTGTGCCCATCCCAGGAAATGCTGTTGAGTTAGTGAAATGAACCATGTGTGTCCTTGAGACCTTGAGCCAGGCTGAGACATTGAGTGGTCTCTGATGGATCTCTCTGCTCTCAACAGTGTCTGGTGGCATTTCAGACAAAAATGGGAGTGTGATCACTCTCTGTCTGAGGAAGGCCCAAGTCCAGGGCAGCTGGAAGAAGGCAGAGGGAGAGAGCAACTCCCCTCACTCTGCACTGAGCCACAGATATAGTCCTGTTTGGGAAGCCCTGCTCTGCTCTTCCTCAGGGCAGCACAAATGCTGAGGGGTTCTGCCATCCAGGAAAACTCCACAGGGAAGATGAGGGGAGTCAGAAACAAAACACCCAAACCTCTGAAACTGTCTTCTGGAATCCTGAAATCTTCTCAAAACTGGGAGTGCAGATGCCCATGAGAACTTTTGCTTCAGGAGCAGTTTCATCTGACACAGCTGAACACCAGGATGGGCCCTGCCCCCACCATGGCCACGACCCCACTGGAGCAGAGCAGGGCTGACCCTCACAGCCAGTGGGCAGAGGGGCTGCTCCTCATGGGAAATGTAGTGAGCACCAAGCAGGGCTCCAGCCATGGAAATGAAGCAAAGTTTTCTGAAAAAGGAAAAGTGGGGAGTGTGAGCAGAAGGGAAAGGGGTGTTGGGATATGGCTGTGATTATTCTCATAAATATCTCATCTGATTTGTCACTGTTATTTCCTCCTTGGACAGTGCCCCACCTCCAGAAGCAGCAAATGCCCAACAGCAGCTCCATCAGCCAGTTCCTCCTCCTGCCATTGGCAGACACGCGGCAGCTGCAGCTTCTGCACTTGTGGCTCTTCCTGGGCATCTCCCTGGCTGCCCTCCTGGGCAACGGCCTCATCATCAGCGCCGTAGCCTGCGACCACCACCTGCACACCCCTATGCACTTCTTCCTGCTCAACCTGTCCCTCACAGACCTGGGCACCATCTGCACCACTGTCCCCAAAGCCATGCACAACTCCCTCTGGGACACCACAACCATCTCCTACATGGGATGTGCTGCACAGGTCTTCTTCCTTATTTTCTTCATTGGAACAGAGTATTCCCTCCTCATCATCATGTGCTACGACCGCTATGTTGCCATCTGTAAACCCCTGCACTACGGGACCCTCCTGGGCAGCAGAGCTTGTGCCCACATGGCAGCAGCTGCCTGGGCCAGTGGCTTTCTCAATGCTCTGCTGCACACAGCCAATACATTTTCCCTGCCCCTGTGCCATGGCAATGCCCTGAGGCAGTTCTTCTGTGAAATCCCTCAGATCCTCAAGCTCTCCTGCTCAGACTCCAAACTCAGGGAAATTGGGCTCCTTCTGGTTACTGCCTGTTTAGTGTTTGGTTGTTTCGTTTTCATAGTTTTCTCCTATGTGCAGATCTTCAGGGCTGTGCTGAGGATCCCCTCTGAGCAGGGACGGCACAAAGCCTTTTCCACATGCCTCCCTCACCTGGCTGTGGTCTCCCTGTTTATCAGCACTGATGTGTTTGCCCACCTGAAGTCTCCCTCCATGTCCTCTCCATCTCTGGATGTGGTGGTGGCAGTTCTCTACTTGGTGGTGCCTCAAACACTGAACCCCCTCATCTACAGCCTGAGGAACCAGGAGCTCAAGGATGCTGTGAGGAAAATGATGACTGGATTCTCTCCAGAAGCATAAAACTGTTGTTTCTGTTGATGTCTGCATAGCATTCGGACTGGAACTCATTACAGCCCCATCCTGTTTTCTCAGTATTTTGGTGGGGGTCATGAGATAAGTTTGTGCACAAATAAATTTTTAATTAACCTCCATTATAATCTAGTATGTTTCTTTGGAGTTTGACCCAGAGACTGTCTAAATCAGGATTTGTTCCACTTGAGTAGTTACACAAAATAAAGGACAGTGCAGTGACTTGTTTGATCCTTCTTCTTAGGCATTCAGAAAGGACAGCTCACTGCAGGACCGTGCATGTTTACAGAGAGGAGGGGACTGTTCAGAGCTGCCCTTTTTGCTTCCACACTCTCCTAAGCCCTTGTGTTGGTCCAAGGTCTTGGTCCTCTGCCAGGTTGGTCACATCCTGCTATGTGTCCATCCTGGGCTCACAGCCAGGGACAGGCCATGGGCACTGCTGGGACACAGCTGGGCTGCACAACAGCAGCTGCATCAGGAAAGGGGTTCTCCTGAGGGCAGGGCAGGAAGGCTTTGGGCTTCCTCCGAAGTTGCTCTTAAGAACATGCCTAAGGAAGAGACATTCAAGGGGCAACTTGTGCTGCTTTGTATGCCCATGGCTCAGTGTGATGAGATCAGGTTCCCAGTGTGACTTTCAAAGGACTTAGTTCTGGTTCAGGTTTTACTTGTTGGTGGCCAGAGACCATACAGATGAGATTAACCTTCCTGGGTCTCAACAGCTTGTGACAGGGCTGATGGCAGGAAAGTGATTTGCTTAAGACACCTTGAAGCTGCCAGGAGAACACGAGACCTGAAGCAACAGTGTGAGCAGGAGCTGACAGTGAATAGAGCCCAAGGAGACCAGGCCTGTCCAGCTCGGAGTCACCCAGAGATAATATTCTACATCTGAGTGTGAACTGAAAAAAAAGAGCACTGCAACCCCAGGGAATACAGCAGGTTGAGGGAAAGGAGTCTTGTGATTCATTTTACTTTCCATAAGCATTCATGGTCTGGATCCAGTGCAGCTCCCAAACCCATCTCCCAGCACTGGAACAAGGCAGAGCCCCTCTGAGCACCCTCCATGGCCACACAAGAGCTTGTGTGGCAGGTGGTCAGTGACAGGGACCACCATCAGCTGGCTCTGCCTCCCAGCCTGACCAGCACAGCCCAGCAGAGCACCTCCATGGCCCCAGGCACTACAGCCCATGTGCCCTGCAGAGCAGCATCCCCAGCTGGGGGGCTGTGGGGTGCACGGGGAGGGGCTGCAGGAATGGCTGGTCAGGCCAGCACAGACGTGTTCCCCTGGGGAAAGGCTCTGTGGGGAGATGGGATGTGCCAGGAGAAGAGCAGGACAGGCTGTGTGTGCAGAGGAGCCATGGAAAGAGGCTGACTGGTCCCTGGGGCAGCAGAAGCTGCCTGAGGAGCCCCAGGACTGATTCTCTCCTGCTGTCCTTGGGAGTGGGGCTGGCCCTGGGGCTACAGAAGATGCCTGAGATGATGGTCTCCTGAACATTCCAGACACAGAGTCACTGTCCCTGACCTCCATTGCCTCCATTTCTTGCTGCAGGTCCAGACATGATTGTGCTGCTCTGTGTGGCTGGGGCTGGGGGAGGTGGATTGGTTGGACCAGGGAGGGGCTGAACTGGGCCATGCCAGGGAGAGGGAAACCCCAGTGTTGAGCTGAAGTGTGTGAGTGTACAGGGTGGGGGCTCTGCAGGGCTGAGGTGCCTCCAGCCCCGGGCAGTGGCAGCAGGAGCCCAGGGAGACACTGCACCTGCTGCCAGGAACTGTCTGTGGGTGTGCAAGGGAAGGACTCGTGTCTCTGAACAGCCCTGGGGATGTGAGCAGGGCATGAGCCCAGCTCAGGTGTGGCCACGAGCCCAGCTCAGGTGTGGGCACCTGTCAGAGCCCTGACATTTCTGGGTGTGACTGCAGGAACAACCTCCCTGTCCCAGGGACATTTATCTCACCAGCCTTGAGCATGCCCATTGTAAATGTCCATGTCTCCTCCATGCCTGTCCTCTGCCTTTATGTCCCTTTCTTCCCACACCAGGAAACAGCCTGGGGGAATCTCCCCTGTGCAGTCAGAGAGGCTCTGTGAGCAGGAGTTACAGTGTTCTCCAGAAGGTGCATTTGTCCCCTTTGACATGGCCCAGAGCTCAGGACTGTGAAAACATTCCCAGGCACACACAGCTTGGAGAGATCTTGGGAGGCAAATTGGGAGAGGAAGAACAGAAGAGACAAAATTAGGGATATGAAACCATCCCAAAGAAGTTCAGTAGCTCCTCTGAGCAATGTTTCTGCATTCAAAACACTGGTAGGAAATGCACTCTGATAAACAGCTGCACAAATATTTTCACATAAAGAGTGAGTGAATCAGATTAATAGAACAAGTGTGTGGTGTTGTCAGTAAAAAGAGAATTATGAAAAAATCTTGAAATTAAAAATAAACAGCACATCATAATGATAGGCAAGGAAGTCTTCAACAATTACCAGGATTTCTTGTCTGCAGAGGTTTCAACTACCTCCTAAAACCCACACTCCTGGCTTCAGGCCATGACTTCCCAGAGCAGTCACAGAGTTGGCCACTGCCCCAGAGATGCCCCAGGGCAGCTCAAGGACCCAAGTATGACAAGTCGCCCAGAGTGTCTGTGAGCCCTTCTGGAGCAGGAGCTGCTGGGCAGGAAGGACCAGCTGGGGAGGGGCAGGGAATCCCCCCCTGCAGCACTGCTGGCCAGGCTGAGGAGGGTCCTCTCCAGCACAGCAGAACATCCTGTGCCCTTGGGGGCTGGGCTGTCAGGTGTGTTCCCAGAACTGACTGGCCAAAGTGGGCAGGCAGATGCTCAGGGATCATGAAGGGCATCACAAAGCTGAGCCCATCCAGCTGAAGGATTTGGGAAGGTCAGGAGGAACTGGGACAAAAGGGATGGGATATTTGGGGGAAGGGAGGGGGGCTTGGCCAACAGAGAGGAAAGATGTTGGTGAGGTAAAACCAAGTTCAGGTAATGCTGAGGGTGTTCAAACACTGACTGTGCAAACTCTCCTGATGGACCTTTACCTATAATTTGTGTACCACTGCAACTTCTATGAGGATAACTTGATACTCCTCATTTCGCCCCCAACAATCTTCTCTCAGGAACCAAAGGGACCCTGGGACACTGTGGAAAGCCTTGGAACCAAGGGGCCATTCTGACACTTGGGAACCTCATGGAATCAAAGTTCCATTGTGACCCTGCAGGACCTCAAGGAAACAGAAGCCCACTGTGACCCTGTGGAGACTCATGGAATCCAGGGATCATTGTGACACTACAGGGCCTCATGGACTGCAAGGAACCCTGGGACACTGCAGAAATTCATGGAATCAAAGGGGCATTATGACACTGCAGGGTGTCATGGATTCAAAGGAATCCTGGAATATTTTGGAATCTGAGGTAATCATTGTTCAATTGTAACACTGCAGAAACTTATCGAACCAAGAGGCAATTTTGACATTTAAGGGCCTCATGGAACAAAAGAGACCCTGAGACGCTGTGGAAACTCATGGAAACAAGGGGCCATTGGGATACTGCAGGGCCTGAAGGAGCCAAAGGTATCCTTGGACACTGCAGAGCTCACGGAACCAAAGGGTTCATCGTGACTTGTGGGGCCTCATGGAACAAAAGGGGTCTTGAGACAGTTTTTAACCTCATAGAATCAAGGGGTCATTGTCACACTGTGGAACCTCAGGGAACCAGGATGCCACCTGGACACTGCAGGGCCTCACAGAACTAAAGGAATCCTGGGACAGCACCGAACACTGGAAATATTTTGGGTCTGGCTGAAGTGGAGCTCATTTCCCCACAGCAGCCCTCCCAGTGCTGTGCTTTGTGTTGGGAGCTGGAAAGGTGCTGAGAACACACCAATGTTTTGGCTACTGCTGAGCAGGGCTGGCACAGCCCCAGCACTGCAACGTTCCTTCCCGAACTGAGGGCAAGATCCTGGGAAAGGACACAGCCAGGCCAGCTGTGCCAGAGTGACCAGAGGGATATTCCAGTCCATGGGATGTCAGCTCAGATATAAAAGATGAGGACAGGAGGAGGAAGAGGGGCATTCATTGTTTACAA
The DNA here is from genome assembly GCF_047495875.1 of Pithys albifrons albifrons. Lineage (NCBI taxonomy): Eukaryota > Metazoa > Chordata > Aves > Passeriformes > Thamnophilidae > Pithys > Pithys albifrons. The sequence goes on from NC_092464.1 coordinate 59,021,875, forward strand.
TGTTTCCCTGCTGAGCAGCTGCTCTGTGTGCTGAAGCCTGGCTTGCTGGGACATGGCCAGACATCACTGATGATGAGAAGTAGAGAACAAACCTGGTTATTTTCCTCTTTGTTTGTGTGCAAACTTTGGCTTTTGCTTTAGTAAATTATTTTATCCCAACCCACCAGTCATTTTCCACCTTATTCTCTCTCCCCTGTACATCTGGGAAGGGCAGTGATAGAGCGGCTTGATGGGCAGCCTGTAATTCTCCCCATTCTCATTTTGCTCTTCTTAAAGATAAGCTTGGCATCTGCCTTTTCCAAGGACCCCAGAACCTCTCAGATTGCTCTGGCCCTTTTGAGAGCACAGCCCAGAATCCCAGGCAAGGGTGATGCAGCAGCTCAGGAGCACTTGCAATGAACTGTCCAAGACCACTGAGATGAATCTCACTGGGCCAGTGGAGTTTGTTCCTGGAGTCACTCACAGAAATGTCGAGGTCCAGCAAGGCATCCACCTCTGAACTGGGATTGTGGGATTCTCATGCACCCAGGGGTGATCAGAGAGTCTTTCCCTTTTACACCCACGGGGAGATCATTGCAGGAGTCACAGTCTCTCCCTGGGCTCTCACTGCCACTGCTGGGGCCTGGAGGCACCTCAGTCCTGTGGGGTGTCACCTGCTCTGCCCCTCTCTGAGATGCCCCACGGCCTGAGGGATGGACACAGGGGGAGCTCTGTGCTCAGAAGCACATCCCAGTGCTGCATCCTGGGGCTTTTCCAGGGGATGTGGGGCCCAGAGTGAAGTGACCTCAAGAAACTGTGTGTCCCACAGCCCTTCCCAGCATCTCCAGGATTAGCTGATGGTCTTTGTGTTCTCTTGGGTTCATCTCCCCCCACACACACTGTGAATGCTGAAGTCTCCTCTGTACAATTGCAGCATGGCCTTGTGAGCTGCTCATTTGGTGTCCTCATGGAGGGACAAACAACCTGTCAGTGGTGGGTGAGAGGCCAGGGCTGGGAATGGTGTTTGCAGGGGGTGATCTGTGACAATTGCCCTGGGGCCCCTTGCCCAGGGTGTCCAGGAAACAAAGACAAAGCTGAGACCCTGCTCTTCTGCTCCTTCAGGTGTGTCCCTGGAGGCCTGGCTGTGGAAGGGGCACTGCTGTGCCCTCTCCTGCTCTCACACACTTTGGCTCTTCACTGTGCTTTTCTGCAACAGGGCAGTTTCCTGGGGCTTGACAGCCTAGGAGAAGACACCAGTTCCTTACAGCCCTAGGGCTTGTCACCTCCTCACCCACTCCATAGAGCTGTGGAGGTGTCCTACTGCTCTCCTGCCCTCCCCATTCCACACCCCACATCACTCTGCTCCAGGAGCATCCTGTGAGGAACCAGAGATGGGTGGCAGGGCTTGGCTGTCCTGCTTGGCAAAGTCCATCAGGCACTTTCACAGCCACATTCCACAGTCCATTTTCCACCTGTAACCAGTGACTCTGAGCTGCTCCTTCCCCAGCCCCAGGGAGGGTCTTTTTCTCGGCTCATTCCCTCTGGGGTCTCTTTTCAGTCATGGCCTCAGTGGGGCTTGCTGACACTCTCAGGAACTTGAAGGTTTGATGATGAATTTTGCTTTTTTAAAGGTTTTTTCAGTTTTCAAATCTTCAGTTCAGGAATTCAGTGCCAGAGTGCTCATTAACATTCAAAACATTCTAACAAGACAAGCCTTGGGGAATAATTTAATATTAAGTCTTCAATTCTTTTATGCTTCATTAGACAGATACCGGAAGTGTATTCAAAGTCAGTGTAGTACAGTAACAACAAAATGAAGAAATATAACTTTTTGTCCCATTTCCTTTTTCCTGTTTATACACTGAGAGCAGCAAACCCTAATTGATATTGTTCCCAAGCACCAGGGATGGTCTCCTTGTCTGCTCATTCCCTTCATGGTCTCTTTTCACTGATGGCATTTTAACAAAACAAACCCCTGGGAATAATTTACTTTTACATTTTCAAATCCTCTGTGGTCAATTACAGAGATCTCAGAAATGCATTCAAAGTGAATACCTTATACTTAAAAAAAAAAAACACAAGCAAAGATATGTCTTTTTTGTGGCCTGTTTATTTTTGCCTGTTTATACATTATTATCAGCAATTCCCTATTGATATTGACCCAGAGCATCTCCTAATTCAGTGTGAAGAGATATGAAAATCATGACCCTTTTTGTCTGACAATCCATCAGACCTTATCCCTAATCCCCACCCCACCATTTCCCTCATCACACCCCTGGCACTCAAAGCAGCCTTGTGCAATCTGAGCTTCCTCCACTAAAGGCTGGACCTGCAGGTTTCAGCTCCTGGGCACCAACTCCCACCTGCTGTACTTGGAGAAAGAGCTGCAGGAGACACACAGGGATGTTCATGTATTGTCAGCAAACAAAACCAAAGGAAGGCACAGCTCAAAAATAGAAGAAATTCCTCTGCTGTATTTTAAGTTCACATCACTGACGTCCACTTTCCACACCAGGCAATTTTAGACCAATGGAAAACATGTTATGTGTCAGGCACAGATCTAAAGGTCCCTCCAAGCGCTCCCTACCCCAATTCTGTCCATTTTGCTCTTTGCACACAAGAAGTCACACACTGAAGTCAGAAGTTCCCTTGATCCAGAGCGGGAGGAAAAGAGAAAGTGAATGAATTACTTTGTTGTGCAGAGCTAAATCTCCACTAATCCAAATATTTTGGGGTTACAGGAATTTTATTGGGCATGTTCTGCAGCATTTGTTCAGATGACAACAGGTTAGGTGGGATTGTTGATCTGCTGGAGGGCAGGAAGGCTCTGCAGAGGGGTCTGGACAGGCTTGATTTATGGGCCCAGGCCAACCGGATGAGGTTCAGCAATGCCAAGTGCTGGGTCCTGCCCTGGAGTCACAACCACTCCAAATCCCTGGTCATGCCCTGTAACTGTTCTCCACATCCTGTCCTGTGTCCTTAATCCCTCCATTTCAAGGAACGTTTTGGAATAAGGGAGCTTTGTACTCTGGGTATGGAGGGAGATCCAAGTGTCACTGGAGTAGGAACTCATCAGGTTTGTGCTCTTTAGGGGATGAGGAACTGGTGACACTTAGAGACACAGAAAATCTCCCTTCATTGCCCACAGTACAAATTAAACAGGATACAATTTTTAAAATCCGCAGCTCTTTGTGCATCTTTCCTCAGCCACAGCAACCAGGATAAGCCCCGTCCTTGCTGTGCTGGTCCCACAGCCCAGGGTGCTCCTGGCCTCCCTTGCTGCCAGGGCACACGGCTGCCTCCTGCCCAGCTCCTGCCCACCCACAGCTGCCTTACAGGGCTGCTCCCAGCCAGGCAGCTCCCAGCCTGTGCCATGGCCAGGGCAGTGCCCTGCAGGGGCACACACTGCCATGTGTCCCTCTGCCATTGCAGGAGGGTCCTGCCAAGACGGGCTCTCCTCCTCCCTGAAGCTTTCCCTGAGCACAGAGGCCTGAGAGACCTTTCCAGTGAAGACTCAGGCAGAGAAGCCATGGAGTCCCTCAGCCCCACAGCAGTGTCTGCTGGAATTAAATCCCCCTCCCCATCCCACAGCAGCCCTGCATTTCCCTCCTTCAGCCTTGGTCTCCAGCACAGCCACTGAGGCTCTTTTGGCTCTTGACTTTTCCTGCAGCCACCAACTCCAGGGGAGCTTTGCTTTCCCCACAGTCCAACGTTCACAACACAGGCCATGCCCAGGAATTCCTTGTCTGTGCCTGGCCTTGCTGTCAACCCCTGGCAGAGATTCCATGGCCCCTTTGTGCCCCACTGCCCCACAGCTGGTCCCACAGGCCCCTGTGCAGCCCCAGTCCAGGGCAGGAGCATCCATGGTGGGGAATGGCCCCTCTGATGCGATGCCCAGGGCAGTCCTTGGCCTTGGTGACAGAAGACTGGGTGGCTAATTAGCTATGATAAAATTAATACTTACTTCTTTTTTATAACAGTGAAGTTACAAGGAGAAAAAAAAGGAAAATTGTATAAGAGGAGAGACTTGGTCTCTCATGAAATGCACTGGGTGTCACTGACAGAGCAAAGCAGGCAGTCTCTTCCTGCTGAAAAGCATCCAGTCATCATTTTCCTCACAGCATCCTTCAGCTCCTGGTTCCTCAGGCTGTAGATGAGGGGATTCACTGCTGGAGGCACCACCGAGTACAGAACTGCCACCACCAGATCCAGGGATGGGGAGGACATGGAGGGAGGCTTCAGGTAGGAAAACATACCAGTGCTGACAAACAGGGAGACCACGGCCAGGTGAGGGAGGCACGTGGAAAAGGCTTTGTGCCGTCCCTGCTCAGAGGGGATCCTCAGCACAGCCCTGAAGATCTGCACATAGGAGAAAACCATGAAAATGAAACATCCCATAAATAAAAGAACACTAGCCACAAGAAGCCCAATTTCCCTGAGGTAGGAGTGTGAGCAGGAGAGCTTGAGGATGTGGGAGATTTCACAGAAGAACTGGCCCAGAGCATTGCCATGGCACAGGGGCAGGGAAAATGTATTGGCTGTGTGCAGCAGAGCATTGAGAAAGCCACTGGCCCAGGCAGCTGCTGCCATGTGGGCACAAGCTCTGCTGCCCAGGAGGGTCCCGTAGTGCAGGGGTTTGCAGATGGCAACGTAGCGGTCGTAGCACATGATGGTGAGGAGGGAAAACTCTGTCGACATGGAAAAGGAAAAGGAAAAGACTTGTGTGACACATCCTGCATAGGAGATGGTTGTGGTGTCCCAGAGGGAGTTGTGAATGGCTTTGGGGACAGTGGTGTAGATCCAGCCCAGGTCTGTGAGGGACAGGTTGAGCAGGAAGAAGTGCATGGGGGTGTGCAGGTGGTGGTCGCAGGCTACGGCGCTGATGATGAGGCCGTTGCCCAGGAGGGCAGCCAGGGAGATGCCCAGGAAGAGCCACAAGTGCAGGAGCTGCAGCTGCCGCGTGTCTGCCAATGACAGGAGGAGGAACTGGCTGATGGAGCTGCTGTTGGGCATTTGCTGCCTCTGGATGTGGGGCACTGTCCAAGGAGGAAATAAGAGTGACAAGTCAGGGGAGAGGTTTCTGAATGCCGCCAGACACTGTTAAAAGCAGACAAAGCCATCACAGGCCACTAAATATCTCAGCCTGTCTCAAAGTCCCAAGATCCCAAGGATACACATGGCTCATATCACCAACCCAACAATATTTCCTGGGATGGGCACAGCATCTCTGCTCCTCTCCACTGGGGATTTCAGATAACATAATTGTGCCATGAGGATTATTTGCATTCTTGAGGGCAGCTCCCATCTTGGAAGGACACCTCAGAAGAGACACAAATGTCCTAACAAAGGAGATTGATTCTGGGAAAAACACCTCATTCTCCAGGCCCACAGACTTCCCTGCCTATAGCCCCACTGGTCACAGGAAAATTGGAATGTCTCATTCCCAGGGAGAAAATTTTGAGGGGGATCACAGGATCAGTGATTGAGTCTGTAGTTCGAACTCTCCTTCCCTGTAAGCCTGACTGAGAGAACAAGGAAAGAACCTCAGTAACAAGGGCAAGTTAAGAAACCAGGAAATACACAGGGAAGGTCCAGTGGGGAGAGACCAGGGTGGAGCTCACTGGAAACTCAGGGCAGCATCACCCTGAGCCAGCTGTGCCACCTCCCAGATACCAGCAGTGCCAGGTAGTTGTTCTCAGCACCTGTTCAGCTCCTCAGAGTTCCCTCTGCTATTCAAACCACAAGGTATGTGGCTTGAGAGCTTGATAGAAATCCCTCTTTTCACCTTGTCCTTGAAGTATCCCCTGGAAAATATCCTGCAGTGCTCTGGTTCTGTAAGCAGTCCTTAACTATGAAACTCTCACTTGATAGCAGAGGAAACCTGTCCTGCCCTGCCCTGCCCTGCCCTGCCAGGGTTTGCTCTTTCCACCCACAGCCTCTCCCCCAGCATTGAGGGAGCTCCCCAGACCAGCTGAGAGCTGCCCCTGGCAGGTGGCAGAGCTTCTGCCATGGCACAGCACCCTGGGGTGCAGGACCCTACTCTGCAGGACAGTTTGGGCAAGCCTGGGTGGCACAGCCAGGGTTCAAACCCTACAGCCATCCCTGGGAGGCGGGAACCCTGTTGGGATGTCCCTGGGATGGTGCAGCAGAGAGTTCCTGCTTTGCAGCACGTCCTCCTCTTCAGCACCAGAGACACTGTGATATCCCACATTAGAGACCCCCCAGGCTGTGGGATGTGCCAGCGTTGGGAGATCTTCCCACAGACTGCACATACATTGCCCTTCATGCAGACTTACCGTGGGAAAGCCTGGAAAGATTCCTCTTCTGTGGATCTTCCTCTCAACTTTCCTCACATCCCAGACTGTAACCTCTCTCTGCCCTGCTTTTCTGCCCTCGGTGTGTGCAGGCAGTGCCCTGAGCCCTGCTGGGCTGTGCACAGGAGCTGCTCCTGGGCAGAGCTGTCTCTCTGCAGCGCTGCCCGCTTGCCAGGAGCTCCCTGTGTGCCAGGAGCCCGGCCCAGCTCAGCAGCACAGCAACAGCCCAGGGCATTTAATGGCCCTCTGGGGGGTTTGGTGCTGAGTCCCTGAACCTCAGACCCTGAGGAAAGGTGCAGGAACCTCTTGAGAAAGCAAAGTCTGAATCAAACTTTAAAGTTTCTTTTGTAGTTAATGGGTCCCTCTGAGGGACATAACTGAGAAAGTGTCCCCAGATTCCAGTTAGAAAACAAAGAGACAATGATGACAAACATGGACTAGGAAAGAAAGGTCACTCTTATACTGAGGAAAGTAAGAAGCATTTCATTAACCCAAAGGTCACAGCCATGACCCCCAGCCCTGGGAAGGGAGATCCTGTCCCTCCCTCATTCCTCAGGACTCTTCCTGGGGCACTGGTATGTGGGATGTGCCGTGCCAGGGGCAGGAGGATGGGGTGGCACCTCTCAGGCTGCTGAGCAGGGACAAGGAGGCAATGAGGCCCCAGGGCTGCAAGGCTCACTTGTCTCCTCATGCCATCAGGGGCACACACAGCAGCCATGGCCAAAGGCCTGCACAAGTTGGCTCTCTTGGGGCCTTTCAGCTTCTGCACATCCCTGTCTCCTCTCCAGCCCAGGCTGTCCTACGGTGTCCATGCCCTGCCCCTTTCCCTGCAGGCTGTCGGCATCCCCCGGCTGCCCCACCTCGCTGGCCCCTTCCTGCACTGACATCTCTCCCTCCTCCCTGGCTCTGCCTTGGCACACAAAGCCTTGGACTGATCCAGACTTTTTCAAGGGGTTGTGTTGCACCACAGCACTGCCCTTGGGCAGAAATTCCTTTCTCCTTGTGTGCAGTCTGGACCTCCCCACTTTCCCTTCAAGGCCTCTCAGGCTTCTCTGGTTCTTTCCTCAGTCTCCACACCACTGGGCCCAGGGCTTGGAGGCTTCCAAACCCCTTCATACGCTATCTCTGGTATTTAGCCATGAAAATGTTGTGCTCTTAGTGCAGGAGAGACAGAGTGACACTTTCTGCCAAAGGTTGTATTGGCAGAACAAGGCACAGGATCTGGAACTGAATGAGGGGAGATTTCCATTGGATGTCAGGAAGAAATATTTTGTGCTGAGGGTGGCAGGAACCTGGGCCAGGTTACAGAGTAAGTGGAAACCCCATTCCTGGAGCTGCCCAAGGTTTGGAATTTTGTACAACCTAAACTTGTGGAAGGTGTCCCTGAGTAATTGAAGTGCACTTGGACTAGTGGCTATTTTAGGTCTCTGCCAACCTAAACAGTTTATTATTCTTTTATTCTTATATTCCCAACTCCTTCTCCACAGGGTTGCAAATACCGACATGCACCATGTTGGCATTTTAATGTGACCTAATCCCCAACACTTTATGAAAATGGAAAAACAGTCCTTTTAGGGACATGAATTTCAATGACGTTGGAGGAACCTTTCAAACCTCAAAAGTTACAAAGGAACTAATAGAGATTTCCAACATCTCTGCATGAAAGGCTCCCCAAGTGATCAGTGACAGTCCCCCAGGATGGCCTTGCAGCTGAGGTTGGGGGTTTTCTCACTCAGGTCCAGAGACTAAGGATGGGCAGCCAGAAAGTGCATTTAGGGACAGTGTAAGACTTGCCATGGGGTGTCTAGGAAATGAATGAAGTGATATGTGGAGGAACAGGCATGAGAAAATAGAGAGAAAAGGGTATGAAAGGAGAAGAGCATGTGCAAGAAAGTGACTGGTCAGTGCCTTTCCCTTGCCATGTCCTGCAACTGATCCCACAATCTTTCCCATTTTCTTAATCCCTCCATTGCTAAGAAATCTCTGGGACAAGGGATCTCTGTGCTGTGAGTGTGGGGGGTGATCCAAGTGCCAACCTCTACAGTGGGAGGCAGAAACCATCAGGTCTTGAGTCTTTTGAGGGTTCAGACACTGCTGAGAAAGATGTGTGTGCACAGAACACTGGTGGGGGTGGGGGTGGGTGGAACCACCAGGGAACATCAAACCAGAGTAACCAGTGATTGGCAGAGGCCTGGGAGCCGCTGTCTGAGATCATCTTCTGAGGGATCCACATTGTCTGGGTGTCTCTGGAGCTCCACATCTTCTCCTGACATGGCAGAGCACCCAAACAGCCCATCCTTGTCTCCCTTTCCCCACTCACTGTGCTTTGATTTGGCTCAGAAACCTCCCAGGGTCCCTTCCAGGATGAGTCCCTGTGCATTTCCCTCCCTCGTGGACCTTCCCTTCCTGATGCAGCATCTGTGGGGCAGCAGAGCTGGGTCAGTGCAGGGCCAGGGCTGGCTGTGACAGGGGCCATGAAGCCACTGCCAGGAGGTGACAGCAAGGACAGTTTGCAAAGAAAAAATTTAGATGTGGGGACTTTGTTTTTTGAGGAAAGGAAGGCTTGTCTGAAGCTGGCAAGTGAAGAGGATGAAAGACAAGGGGTGTTGAGGGAAACAGGGAATGCTTATCCTGGAGATGAGGAAAAGACTTTTTCCCCAGTTTCAGGGCCAGTGCAGAGCAGGGTGGCCACAAGCCCAGGCTGCCTTCCCGCCTGCCAGGGTTGGTGGGGCTGTGTGACAGAGCTGCCCCCAGAATCAGAACCTGGGGGGCTCTCCCACCTCCCCCACTCCTTCAGCTCTCCAAGGATGGCAATTTTTGTTGTGTGGGTTCCCTGATGTGCTGGATGACCTCACAATGCTCCCTGGCCAGAATGTCTCCTGAGGGCCACCCAGGCTGCTGCAGTGGAAGTGACCTCACAACCATCACATTCCAGTCATATCCCCCATGCCTGGCCTCCCCTTTTCTCTGCCCCTGTCTTGTCTCTGATTATATTGTAGGAATGGTTTTAATTAGCCTTTTAATGAACTGCTTGAATTAATGACAGGTTGTGTGTTGGGCCTTAAATCACTTTTAGCCAGCACTCAGCAGAATTTAACCAAAGCTGCCATTGTGAGAACAGAGCTTGGGAAAAGCCTCCCTGAGTGGTCTGAGGCACAACCCATTGCCTTCTGCACCCACAGCACAAGAAATATCAGCTGCCCTTTGTGCCAATGGATCTGCAGTATCTGGAAGGGAAGAACTCTTGTCAGAAATGGACTTGTGAAGAAGATGAAAAAGCTTGCCCAAATGCCTTAAAAACAGAACTTGTACTGTTGTATAAATGCATGTCACAACATGGATTCTTTTGTTCTCTTTTGCCTAGTCACTGTCCTCTTCCCAAAATCCCACAATATAACTGTTACCTCGCCTCTCAGGAATGCATGTAGTGTCCTAGAGGAAGCTTCAAGTTTTCTTATTGGTTCTTATTTACTCTTTTCTCTTGGTTGTTAACCCTGGATTTCTATTAGTAATAGTCCAAATCCGCCCTTGCTCACTATTGGTGGTATTTTGAGTCCCCCAAAACCTTTATATACCCCTACCCTTTATCAATAAACTCTCTCTCTCCTTCCTCTCCTGTGGTCTCTGTGTGGCTCTTTTTGGGCTCCTTGGAGACCTCGTGGTGGGGGACAGAGTGGGAGCACATCCCCTCCAGGTAACAGGCTGACTCCCAGGGCCTGGAGTCCCTCTCAGCCATTGCATCCCTTTCTATGGGGCTGGACCTGGTGGGTCTTTCTGCAATACTGCCTTTAATTTCCCTTTTGGAAGGTGTATATTTTCCCCTGTTGGGAGAGGTTTGGCCTCAAGCCTCTATGCACAACACACCATCCAGGAGCTGACAGGCTGGCCAAGGTCACTGCAACCTTGAGCCAGCCATGAGGCAGGTAAACAACCTCGAAGCCCAGGAAAAGCACAGCCTCGGTGGCACCAGCCCCGTGCTGCCTCCTCGTGCACACAGCCCTCCCACCAATCAGAGCAGCCTGCCGCCTCGAGGACAGAGCCTCTTGCCCTACCCCAAGCTGTTATTGTCCACATGTTCACCCCAAGAAGTTATATTAACCCACTAATTCCCTAATGCAGTTGAAGGTTCCTGCTGCTATTACTTGGTGTACGGCTCTATCTCTATGAGAACACGCACGTGCAACCAGAAGCCCGAACCCGGGGTCGCGTCGGGGTGGGTGGCGAGGGCACGCAAAGCCTCTCACAACGCCAACCTTCCCCAACATTCTCCAGCTGGGTCAAGATGTTGGGGTCTGTCACAGCTGCCTGAAATAACTCAGAATCATAGAGTGTCCTGAGTTTCAGGGACCTTAAAAGATCACCTGGGTACAACCTCAGTGACATGGACATGCACAACTTCCACTAGACTAAGTTGCCCAGAGCTCTGCCCAGCCTGGTCTTGAACACTAGAGATGGAGCAGCCACAGCTTCTCTGGGAAACCTGTGCCAGACTCTCAGCACCCTCACAGGGAAGAATTTCTTCCTAATACCTCATCTAAACTTATCCTCTGTCAGTGTGAAGCCATTGCCTATTTTCCTGTCACTCCAGGCCCTGGTAAAATGTCTCTCTCTCCATCTTTCTTGTTGTCTTGTTTCAGGTTCTGGAAGGTCACATTCAGGTCACCCCAAAGGTTCTCTTCTCCCAGACGAACAATCCCAGCTCTCCCAGCCTTTCCTCACAGCAGAGCTGCTCCATCCCTCTGATCATCCTGGTGCTTCATCTGGACTCACTCCAACAGGTCCAAGTCCTTCCTGTGCTGGGACCCACAGCTGGATACAGCACTGCAGGTGGGGTCTCACCTGAGAGGGCAGAGGGGCTGAATCCCCCTCCCCTGCTGCACAGGCTGCTTTGGAGACAGCCCAGGACACCACTGGTCACCACTTGCCTTGGTGACCAAAGATCCAGTAACACATCCCCCCTGGAAAGGCCTCCTGACCTGGGTCAGGAAGTTTCCCCCCATGCATTCCAGGAGTCTCCTGCAGTGTCCAGAACCCTCCATGTTGCTTTCCAAGGAGGTGTTCAGTGGATTGAATTCCCTCAGCAGGACAAGGGCCTGTGAGCTCGATGCCTCCTGTGAGCTCCAGGTGAGACCATTCCCACCTATTTCATCTCCTAAACCAGAGTCACACATCCTGTACCCTGGAGGGGATGGAAAGGAAAAGTGATTTGATGATTTAGGGAGTCTTACAGGAAGCCACTGTAACAGATGTGTGAGATGAGTGCAAAGCTGATCATCCAAACACCAGGGGTGTCACTGACACTGGTCACTGCTCCCCTGTGTCAGGTGAGAGAGCTCCACCCCAGAAACCTCAGGGAACTCCTTGTGTGAGGTGGGGCAGGGGCAGTGCTGGGCAGGAAAGGTTCAACTGGGTCCTGGGAACATTTCTAGGCAGAAATGTATCCAAAAACCATCCAGAGGGAAACAAATGTTAAGCTCTTAATATTCTTTTTAGTTCTCCTCCTTGTGTTACAGGGACACAAATACCTGATGCTCTTATGTAGGTTCCCTGGACCCTCTGCCCAAGATCCATCTGCAGCTCCAAAGGGCTCCTCATGTCCTGCAGGTCCTCTGTGACAGCTGCCAGTGCCAGGGAAGGACCTCAAATACACCTGAGCCTCCAGTGGCACTGGGTACTGATGGTCAGTCAATGCAGCTCAGCCTGAAACCCAAACAGTGTTCTTCAATATCTTGATTTTTCAGTAACCTCTTTCTATCAATTGAAATGATTCAATACTTTCAATGAAATGTCAATACAATTTCTGCCATGTCAGAATGAGAATTTTCAGGATGTGTGTTGATTGCAGGAGAGGATTTATCAGAATCATAGAGGTGATGAGTCATTGCATCAGAGAATCACTTGGATTGGAAAAGCCCTCCAAGGTCACCCAGTCCAACCATAACCCAGCACTGCCAAGTCCACCAATGTCCCAAGGTCCACATCCCAGGTCCCTGGGAGTGTTTCACTGACAACAAGGAGAATTTTGGGTGGGCATCTTTACACACACAGATATTGTTGTGTTCACACATCTCTGCCTGTGTTTGTGTGTGTGAATTGACTGTGATGTGAATGTTGTTATTGTGAATCTGTAACTGAGTCACTGTTGAGATTGCAGCAAATTCTGTGTAATCCCTTGATAACTGTTACATTGGTCAATGATTAAGTGCTATTAATCCCTTTTCCCCCTTTTGTATGCAAACCCTTTGCTTTCTGACCCTCTTCCGTCCCAAGTCTCTGTGTAAATCATCCCCTTTCCTTCAAAAATATATGGGCTTTTTGAGGTTCACTTTGAACTTTTCCTTCTTACTTAAACTACCAAACTCCAATTACTACAGGTCTTTAAGAGTTGAAGACAAATAAAGGAAGAGAAATATTTTTTTCTTCTGCGTTTTAATGAGCCCCACTGTGTATTTGGAGATGAGTCCATGATTCTCAGGAAGTGAGAGAAGATTGAAAAAGTGACTCAAGAAGTCAGAAGGAAAACTCCAAGTCCCTTGAAGCACCAATGGGCCCCAGTGAGGGCAGGCACTGACAAAGCCTCCCTCCCTCCTGGCACAGCAGGTCCTGTCCCTCACAGGTGGCTCAGGGCTGTTTGTGGGGCAGTGGGATGGGAGGGGGAGGAACAATAAATGTGCAACTCTGTGCAACCCCTCCCAGCCTCCTCAGGGATGGGTGAGGAAGAAACAAAGTCCAGAACCTCAAAAGAAAGTTCCTTCTGCTGTTCTAAGTGGCAGAGGCAGCTGCCAGAGCCCAGGGGACAAAGCCCTGGGTGTCTTTGTGCCTTTCAGCCCTGCCAGAGCCCTTGGCCATCTGTCCTGCAGCCTGTCCTGCCCCGTCCCTGCTGCTCCTCTGGCCTTGCAGGCTGCACACACCCATCCTGCTTTGCCACCAGCCCTCCCAGCAGCATTTCTGTGCCCTCACTGATGTCTCTGCTCCATCTCTGGCTGTTCCCTGGAACACAAAGCCATGGGATGATACTGACTCCTTCTTGGTGAAACCTTGCACCACAAGGCTCCTCTCTGAGTGACATTTCTTTTTCCTCCCTTCCACTCAGAAACTTCCAAGCTGCACTTTGTGACTTTCTTTCTCTTTCCAGTACCAAGAAAAGCTCTGTCATCCTGGCAGAATCACAGAATATGCTGAGCTGGAAGAGGCCTGTAAGGATAATTGAGTCCAACCCTTACCCCTGCACAGGACCATCCCCAAGAGTCTCACCATGTGAGGATCATCCAAGCACGTCTTGAGCTCTATCAGGCTTGGAGCTGTGACCAGTGCCCCAGGGAGCCTGTCGAATGTCCAACCAGATCTTCCTTGGACCATCTCCAGTTCTTCCTCATTCCTCCACAATGGGGAACCTCAAACCCAGACACATCAGTCCAGATGTGTTACCCCAGGGCTCATTCAAAGGGGGTGACACCTCCCTTGTCTGGGTGGCCACACTCCCCCAAGGCAGCCTCATGTCCAGTTGTCCTTATTAACTTTGATCCTGAGCCCCTGTGCCTCAGGACATCCCTCACACAGCCCAGCCCTCCTCCTCGGGGTCACTCCAGAGCTATTCAGGTCCCTGCCCTCATCTCTGGGTCATTGTGACCCCAGGGCAGGACTGGCCTCTTTGCCTTCTAAACCTCCAGCAGGTTTGTGTTGCCAGAGCCCGGAGGTCCTCAGGGCCCCTGAGAGGGACTCTCAGCTGGGGCAGCTCTCAGGGTGTGTGCACAGGTGGTTCAGCTGCCTCTGGGTGCCCAAGGCTGCTGCTGCCTGTCAGGGAGGTGACAGATGTGACCTGGCAGCCCCTTCCCAGCCACGGGCCCCTGGAGATGCTGAGGCACAGCTGACTCCTCACAGCATTGCCATCCGTTGTGGAAAAGAAGCTGGAGAGGTGAGAAGAGCAGGGAAAAGGAGAGGGTGTGTTATAGGCACCGAGGCGTTGGCTAGATAAATCAACGTTTATTTTATTTTATAAGGAAAAAAAAGGTTAATAGCATTTATTAAATAAAAAAAGGTAGTGATTTTATTAAGTGATTTCAGTATCCAGCTCTGTAGGCCTTAGCCTCAGTGATTGCAGCGTCCAGCTCTGTAGGCCTTAGCCTCAGTGATTACAGCTCTTTGTGAAGGCAAGGAGAGGAGCAACACAGTGCTTGCAGGATAGCAGAGCACCGGGTGACCCAGGAGACCAGCTCCCAAAGGTTCACATCTGGCTCTCGTCCAGGGCTCTGCTTATATTCACTTTTTCTGGCGTAGGCCACGCCCCCTTTGCGCAGGCGCAGTTTCCATGTGTTACATAACAGTTTCGCAATCGCTTCTCGTTTGCGCAGGCTCAGTTCTGTGCGTTGTAACAGTTGCAGTCCTCAACCAGGTCCGGCCGTGTTTCGCAATACCTTTTGCCTCATGGTGCCCAGGAGTGGGGGGGTTTCCATGTGGCTGTACAGTCCGGGGTACTTGGCAAGGGACAAACTGCAGGCTTTGGCATGATGTCCTGTTCGGTCGTACACAGCAGGAAGGGTTGCAATGCTGTACGTTCAGACGGGGGTCGGCTCGTGCCGAGCCGGCGCCCGCTGGTATGCTTGGTCGCAGGCTCCCCACGCTGGTTCAGCTTTTAGCATGGGCGGCGGGACTTCCCCGGTGGGGCTGCTTTTGTCCGGCTGCGTGGCTAGCTGGAGAAGCTCTCCAGGGTGGCGGCTATCTCTGCTAGTCCATCTCCACTGTGCTCCTGCCTTGGCATGGGGTAGCTGGGGCCAGGTGTGGGGGCTGCACGGCCTTCCTTGGGGGGGGACTGGCGGGGAGCTTGGCAGGGCTTGCGCTGTGGGTGACCGTGGTACTGGGACTTTTGGGGGTGCTCTGTGGGACCTGGTTTCCAGCGACACGGCTGGCAGGCACCTTGGCAGAATATGGAGACAGCCAGGGCTTTCTAGCACGGCTGGCGTGGGAGTCGGGATTGACCGGGGCCGTAGGGGAAAAGAGAAAAACTGGTGGCTCTGAGTTTTGGGTGTTTTGGGAGTGAAACCGGGCATGTATGGCCAGGAAAGGCTTGTACCGGGAAAGATGGAGAGGCTGAGAGGAAGTGGGGGTTTTTCCCGGGTGCTGGCTTAGGAGGGGAACGGGATGAACCGGGGGGGTTTGCAGGGCACGGGTCTTCCCCGGAGATTCAGTGGGGGGGGTTTTGGCTAGCAGGGTCCCGGTGTGGCAATGTGGCTGAGGAGAAGAAGGGAATTCTTAGGGCTAGAAACGGTAAAAAAAGGCAGGGAGGTATTTTTCTTAGCAGGGCGAAACTGTTTGGGGCTAGAAAAACCTGTAGGGGAAGGAGGGGGGGAGGCACCGGGCTGAGAGGTATCGAAACTGGGGAATCTTTCCTTTTCTCCACAGCGAGTACTCTACATTCCTTGTTAAGCACCGAGCCATTCTCCGATAAGGCATTGTTCTTTCTGCTGGGAAGCTGTCTTTCTGGTTTTTACAATCCTCCAAATTTTCAGGCATATTTAATTTTACATTTAAAACAAAATTAAAAATACTATTTGATTTGGTTTCTAGCAAATTAATTAATTCATCTATTACAATTCTCTTTCTTCTTCTTCTTCTTCCTCCCTTACTAATCGATGACTCAGACCTGTCACTCACCTTACCCATCTTTTTCTTTTCACTTCTGGGGCAATTACTGTAGTTGTGATTTGAGTCTGTGTTTCAGCCACAGTGTCCTCCAATGCAGTTTGGGTCCCTGCCTCCCCTACAGTCCTCTGAGGGTACTCAACTGTGGCTCTACAGGCACAGGCCAGGCCCCAGGACAGGGGGAGAAGCTGCTGGTTTTCACTGGGGCAGGTAGGGCACCTTCCATCAGGTGACAGGTCAGTTGGCCAGGATTGATTATCTGTTGAGGTGTGAAGTCCCAGGTGATGGGAGGTGATAATTGCCCCAGGAACCTGCCCAAATCCTCCCACACCACCTGCCACTCAGGAACTGGATGCCTCAGGGCAGATTTCAATATAATATCACCTAAAGTTTCTTTTCTCTTACACCAGGATGTCACACCAGAATCCACAAACCCCACAGTGTGCCAACAGTATTAGTTAATATTATTACCAGTATTAAACAGTTCACATAAGGATGAGCAAAGACCACGGGAGACTTCATTATAAAGCCATTCACATCAATCTCAGGCAGACAGGGAGGATGAATTCCTCCTTCATCTCCAGAAGATGCTCCTCCAGCAGGACAAGGCCATTAGTGTAAGGGCAAAGCACAGAGCCCTTGTTTATGCTGGTGTGTTCCCAAACTCAGCACAATAAAGAGACGAGCAGCTCAGCTGACAAACTCTGTGTCCAGTGACAAAAAATCTGTGGTGGGTTGATTGTGGTTGGGCTGTGAGGGCTGCTGTGGGGAAATGACCTCCAGCTCAGCCAGACCCAACACACATGGGGGTCTGAAATATCTCAGGGTTTGTTTGGTTCCATGAGGCCCTGCAGTGTCACATTGGCCCCTTCATTCCATGAGGTTCTGCACTGTCCCTGGGTTCCTATAGTTCTATGAGCCCTGGCAGTGGCCCTTTGATTCCCTGAGGTTCCACAGTGTCCCACAGTTCCTTCAGTTCCATGAGGCCCTAAAGTGCCTAAATAGTCCCTTCATTCCATGATGTTCTCCTGTGTCCCTTCTTGCTTGCAAAGACTGTGCCATGTCAAAATGTCCCCTTTGGTTCCGTGAGGTTCTGTGATGTCACAGTATCCCCTTTGGTTCCAGGAGGTTCTGTGGTGTCACAATGTCCCTTTGGTTCCAGGAGGTTCTGTGGTGTCACAATGTCCCCTTTGGTTCCAGGAGGTTCCACACTGTCCTTGCTGGAACACACCTGGTTGGATGTTGCCCCACCTGCAGAGCTGCCTCCAGCTCTGGGGTCCCAGCACAGCAAGGACATGGAGCTGTTGGAGCGAGTCCAGAGGAGACCACCAAGATGATCAGAGGGATGGAGCAGCTCTGCCATGAGGGAAGGCTGAGAGAATTGGGATTGTACAGCCTGGAGAAGGGAAGACCTTTTGGGTGACCTAATTGTGGCCTTCCAGGACCTGAAGGGAGCCTAAAAGAAAGATGGAGAAAGACTACTTCCAAGGTCCTGGAGTGACAGCAGAAGGGGGAAATGGCTTCACACTGACAGAAGGAAGGGTTAGATGAGATATTTAGAAGAAATTCTTTACAGTGAGGATGGTGAGGCCCTGGCACAGGTTGCTCAGAGAAGTTCTGACTGCCCCATCCTCAGAAGTTCTGGATGAGGATCTGAGCAACCTGGTCTAGTGGAAGGTGTCCCTCCCCATGGCAGGGGGTTGGAAGGAGATGCTCTTTAAGGTCCCTTCTAACCCAAACCATTCTATGATTCTGTGACAGGTGGGCAATGTGGTGGTTGGGGCCATCTTGGGCACAGAGACACTGAATGGCAGCATTTTCCATGGTGGGTGAAGGAAGGAGGGGGCAGCAGAACTGACCCATGGGACTGACAACAGGCAGAATTTGGCCTCTTTGGGAGAGTGATTGATGGAGCCCCTGGGGAGTCAATCCTCAAAGATGGGGTCCAGGAAGGCTGGAGGTACGTTAAGAAGAAAAATCTGAAAGCTCCAGGAGCTCTGCCTTTGTGCCATAAGACAAGCCAGAGGGCAAAAAGCATGGCCTGGTTAAACAGAGAACCCAGGCTGGAACTCAGGGTGGGAAAAAAGAGAGTGTGTCACCTCTGGGAAAAGGGGCAAGAAACATAGGGGAGTACAGGGATATTGTGAGGTTATGTTGGAAAAAATAATTAAAGGGCCAAAGGAAAATAGGAACTGAATTTTGCCACTGCAGTTAAAGACAGCAAAAAATGTGTCTCTGAATCCACAGGCAGCAAAAGGAGGGCTCAGGAGAGTCTCCATCCTTTGCTGGATGCAGGGGCAGCACAGGGCAAGGGGAGGAAGAAAAAGCTGAGGGACCTCATGCCTTCTTTGCCTCTGTCTTTAACACATAACCCAGTTGTCCTCAGGATACCCAGATCCCAGGGCATGAAGTTGGTGATGAGAGTCTGAATGAATCCCCTGTAATCCAGGAGGAAATGATGAGTGACCTGCTCTGCCAATGAGACCACCACAAGTCCGTGAGCCCAGATGGGATGCACCTGAGAGTGCTGAGGGAGCTGGAGGAAGAGCTGGCCAAGCCACTTTCACTCATTGCCCAGCAGTCCTGGTGAACTGGAGAAGTCCCAGCTGACTGGAAATCAGCAACTGTGATGCCCATTCACAAGAAGGGTTGGAAGGAGGATCTGGACAAGTCCAGGCCTGTCAGGCCTGACCTTGGTGGCACAGAAGTCCATTGAGGAGATCATCCTGAGTGCCATCAGACAGCACAAACATGAAAACCAAGGGATCAGGCCCAGCCCATGTGAGCTTGGGAAAGGCAGATCCTGGTTGACCAAACTGATCTCCTTCTATGACAAAATGACCCACTCTGGAGATGAGGGAAAGGCTGTGGATGTGTCTCTCTAGAATTCAGTACAGCCTTTGGCACCACCTCCCACAGCATTGCCCAGCAGTCCTGGTGAACTGGAGAAGTCCCAGCTGACTGGAAATCAGCACCTGTGATGCCCATCCACAAGAAGGATTAGAAGGTGGTTCCAGCCAACTCCTGGCTTGTCAGGCTGACCTTAGGTCCAGGGAAGTCCATTGAGGAGATCATCCTGAGTGCCATCAGACACACAAACAGGACAACCAGGGGATCAGGCCCAGCCACTGTGAGGTTGGGAAAGGCAGGTCCTGGTGGGCCAACCTTATCCCCCTCTATGACAAAATGACCCACTCAGGAGATGAGGGAAAGGCTGTGGATGTGTCTCTCTGGAATTCAGTACAGCCTATGGCACCACCTCCCACAGCATCTCCTGCAGAAACTGGCTGGTCATGGCTGGGATGAGGGAACTGTTTGCTGGGTGAAAAACTGTCTGATGACCCAGAGAGTGGTGGGGAATGGAACTGAATCCATGTGGGGCTGGTCACTAGTGGGGTTCCCCAGGGCTGAATGTTGGGGTTGGTCCTATTTGACATTGTTATTGATGATCTGAACAAGGGCATCATGTTCACCCTCAGAAAAGTTGTGGACAACACCAAGGTGGGAGTGATTGTGGATCTTCTGGAGAGCAGGAAGGTTCTGCAGAAGGATGTGGACAGGCTGGATTGATAAGGCCAAGAGTCAGATCCTGTCCTTGAGTCCCAACAACCCCATGGAATACTCCAGGCTGGAGGCAGAGTTGCTTGAGAGCTGCTCAGCAGGAAGGGACTTGGGGGTGCTGGTGGAGAGTGGCTGGATATGAGTCAGAGTGTGCCCAGGTGGGTAGGAAGGCCAAAGGTATCCTGGCCAGTGTAAGGAATAATGTGGCCAGCAGGACCAGGGAAGGGATTGTCCCTCTCAGCTGGGCACTGCTGAGGCCACACTTTGAGGGCTGTGTTCAGTTCTGGGCCCTTCCCTGCAACAAGGACATTGAGGGGCTGGAGCATGTCCAGAGAAGGGAATGGAGCTGGAAAAGAGTCTGGAAAACAAATTGGATGAGGAACTGGTGTTCTTGAGTCTGGAGAAGAGGAGGCTCAGGGAGGACCTGAATGTTCTCTTCAAAGACCCAAAAGGAGGTCTTAGTGAGCAGGGGTCTCCCTCTCTTCTGCCAAGCCTATAGGGATGGGAAGAGAGGAAACAGACTTGACTTGAGTATGTCAAGGATCAGATCAGATATTAAAAATATGTTTTTCACTGAGAGGGTAGTTATAAAATGAAATAATTAGCCCAGGGAGGTGGTGGTATCTTGAAGGGCTCACATGGAGTTTGGTTGTGACATCTTGGAATATAATTTAGGGATGATTATAGTGGTGCTTGGATGAGAGTTGGACTAGAAGACGTTGAAGGTCTCTTTCAGCCTTGATAAATCTGTGAGTCTCAGACCTGTCATCACTGCCTCCAAATTTCTGCTCAAAAAACCCCTGGGAATGTTTTCACAGTCGTGTTCCTCAGTGGGACCCATTAGCACTACAAGAAACTTTACAGTTTGAATCTCACTTTAACTGTCCTCAGGGTCTGATGTTCAGGGACTCAGCACCAACCCCCCCAGAGGGCCATTAAATGCCCTGGGCTGTTGCTGTGCTGCTGAGCTGGGCCGGGCTCCTGGCACACAGGGAGCTCCTGGCAAGCGGGCAGCGCTGCAGAGAGACAGCTCTGCCCAGGAGCAGCTCCTGTGCACAGCCCAGCAGGGCTCAGGCCACTGCCTGCACACACCGAGGGCACAGCAGGGAAGGGACAGAGGTGAGAGGCAGCCTGGGCTGGGAGGGGACTGAGCTCTCACTATAGGAGAAACCTCCACAGTATTTGAATGAAGAATTCTCTGGCTATAGGAAAGTTAATCTTCCCTTCCTGCAAGGACCTCCTAAAGCTGGCACATCCCACAGCATCCAGGATCTTTCAGAAGGACTCCCACAGTTCTTCAGTGGAGAGGAGGTGGCCATATGGCAGAGCAGGGCAGGACCTGCAGGCACCAAGGGCAGACAAGAGAAGTGAGAAAGAGGTTGAAGGTGTCCTGGAGTGGGAGGACAGGGGAGACCTCTTCAGAAGAGGAATCTTCACAGCACTTTGCCAGGGTAAGTCTGGCTGCAGAGCACTGCAGGTGAGTTCCTGGAATTGTCTCTTACACCTGCCAAATGCCAGCACTGACAGGACCTGCCAGGATGGCTCTCCTGGATTTCCTGGTGTGGAGCATCAGACGCACAGGGCAAGAAGGTTCCCTTCTGGCAGGGCTGGCTGTTGGGTGTGAGGGTGGGGGTGCAGCCAGGGGTGCCCAGGGCTGTCCTGCAGGGCAGGGTCCTGCAGCCCAGGGCTCTGTGTGCTGGGGCAGGGATTCTGCTGCCTGCCAGAGACAGCTCAGCATGGCCAGTGAGCTCCCCATGGCCCTACAGGGAGAAGGTGTGGGTGGAAGGAGTGACCCCCTCATGGCAGAGCAGGGATGAGCAGGGCAGGGATGTGGGTCATGTCTCTTGACCCACAAGACTTGACCTGCAGTGCAATAAAAATTTCACGCATTTCAGACACCCACAACCACTGGTAACTGTGGCAGGTGCAACTGCGTGAACAAATACAAAGAATACCCTCAGCTGAATTCCTCAGCTGGGCAAATTGCAACCAGTAGGGCTGGAAGCTCTTTGATGTATCACGAGTACATTAATTTGAGCTCACCATGCATTCTGAGTTCCCTCTCTCTGCAAGGCATAAAGGACTCCTCAGGAGTCCATTACAGTGTCCCTGTTTTAATGGCCTCATCAGCCAACAAAACCCAGAGCTTAGGTGAGCAGGATGCAGAGAGGTCTTACAAAGAGAGACCCTTATTGTCAAGTTGCTGTGAGACAATGTGTTTTGCTACAATAGTCAGAGCTAACTTAGTTCTGCCTTTTCCTCCTCAACAGACAACATTCCCCCAAGGCAGCAGATGTCCAACAGCAGCTCCGTCAGCCAGTTCCTCCTTCTGCCATTGGCAGACACGCGGCAGCTGCAGCTCCTGCACTTGTGGCTCTTCCTGGGCATCTCCCTGACTGCCCTCCTGGGCAACGGCCTCATCATCAGCGCCGTAGCCTGCGACCACCACCTGCACACCCCCATGCACTTCTTCCTGCTCAACCTGTCCCTCACAGACCTGGGCTCCATCTGCACCACTGTCCCCAAAGCCATGCACAACTCCCTCTGGGACACCACAACCATCTCCTACATGGGATGTGCTGCACAGGTCTTTTCCTTTTCCTTTTTCATGTCAGCAGAGTTTTCCCTCCTCACCATCATGTGCTACGACCGCTACGTTGCCATCTGCAAACCCCTGCACTACGGGACCCTCCTGGGCAGCAGAGCTTGTGCCCACATGGCAGCAGCTGCCTGGGCCAGTGGCTTTCTCTACTCTCTGCTGCACACAGCCAATACATTTTCCCTGCCCCTGTGCCATGGCAATACCCTGAGCCAGTTCTTCTGTGAAGTGCCCCAGATCCTCAAGCTCTCCTGCTCACACTCCTACCTCAGGGAACTTCGGCTTCTTGTGGCTAGTTTTTTTTTATTTATGGGATGTTTCATTTTCATAGTTTTCTCCTATGTGCAGATCTTCAGGGCTGTGCTGAGGATCCCCTCTGAGCAGGGACGGCACAAAGCCTTTTCCACATGCCTCCCTCACCTGGCCGTGGTCTCCCTGTTTCTCAGCACTGCCTCATTTGCTTGCCTGAAGCCTCCCTCCATGTCCTCCCCATCCCTGGATCTGGTGGTGGCAGTTCTGTACTCGGTGGTGCCTCCAGCAGTGAATCCCCTCATCTACAGTCTGAGGAACCAGGAGCTGAAGGATGCTGTGAGGAAAATGATGACTGGATGCTTTTCAGCAGGAAGAGACTGCCTGCTTTGCTCTGTCAGTGACACCCAGTGCATTTCATGAGAGACCAAGTCTCTCCTCTTATATAATTTCCTTTTTTTCCCCTTCTAACATTGCTGTTATCAAAAAAAAAAAGTAACTATTAATTTTATCCCAGTTAATTAGCCACCCAGTCTTTTGTGACCAAGGCCAAGGACTGCCCTGGGCATCCCATCAGAGGGGCCATTCCCCACCTTGGATGCTCCTGGCCTGGGTTTGGGCTGCACAGGGGGCTGTGGGACCAGCTGTGGGTCAGTGGGGCACAAAGGGGCCATGGAATCTCTGCCAAGGTTGACAGCAAGGCCAGGCACAGACAAGGAATTCCTGGGCATGGCCTGTGCTGTGCACGTGGGACTGTGGGGAAGGCAAAGCTCCCCTGGAGTTGGTGGCTGCAGGAAAAGTCAAGAGCCAAAAGAGCCTCAGTGGCTGTGCTGGAGACCAAGGCTGAAGGAGGGAAATGCAGGGCTGATGTGGGATGGGGAAGGAGATTTAATTCCAGCAGACACTGCTGTGAGGCTGAGGGACTCCATGGCTTCTCTGCCTGAGTCTTCACTGGAAAGGTCTCTCAGGCCTCTGTGCTCAGGGAAAGCTTCAGGGAGGAGGAGAGCCCGTCTTGGCAGGAACCTCCTGCAATGGCAGAGGGACACATGGCAGTGTGTGTCCCTGCAGGGCACTGCCCTGGCCATGGCACAGGCTGGGAGCTGCCTGGCTGGGAGCAGCCCTGTAAGGCAGCTGTGGGTGGGCAGGAGCTGGGCAGGAGGCAGCCGTGTGCCCTGGCAGCAAGGGAGGCCAGGAGCACCCTGGGCTGTGGGACCAGCACAGCAAGGACGTGGCTTATCCTGGTTGCTGGGGCTGAGGAAAGCTACACAAAGAGCTGTGGAGTTTAGAAATTGTATCCTCTTTAATTTTTGGGTTTTGGCCATGAAAAGGAACTTTCTGTGGGTCTAAATCTCAGCACTTTCTGGTCCTCCCAAAGAGCACAAACCTGATGAGTTGTGGTTCCCACTCTAGTGGCACTTAGATCTTGCTCCACACCCAGAGCATGAAGCGCCCTTGTCCCTCAAAGTTCTTGGGAATGGAGGGATGAAGGACACAGGACAGACTGTGGGGATCAGTTGCAGGGCATGGCCAGGGATTTGGGGTGGTTGTTACCCCAGGGCAGGACCCAGCACTTGGCCTTGTTGAACCTCATCCAGTTGGCCTGGGCCCATCGATCCAACCTGTCCAGACCCCTCTGAAGAGCCTTCCTGCCCCTCCTGCTCTTTCTGACCTCCAGCCTGGTGTCATCTGCAAACTGATTGAGGGCGTATTTAATCCCCTCATCCAGATCATTGATAAAGATGTTTAACTGAACTGACCCCAATACTGATCCCTGGGAACACCCCTGGGTGTAACTCCATTCCCCACCAGTCCTTGGGCTTGGTCATCCAGACAGATTTATCCCCACTGAACAGATGTTGCAGAGAATGTTCCTGTAGCCCCAGAATACTGGGGTAAGTGCATATTTAGATCTGTACAATAGGTAATTTCATTCACTTTCTCTTTTTCCTCCCTCTATGGACCAAATGATCTTTTGACCTCTGAGTGTCACTTTCTGGGTGCGAAGAGCAAATATGGGCAGAATTGGGGACAGGGAGTATTTGAGGGGACCTTGGGATCTGGGCTTGACACAGAAGGTGTTTGCCATTGATCTAAGGCTGCCTTTTGTGGCAAGTGGACTTCAGGGGACGCAATGTAGAGTTAATATACAGCAGAGGAAGGACTTTTTATTGAGCTGTACCTGCCTTTGGTTTTGTTTGCTGACAATACATGAACATCCCTGTGTGTCTCCTGCAGCTCTTTCTCCAAGTACACCAGGTGGGAGGTGGTGTGCAGGAACTGAAACCTGCAGGTCCAGCCTTTAGTGGAGGAAGCTCAGATTGCACAAGGCTGCTTTGAGTGCCAGGGATGTGATGAGGGAAATGGTGGGGTGGGGATCAGGGATAAAGTCTGATTGATTATCAGACAAAAAAAGGTCTTGATTTTCATATCTATTCACACTGAATTAGAAGATGCTCTGGGTCAATATCAATAGGGAATTGCTGATAATAATGTATAAACAGGCAAAAATAAACAGGCCACAAAAAAGTCATATTTATTGCTGTGTGAGTTTTTTTTTAAAGTATAAGATGTTCACTTTGAATGCATTTCTGAGATCTCTGTAATTGACCACAGATGATTTGAAAATGTAAAAGTAAATTATTCCCAGGGGTTTGACTTGTTAAAATGCCATCAGTGAAAAGAGACCATGAAGGGAATGAGCAGACAAGGAGACCATCCCTGGTGCTTGGGGACAATATCAATTAGGGTTTGCTGCTCTCAGTGTATAAACAGGAAAAAGAAAATGGGACAAAAAGTTATATTTCTTCATTTTTTTGTCACTGTAGTACACTCACTTTGAATACACTTCTGGGATCTGTCTAATGAAGCACAAAAGAATTGAAGACTTAATATTAAATTATTCCCCAAGGCTTGTCTTGTTAGGATGTTTTGAATGTTAATGAGCACTCTGGAACTGAATTCCTGAACTGAAGATTTGAAAACTGAACAAACCTCTAAAAAAGCAAAATTCATCATCAAACCTTCAAGTTCCTGAGAGTGTCAGCAAGCCCCACTGAGGCCATGACTGAAAAGAGACCCCGGAGGGAATGAGCAGACAAGGAGACCCTCCCTGGGGCTGGGGAAGCAGCAGCTCAGAGTTACTGGTTACAGGTGGAAAAGGGACTGTGGAATGTGGCTGTGAAAGTGCCTGATGGACTTTGCCAAGCAGGACAGCCAAGCCCTGCCACCCATCTCTGGTTCCTCACAGGATGCTCCTGGAGCAGAGTGATGTGGGGTGTGGAATGGGGAGTGCAGGAGAGCAGTAGGACACCTCCACAGCTCTGTGGAGTGGGTGAGGAGGTGACAAGCCCTGGGGCTGTAAGGAACTGGTGTCTTCTCATAGGCTGTCAAGCCCCAGGAAACTGCCCTGTTGCAGAAAAGCACAGTGAAGAGCCAAAGTGTGTGAGAGCAGGAGAGGGCACAGCAGTGTCCCTTCCACAGCCAGGCCTCCAGGGACACACCTGAAGGAGCAGCAGAGCAGGGTCTGGGCTTTGTCTTTGTTTCCTGGACACCCTGGGCAAGTGGCCCCAGGGCAATTGTCACAGATCACTCCCTGCAAACACCATTCCCAGCACTGGCCTCTCACCCACCACTGACAGGTTGTTTGTCCCTCCATGAGGACACCAAGTGAGCAGCTCACAAGGCCATGCTGAAATTGTACAGGGGAGACTTCAGCATGCACAGTGTGTATGTGGGGGAGATGAACCCAAGAGAACACAAAGACCATCAGCTAATCCTGGAGGTGCTGGGAAGGGCTGTGGGACACACAGTGTCTCGAGGTCACTTCACTCTGGGCCCCACATCCCCTGGAAAACCCCCAGGATGCAGCACTGGGATGTGCTTCTGAGCACAGAGCTCCCCCTGTGTCCATCCCTCAGGCCGTGGGGCATCTCAGAGAGGGGCAGAGCAGGTGACACCCCACAGGGCTGAGGTGCCTCCAGTCCCCAGCAGTGGCAGTGAGAGCCCAGGGGGAGAGTGTGACTCCTGCAATGATCTCCCCATGGGTGTAAAAGGGAAAGACTCTCTGATCACCCCTGGGTGCATGAGAATCCCACAATCCCAGTTCAGAGGTGGATGCCTTGCTGGACCTCGACATTTCTGTGAGTGACTCCAGGAACAAACTCCACTGGCCCAGTGAGATTCATCTCTGTGGTCTTGGACAGTTCACTGCAAGTGCTCCTGAACTGCTGCATCACCCTTGCCTGGGATTCTGGGCTGTGCTCTCAAAAGGACCAGAGCAATCTGAGAGGTTCTGGGGTCCTTGGAAAAGGCAGATGCCAAGCCCATCTTTAAGAAGAGCAAAATGAAAACGGGGAGAATTTCAACCTGCCCATTAAGCCACTCTATCACTGCCCTTCCCAGATGGACAGGGGAGAGAGAATAAGGTGGAAAATGACTCATGGGTTGGGATAAGGCGCTTTACTAAATCAAAAGCCAAGTTTGCACACAAACAAAGAGGAAAACTACAAGATTTATTCTCTTCTTCCCATCATCAGTGATG
This sequence comes from Pithys albifrons albifrons, assembly GCF_047495875.1. Classification (NCBI taxonomy): domain Eukaryota; kingdom Metazoa; phylum Chordata; class Aves; order Passeriformes; family Thamnophilidae; genus Pithys; species Pithys albifrons. The sequence continues at coordinate 59,048,756 of NC_092464.1, forward strand.
TCTGGCCATGTCCCAGCAAGCCAGGCTTCAGCACACGGAGCAGCTGCTCAGCAGGCAAACATTGGAAACAGTGAATGCCCCTCTTCCTCCTCCTGTCCTCATCTTTTATATCTGAGCTGACATCCCATGGTCTGGAATATCCCTCTGGTCACTCTGGCTCAGCTGGCCTGGCTGTGTCCCTTCCCAGGACCTTGCCCTTGTCTGGTGAAGGAACGTTGCAGTGCTGGGGCTGTGCCAGCTCTGCTCAGCAGTAGCCAAAACATTGGTGTGTTCTCAGCACCTTTCCAGCTCCCAACACAAAGCCCAGCACTGGGAGGGCTGCTGTGGGGAAATGAGCTCCAGCTCAGCCAGACCCAAAATATTTCCACAGTGTTCGGTGCTGTCCCAGGATTGCTTTAGTTCTGTGAGGCCCTGCAGTGTCCAGGTGGCATCCTGGTTCCCTGAGGTTCCACAGTGTGACAATGACCCCTTGAGTCTATGAGGTTAAAAACTGTCTCAAGACCCCTTTTGTTCCATGAGGCCCTACAAGTCACAATGAACCCTTTGGTTCCGTGAGCTCTGCAGTGTCCCAGGATACCTTTGGTTCCTTCAGGCCCTGCAGTGTCCCAATGGCCCCTTGTTTCCATGAGTTTCCACAGTGTCCCAGGGTCTCTTTTGTTCCACAAGGCCCTGAAAGGTCAAAATTGCCTCTTGGTTCCATAAGTTTCTGTAGTGTTACAATTGCACGATGATTCCATCAGATTCCAAAATATTCCAGGATTCCTTTGAATCCATGAGACCCTGTAGTGTCATAAAGGCCCCTTGATTCCATGAATTTCTGCCGTGTCCCAGGGTTCCTTGGAGTCCATGAGGCCCTGTAGTGTCACAATGATCCCTGGATTCCATGAGGCTCCACAGGGTCACAATGGGCTTCTGTTTCCTTGAGGTCCTGCAGGGTCACAATGGAACTTTGATTCCATGAGGTTCCCAAGTGTCAGAATGGCCCCTTGGTTCCAAGGCTTTCCACAGTGTCCCAGGGTCCCTTTGGTTCCTGAGAGAAGATTGCTGGGGGTGAAATTAGGAGTATCAAGTTATCCTCACAGAAGTTGCAATGGTACACAAATTATAGGTAAAGGTCCATCAGGAGTGTTTGCACAGTCAGTGTTTCAACACCCTCAGCATTACCTGAACTTGGTTTTACCTCACCAAAATCTTTCCTCTCTGTTGGCTAAGCCCCCTTCCCTCCCCCAAATATCCCATCCCTTTTGTCCCAGTTCCTCCTGACCTCCCCAAATCCTTCAGCTGGATGGGCTCAGCTTTGTGACATCCTTCATGACCCCTGAGCATCTGCCTGCCCAGCTTGGCCAGTCAGTTCTGGGAACACACCTGACAGCCCAGCCCCCAAGGGCACAGGATGTTCTGCTGTGCTGGAGAGGACCCTCCTCAGCCTGGCCAGCAGTGCTGCAGGGGGGGATTCCCTGCCCCTCCCCAGCTGGTCCTTCCTGCCCAGCAGCTCCTGTTCCAGAAGGGCTCACAGACACTCTGGGGGACTTTTCATACTTGGGTCCTTGAGCTGCCCTGGGGCATCTCTGGGGCAGTGGCCAACTCTGTGACTGCTCTGGGAAGTCATGGCCTGAGGGCATGAGTGTGAACTTTAGGAGATAGTTGAAACCTCTGCAGATAAGAATTTCTGGCAATTGTTGAAGACTTCCTGACCTATCATTATGACGTGTTGTTTGTTTATTTGTTTTTTTTAATTTCAAGGGTTTTTTCATAATTTTCTTTTTACTGACAACACCACACACTTGTTCTATTAATCTGATTCACTCACTGTTTATGTGAAAATATTTGTGCAGCTATTTATCAGAGGACATTTCCTACCAGTGTTTTGAATGCAGAAACATTACTCAGAGGAGCTACTGAACTTCTCTGGGATGGTTTCATATCCCTAATTTTGCCTCTTCTGTTCTTCCTCTCCCAATTTGCCTTCCAAGATCTCTCCAAGCTGTGTGTGCCTGGGAATGTTTTCACAGTCCTGAGCTCTGGGCCATGTCAAGGGGGACAAATGCACCTTCTGGAGAACACTGTCACTCCTGCTCACAGAGCCTCTCTGACTGCACAGGGGAGATTCCCCCAGGCTGTTTCCTGGTGTGGGAAGAAAGGGACATAAAGGCAGTGGAGAGGGATGGAGGAGACATGGACATTTGCAATGGGCATGCTCAAGGCTGGTGAGATAAATGTCCCTGGGACAGGGAGGTTGTTCCTGCAGTCACACCCAGAAATGTCAGGGCTCTGACAGGTGCCCACACCTGAGCTGGGCTCATGCTCTGCTCACACCCCCAGGGCTGTTTAGAGACAGGAGTCCTTCCCTTGCACACACACAGACAGTTCCTGGCAGCAGGTGCAGTGTCTCCCTGGGCTCCTGCTGCCACTGCCCGGGGCTGGAGGCACCTCAGCCCTGCAGAGCCCCCACCCTGCACACTCACACACTTCAGCTCAACACTGGGGTTTCCCTCTCCCTGGCATGGCCCAGTCCAGCCCCTCCCTGGTCCCACCAATCCACTTGCCCCATCCCCAGCCCCACAGAGGAGCACAATCATGTCTGGCCCTGCAGCAAGAAATGGAGGCAATGGAGGTCAGGGACAGTGACTCTGTGTCTGGAATGTTCAGGAGACCATCATCTCAGGCATCTCCTGCAGCCCCAGGGCCAGCCCCACTCCCCAGGACTGCAGGAGAGAATCAGTGCTGGGGCTCCTCAGGCATCAGCTACAGCCCCAGGGACAGGACAGCCTCTTTCCATGGCTCCTCTACACACACAGCCTGTCCTGCTCTTCTCCTGGCACATCCCATCTCCCCACAGAGCCTTTCCCCAGGGAAACACGTCTGTGCTGGCCTGACCAGCCATTCCTGCAGCCCCTCCCCGTGCTCCCCACAGCCCCCGAGCTGGGGATGCTGCTCTGCAGGGCACAGGGCCTGTGGTGCCCAGGGCCATGGGGGGGCTCTGCTGGGCTGTGCTGGTCAGGCTGGGAGGCAGAGCCAGCTGATGGTGGTCCCTGCCACTGACCCCCTGCCACACAAGCTCTTGTGTGGTCATGGAGGGTGCTCAGAGGGGCCCTGCCTTGTTCCAGTGCTGGGAGATAGGTCTGGGGGCTGCACTGGATCCAGACCATGAATGCTTATGGAAAGTAAAATGAATCACAAGACTCCTTTCCCTCAACCTGCTGTATTCCCTGGGGTTGCAGGGCTCTTTTTTTCAGTTCACACTCAGATGTAGAATATTATCTCTGGGTGACTCCGAGCTGGACAGGCCTGTTCTCATTGGGCTCTATTCACTGTCAGCTCCTGCTCACACTGTTGCTGCAGGTCTCGTGTTCTCCTGGCAGCGCCAAAGTGTCTTAAGCAAATCACTTTCCTGCCATCAGCCCTGTCACAAGCTGTTGAGCCCCAGGAAGGTTAATCTCATCTGCATGGTCTCTGGCCACCAACAAGTAAAACCTGAACCAGAACTAAGTCCTTTGAAAGTCACACTGGGAACCTGATCTCATCACACTGAGCCATGGGCAGACAAAGCAGGACAAGTTGCCTCTTGAATGTCTCTTCCTTAGGTATGTTCTTAAGAGCAACTTTGGAGGAAACCCAAAGCCTTCCTGCCCTGCCCTCAGGAGTTGCCCTTTCCTGATGGAGCTGCTGTTGTGCAGCCCAACTGTGTCCCAGCAGTGCCCATGGCCTGTCCCTGGCTGTGAGCCCGGGATGGACATAGAGCAGGATGTGACCAACCTGGCAGAGGACCAAGGCCTTGGACCAACACAAGGGCTTAGGAGAGTGTGGAAGCAGAAAGGGCAGCTCTGAACAGTCCCCTCTTCTCTGTAAACATGCACTGTCCTGCAGTGAGCTGTCCTTTCTGAATGCCTAAGAAGGATCAAACAAGTCAGTGCACTGTCCCTTATTTTGTGTAACTACTCAAGTGGAAGAAATCCTCATTTAGACAGTCTCTGGGTCAAACTCCAAAGAAACATACTAGGTTATAAAGGAGGATAATTAAAAAATTTAATTGTGCACAAACTTATCACATGACCCCGACCAAAATACTGAGAAAGCAGAATGGGGCTGTAATGAGTTCCATTCCCAAAGTTATGCAGACATCAACAGAAACAACAGTTTTATGCTTCTGGAGAGCATCAAGTCATCATTTTCCTCACAGCATCCTTGAGCTCCTGGTTCCTCAGGCTGTAGATGAGGGGGTTCAGTGTGGGAGGCACCACCGAGTACAGAACTGACACCACCAAATCCAGAGATGGAGAGGACATGGAGGGAGACTTCAGGTGGGCAAACGCATCAGTGCTGACAAACAGGGAGACCACGGCCAGGTGAGGGAGACACGTGGAAAAGGCTTTGTGCCGTCCCTGCTCAGAGGGGATCCTCAGCACAGCCCTGAAGATCTGCACATAGGAGAAAACTATGAACATGAAACAACCAAACAGTAAACAGGCACTAACCAGAAGGAGCCCAATTTCCCTGAGGTAGGAGTGTGAGCAGGAGAGCTTGAGGATCTGTGGGATTTCACAGAAGAACTGGTCCAGGGCATTGCCCTGGCACAGGGGCAGGGAAAATGTATTGACTGTGTGCAGCAGAGCATTGAGAAAGCCACTGGCCCAGGCAGCTGCTGCCATGTGGGCACAAGCTCTGCTGCCCAGGAGGGTCCCGTAGTGCAGGGGTTTGCAGATGGCAACGTAGCGGTCGTAGCACATGATGGTGAGGAGGGAAAACTCTGCTGACATGAAGAAGACAAAGAAAAAGAGCTGTGCAGCACATCCCATGAAGGAGATGGTTGTGGTGTCCCAGAGGGAGTTGTACATGGCTTTGGGGACAGTGGTGCAGATGCAGCCCAGGTCTGTGAGGGACAGGTTGAGCAGGAAGAAGTGCATGGGGGTGTGCAGGTGGTGGTCGCAGGCTACGGCGCTGATGATGAGGCCGTTGCCCAGGAGGGCAGCCAGGGAGATGCCCAGGAAGAGCCACAAGTGCAGGAGCTGCAGCTGCCGCGTGTCTGCCAATGGCAGGAGGAGGAACTGGCTGATGGAGCTGCTGTTGGGCATTTGCTGCTTCTGGAGGTGGGGCACTGGCGAAGGAGGAAATAACAGTGACAAACCAGATGAGATATTTCTGAGAATAATCACAGCTATGTCCCAATACCCCTTTCCCTTCTGTTCACACTCCCCACTTTTACTTTTTCAGGAAACTGCTTCATATCCATGGCTGGAGCCCTACTTGGTGCTCCCTACATTTCCCATGAGGAGCAGCCCCTCTGCCCACTGGCTGTGAGGGTCAGCCCTGCTCTGCTCCAGTGGGGTCATGGCCATGGTGGGGGCAGGGCCCATCCTGGTGTTCAGCTGTGTGAGATGAAACTGCTCCTAAAGCAAAAGTTCTCATGGGCATCTGCACTCCCAGTTTTGAGAAGATTTCAGGATTCCAGAAGACAGTTTCAGAGGTTTGGATGTTTTGTTTCTGACTCCCCTCATCTTCTCTGTGGAGTTTTCCTGGATGTCAGAACCCCTCAATATTTGTGCTGCCCTGAGGAAGAGCAGAGCAGGGCTTCCTGAACAGGACAATGTCTGTGGCTTAGTGCAGAGTGAGGGGAGTTGCTCTGTCCCTGCGCCTTGTTCCAGCTGCCCTGGACTTGGGCCTTCCTCAGACAGAGAGTGAACACACTCCCATTTTTGTCTGAAATTCCACTAGACACTGTTGAGAGCAGAGAGATCCATCACAGACCACTCAATATCTTAGCCTGGCTCAAGGTCTCAAGGACACTCATGGCTCATCTCACCAACTCAACAGCATTTCCTGTGATGGGCACAGCATCTCTGCCCCTCTGCACTGGGAATTTCAGATAACACAATTGTGCTATGAAGGTGATTTGCATTCTTGAGAGCAGCTCCCAGCTTGGAAGGACATGTCAGAGAGGAGCCAAGTGTCCTGACAATGGGGTTTGATTCTGGGAAACACACCTCATTCTCCAGGCACACAGAATTCACTACTGACAGCCCCACAGCTCAGAGGAAAATTGGAATGTCTCATTCCCAGGGACCCACCTGCCTGAGGGGGATCACAGGATCAGTGATTGACTCTGTAGCTTGAACTCCCATTCCCAGTGAACCTGACTGAGAGAAGGAGGAAACAACCTCAGCAACATGAGCAAGTTGAGGAAAAAGGAAATGCACACTGAGGGTCCAGCTGGGAGAAGCCAGGGCAGAACCAGGTGGGCACTCAGGGCAGTGTCACCCTGAGCCAGCTGTGCCACCTCCCAGACACCAACAATGCCAGGTAGTTCTCAGCCCCTGTGCATCTCCTCAGTGTTCCCTCTGCATGACAAACCACCAGGTATGTGGCTTTAGAGCTTGATAGAAATCCCTCCTTTCACCTTCCCCTTGAAGTATCCCCTGGAAAATATCCTGGAGTGCTCTGGTTCTGTAAGCAGTCCTCACCTATGAAACTCTCACTTGATAGCTGAAAAAACCGGCGCTGCCCTGCCCTGCCCTGCCCTGCCAGGGTTTGCTCTTTCCACCCACAGCCTGTCCCCCAGCACTGAGGGAGCTCCCCAGGCCAACTGAGAGCTGCCCCTGGCAGGTGGCAGAGCTCCTGCCGTGACACAGCACCCTGGGGTGCAGGACCCTGCTCTGCAGGACAGTTTGGGACAGCCTGGGTGGCACAGCCAGGGTTCAAACCCTACAGCCATCCCTGGGAGGAGGGAACCCTGCTGGGATGTCCCTGGGATGGTGCAGCAGAGAGTCCCTGCTTTGCAGCCCGTCCTCATCTACAGCACCAGAGACACTGTGATATCCCACATTAGAGACCCCCCAGACTGTGGGATGTGCCAGCGTTGGGAGATCTTCCCACAAACTGCACATACATTGCCCTTCATGCAGACTTACCGTGGGAAAGCCTGGAAAGATTCCTCTTATCTGGATCTTCCTCTCAACTTTCCTCACACCCCAGACTGTGTGTAACCTCTCTCTGCGCTGCTTTTCTGCCCTCGGTGTGTGCAGGCAGTGCCCTGAGCCCTGCTGGGCTGTGCACAGGAGCTGCTCCTGGGCAGAGCTGTCTCTCTGCAGCGCTGCCCACTTGCCAGGAGCTCCCTGTGTGCCAGGAGCCCGGCCCAGCTCAGCAGCACAGCAACAGCCCAGGGCATTTAATGGCCCTCTGGGGGGTTTGGTGCTGAGTCCCTGAACCTCAGACTCCGAGGAAAGGTGCAGGAATCTCTTGAGAAAGCAAAGTCAGAATCAAACTTTAAAGTTTCTTTTGTTGTTAATGGGTCCCTCTGAGGGACATAACTGAGAAAGTGTCCTGAGATTCCAGTTAGAAAACAAAGAGACAATGATGACAAATATGGACTAGGAAAGAAAGGTCACTCTGATGCTGAGGAAAGTAAAAAGTATTTCATTAACCCAAAGGTCACAACCGTGACCCCCAGCCCTGGGAAGAGAGATCCTGTCTCTCCCTCATTCCTCAGGGCTCTTCCTTGGGCACCGGGGTGTGGGATGTGGAATAGCAGGGGCAGGAGGATGGGGCGGCACTTCCCAGGCTGCTGAGCAGGGACAAGGAGGCAATGAAGCCCCAGGGCTGCAAGGCTCACTTGTCTCCTCATGCCATCAGGGGCACACACAGCAGCCATGGCCAAAGGCCTGCACAACTTGGCTCTCTTGGGGCCTTTCAGCTTCTGCACATCCCTGTCTCCTCTCCAGCCCAGGCCGTCCTACGGTGTCCATGCCCTGCCCCTTTCCCTGCAGGCTGTCGGCATCCCCCGGCTGCCCCAACTCGCTGGCCCCTTCCTGCACTGACATCTCTCCCTCCTCCCTGGCTCTGCCTTGGCACACAAAGCCTTGGACTGATCCAGACTCCTTCAGGGGGATGTGTTGCACCACAGCACTGCCCTTGGGCAGAAATTCCTTTCTCCTTGTGTGCAGTCTGGACCTCCCCAGTTGCCCTTCAAAGCCTCTCAGGCTTCTCCTGTTCTTTCCTCAGTCTCCACACCACTGGGCCCAGGGCTTGGAGGCTTCCAAACCCCTTCATACGATATCTCTGGTATTTAGCCATGAAAATGTTGTGTTCTTAGTGCAGGAGAGACACAGTGACACTTTTTGCCAAAGGTTGTATTGGCAAAACAAGGCACAGGAACTGGAACTGAATGAGGGGAGATTTCCATTGGATGTCAGGAAGAAATATTTTGTGCTGAGGGTGGCAGGAACCTGGGCCAGGTTACAGAGTAAGTGGAAACCCCATTCCTGGAGCTGCCCAAGGTTTGGAATTTTGTACAGCCTGAACTTGTGGAAGGTGTCCTTGGGTAACTGAAGTGCACTTTGACTAGTGGCTCTTTTAGGTCTCTTCAAATCCAAACAGTTTATTATTCTTTTTTCCTGTAACCCCAACTCCTTCTCCACAGGGTTGCAAATACCTACATGCACCATGTTGGCATTTTAATGTGACCTAATCCCCAACACTTTATGAAAATGGAAAAACAGTCCTTTTAGGGACATGAATTTCAATGACTTTGGAGGAACCTTTCAAACCTCAAAAGTTACAAAGGAACTAATAGAGATTTCCAACATCTCTGCATGAAAGGCTCCCCAAGTGATCAGTGACAGCCCCCCAGGATGGCCTTGCAGCTGAGGTTGGGGGTTTTCTCACTCAGGTACTGAGACTCAGGGTGGGCAGCCAGAAAGTGCATTTAGGAACTGTACAAGAGTTGCCATGGGATGTCCAGGAAATGACCAAAGTTATTTGTGGAGGAACAGGCATGAGAAAACAGAGAAAAAAATGGATGAAAGAAGCTGAACATGTTTAAAGAGGTGGCTGGTCAGTGCCATTCCCTGGCCATGCCCTGCAACTGACTCCACTGGCTGTTCCATTTTCCTAATCCCTCCATTGCCAGGAACTTTCTGGGATAAGAGATCTCTGTGCTCTGGGTATGGAGGGAGATCCAAGTGTCTGCCACTGGAGTGGAAGCCACAAATCATCAGATCTTGTGTTCTTTGGGGGCCCAGACACTGGTGAGACTGGTGTGTGTGCACAGAACACTGGTGGGTGTGTGGGTGGGTGGAACCACCAGGGAACATCAAACAAGAGTAACCAGCGAGTGGCAGAGGCCTGGGAACCGCTGTCTGAGGTCATCTCCTGGAGGGATCCACATTGTCTGGGTGTCTCTGGAGCTCTACATCTTCTCCTGACATAGCAGAGCACACAAACAGCCCATCCTTGTGTCCCTTTCTCCACTCACTGTGCTTTGGTTTGGCCCAGAAACCTCCCGAGGTCACTTCCAGGATGAGTCCCTCTGCATTTCCCTCCCCCATGGGCCTTCCCTTCCTGATGCAGCATCTGTGGGGCAGCAGAGCTGGGTCAGTGCAGGGCCAGGGCTGGCTGTGACAGGGGTCATGAAGCCACAGCCAAGAGGTGACAGCAAGGAGAATCTGAAAAATAAATATTAAATATGGGGACTTTGTTTTTTGAGGGAGGGAAGGTTTGGCTGGAGCTGGCATGTGAAGAGGATGAAAGACAAGGGGTGTTGGGGGAAACAGGGAATGTTAAACCTGGGTATGAGGAAAAGATTTTTCCCCAGTTGCAGGGCCAGTGCAGAACAGGGTGGCCACAAGCCCAGGCTGCCTTCCTGCCTGCCAGGGTTGGTGGGATTGTGTGACAGAGCTGCCCCCAGAATCAGAACCCGGGGGGCTCTCCCACCTGCCCCACTCCTTCTCCTCTCCCAGATGGAATTTCTGTTGTGTGGGTTCCCTGATGTGCTGGATGACCTCACAATGCTCCCTGGCCAGAATGTCTCCTGAGGGCCACCCAGGCTGCTGCAGTGGAAGTGATCTCACAACCATCACATTCCAGCCATATCTCCTTGGCCTGAGTCTCCTCTTTCCTCTGCCACCCTCAGGTCTCTGCTTCGATTGTAGGAAATGATATAACTATTCTAATACCATAATAGTTTTAATTAGCCTTTTAATGAACTGCTTGAATTAAAGACAAGTTGTGTGTTGGGCCTTAAATCTCTCTCAGCCAGCACTCAGCAGAATTTAACCTACCACTGTGAGAACACAGCTTGGGAAAAGTACTAATTCTCTAAGTTTTGTTAAGTCAACCTTGATATGTTTTGATGAACAAAGCCTGGGATAGAAAGATGTACTGTTGATGTTGGACATCTGGAATGCAAAATTTATGGACCACAAGGACATTTGCAGAAACCAGCAGATGAAGAAGATGAGTAAGAAGGACTTAGTAGATGTGATGGAAAGTCCCAAACAGGAGAAAAAGACTAAAAATGTGGACTAATTAGCAAAGAGAGGGAGAAGTCCATAACCAATAGAAGATAAAAATTAATTCAATATTAATTCAAAATTAGTTCAATAAAATTATGTCATTTAGAACCAATGAACATTGATTTCTTTGTTTGCTAAAAACTGATAAATAGGTGAATAATTGATGCATTGGTGTCTGTGTGAAAGGCAGGATTTCTGTTGGACACACACAGAGAGCACTGGGAATAAAGTGATGCCTTCCTTTCTAACACCAAACATGCAGTGTTAGGGGGTTTTATTACCCCAATCATTTCAGAGGGGTTTGGCAACAGCATGAGCAGGTTTTGATTAATATCTTGTCTCCAAGTTGCTGGGGCCCAATTTCTTCCCCATGAGGCTCCTGTAGCAGAAGTGGCTTTGCAGAGCCCAGCAAGAAAGAACACCCTTAACCAGCAGCTCTGCAGTGCTGCCCACCAGGCTGGGCTGGCAAGGGAGGGCTCCTGGCCATGGACTGGCAGGACCTGCTGCTGCCAAGATGCATTTGGGGTTTCAGGCTCTCCCTGGCAGAGGTGCCACCAAATCACTCTGAGTTGTGCCCGTGGCCTTCAATGTGCTGGGGCTGGCCTGGGGCTTTTCCTGCAGTGGGATGTGCCCTGGTCCTGGCAGAGGAAAGGCAGTTCCTCCCCCAGCAATCTGCTCCTTCTGCATGTCAGGCCCCCACTCACTGCCCCTCACTCTGCTCAGTGTTTGCCTTGGCTCGTGGGTGCAATGATCAGATCTGCTTGAGTGTTCTGAGGCACAACCCAACACTTACTGCCTTCTGCACCCACAGCATAAGAAATGTCATTTTCTATGGGGCTTGACCTGATGGGTCTTTGCATTACTGACTTTAATTTCCACTTTTTGAAAATTACCTTTTCCCCAATTGTGTCAAGATGTTGGGCTCTTTCACAGTTGCCTGAAGTAACTCAGAATCACAGAGTGTCCTGAGTTTCATGGACCTTCAAAGATCATCTAGATCCAAACTCTGTGACATGAACAGGGGCACCTTGCACTAGACTGGGTTACCCAAGAGCTCTGCCCAGCCTGGCCTTGAACACTCCAGGGATGGGGCATCCACAGCTTCTCTGGGAAACCTGTGCCAGCACCCTCAGAGGGAAAAATTTCTTCCTAATACCTTGTCTAAACCTTCTGATTCAGTCATTCCCCTTTTTCCTGTCACTCCAGGCCCTGGTAAATAACCACTCTCCATCTTCCTTTTGTTCTTTAAGGTACTGGAAGGCCACAGTTAGGCCACCCCAAAGGTTCCCTTCTCCTAGCCAAACAATCTCAGCTCTCTCAGCCATCCGTCATGGCACAGCTGCTCCATCCCTCTGATCATCTTGGTGCCTCCTCTGGACTTGCTCCACCAGCTCCATGTCCTTGCTGTGCAGGGACCCCAGAGCTGGAGGCAGCTCTGCAGGTGGGGTCTCACCTGAGAGAGCAGAATCCCCCTCCCCTGCTGCCCAGGCTACTTTAGAGGCAGCCCAGGACACCACTGGTCACCACTTGCCTTGCTGACCAAAGATCCAGTAACACAACCCCCCTGGAAAGGCCTCCTATTACCTGGGTCAGGAAGTTTTCCCCCATGCATTCCTGGAGTATCCCTTGACTTTTCCAGGTGTGTGGTGAAGTGTCCCTTGATTGTGCCAGGTGCTCCTGGATGATAAAGGTGGGGACAATCCTGCCCATAACAGGTGGGGATCACAGGACAATCACCCACTCTCTGAAAGCCTTGGAACATTCCCTACATGAATTGTATGCAGCCCAAGTGGAACAATTCCTAAACATTTTGGAAACTCCAGTAATTACTGACATGAGGATGGAAATTCAGCAGAGAACTAAAGCCAGTCACCCTGTGACCCCACAAACAGAGGTCCTGAGGGAGGCCCCTGGAGCTCCCCAGCACCTCCCTCTCAGTGGGTACCTCTGGGAGCCTCTCGGAGCTCGGGAACCCTCAAGTTTGCAACACTCCAAAGAGCGTCGCTGATGCCCAGGACAATTCTGATCCCCCCTCAACAAACACACCCCTCCAGGTGCCCCCCTTGTCTCTTGGGAAACACAAAGGGATGGGATGGGAGTGTTTCACTGACAAGCAGGAGAATTGTGGATGGGCACCTTTACACACACAGATATTGATGTGTCCACACATCTCTGTCTGTGTGTGTGTGAATTGACTGTGGTGTGAATGTTGTTGTTGTGAATCTATAATTGAGTCACTGTTAAAATTGTAGCAAATGGTGCAGATTCACTTGATAACTGATAAAATCATCAATGATACAGTACTACTACTCTGTTTTAACTCTTTTTTTATCCAAATCCTTTGCACCCTGACCATCTACAGCTCAACTCTCTGTGTAAATCATTCTCATTCATTTAAAAAAAATATTTTTTGTGCAGTCCACTTTGATATTTCCTCCTTAGCAAAACTACAAAACAAATCCAATTAGTACAAGTCTTCAAGACTTGAGAACATTTAAAGGAAGAGAAATAAATTGGTTTTCTGTGTTTTAATAAGCCCCACTGTGTATTTGGAGATGAGTCCATGATCCTCAAGTAGTGAGACAAAATTTGAAAAGCTGTTCAAGAAGTCAGAAGCCAAACTCCAAGTCCCTTGAAGGATCAATGGGCCCCACTGAGGGCAGGCACTGACAAAGCCTCCCCAGGGACTCCTTAGAGCAGATCCTTGGAGGCCCTGATTGCAGGGAGACAAAGGCTCTGTGCAGGCACCTGCAATGCTGAGAAAACCCTGGGCTGGTTGAAGAAAGCACAAAGGCCAAGGCCTGAGCCCCAGGCCCTGGGACAGCAGGTCCTGTCCCTCACAGGTGGCTCAGGGCTGTTTGTGGGGCAGTGGGATGGGAGGGGGAGGAACAACAAATGTTCAAATCTGTGCAACCCCTCCCAGCCTCCTCAGGGAGGGCTGAGGAAGAAGCAAAGTCCCGCACCCTCAAAGGAAAGTTCCTTCTGGTGACCTCAGTGGCAGAGGCACCTGCCAGAGCCCAGGGGACAAAGCCCTGGGTGCCTTTGTGCCTTCCAGCCCTGCCAGAGCCCTTGGCCATCTGTCCTGCAGCCTGTCCTGCCCTGTCCCTGCTGCTCCTCTGGCCTTGCAGGCTGCACACACCCATCCTGCTTTGCCACCAGCCCTCCCAGCAGCATTTCTGTGCCCTCACTGATGTCTCTGCACCATCTCTGGCAGTTCCTTAAAACACAAAGCAATGGGATGATACTGACTCACTCTTAGTAAACTCTCACACCACAAGGCTCCCCTATGAGTTACATTTCTTTTTCCTCCCTTCTACTCAGAAACTTCCAAGCTGCACTTTGTGACTTTCTTTCTCTTTCCAGTAACACAAAAAGCTCTGTCATCCTGGCAGAATCACAGAATATGCTGAGTTCCAAGCAGCCTGCAAGGATGATTGAATCCAACCCTTAGCCCTGCACAGGACCATCACCAAGAGTCACACCATGTGAGGATCATCCAAGCACTGCTTGAGCTCTATCAGGCTTGGTGCTGTGACCAGTGCCCCAGGGAGCCTGTCGAATGCCCAACCAGATCTTCCTTGAGCCCTCTCCAGTTCTTCCTCATTCCTCCACAATGGGGAACCTCAAACCCAGACACATCAGTCCAGATGTGTTACCCCAGGGCTCAGTCCTAGGGGGTGACACCTCCTTTGTCTGGGTGGCCACACTCCCCCAAGGCAGCCCCATGTTCTGTTGTCCTTATTAACTTTGATCCTGAGCCCCTGTGCCTCAGGACATCCCTCACACAGCCCAGGCCCTTCTCCTCGGGATCACTCCAGAGCTGTTCAGGTCCCTGCCCTCATCTCTGGGTCATTGTGCCCCCAGGGCAGGACTGGCCTCTTTGCCTTCCAAAACTCCAGCAGGTTTGTGTTGCCAGAGCCCAGAGCTCCTCAGGGCCCCTGAGAGAGACTCTCACCTGGGGCAGCTCTCAGGGTGTGTGCACAGGTGGCTCAGCTGCCTCTGGGTGCCCAAGGCTGCTGCTGCCTGTCAGGGAGGTGACAGATGTGACCTGGCAGCCCCTTCCCAGCCATGGCCCCCTGGAGATGCTGAGGCCCAGCTGACTCCTCACAGCATTGCCACCCATCTGCTCCTTGTGTGCCATGAGCTGATCAGGTCCAGGTCACCTCACATTCCTCTCCCAACACCTCGTGCCTGGTCTGAGCCCTCAAGGTCCTTGTCCTGCTCCCAAGGGCTGTTTGGGAGTAATTAATGGTCAAGGGTTGGGGTTTAGAGCTCAGGGTAGGGATTAGGCAGAAGTTTAGGGATGTTTGGGATTCTGTTGACAGTGTGTGGTTCATGATTAGGGGGAAAGATTTTTGGTCTGGGTTAGGATTAAAGCTTGGGTGTTTCATAATAATACTGCAGGTGTAGGTTTGGGATGGGCATTAGAGTACAAGTAAGAGTCTGGAGTGCTGGGTTTGGCCTTTTTCTTCGAGGTCAGATTGAGATTGGGATTAAAGCAGTGGATTCCTTTGAATGGGAGTAGCAGCACTTTTAGGTTGGGGCTTGAGATCAGAAATTGCATAAAAGTCTGTCAGAAGTGTTTTCAAAGTCAGTGTTTCAGAACACTCAGCATGACCTGAACCTGTTTTGTCATCATCAAAATGTTTCCTCTCTGTTGTCCAAGCTCCTCTTTCCTTCCCCAATTATCCCAGTTCCTCGCAGTCTCCCCAGAACTCCCATCTGGATGGGCTCAGCTTTGTGATTGTCCTAGTTCAGCTGGAGGGATCAGCTAACCCTGTGTGGGGGTGATCAAAGCTGTGTATTCTACCCCTCTATTCATTCCCCAAGGACAATGGGCCATTAGCAGCAGCTGCCCAGGGAGCCATTATCACTTCACACCCAGCCTGAGGGGGGCGGAGCTGCTAATGGGCCATCAACAGCTCAACAACCCCTGGCTCCCAGAGTTAATCACCCATTGTGTGAGTCCCCGCCCAGGGGGAGGGACTGAGTGCTCCCTGAGGGTACATGAGTGGTGGGTAAGAAGACCTTGGGAACCTTCTCGTCGGATCCAGAGCAGCAGCAGGACCTCGACAGCAGGAGATCACCACTCTCGCCCAGACCACAGCCCTCGCCTGCACCAACAGGTCTTTCTTTTCCTTTTGCTCTGGACTTGGGGGAGCCACAGGGGTCTCAGCACAAGGGCAAACAAACCCCCCTTGGGTTTGTGCCCCAGGACACTGGGTTATACTGCTGGGGTATTGTGAGTTGAAAGCAATTTCCCTTGTGTATCAGTGTTGTTATTGTAATATTATTATTAAATTTTAGCTCTGACTTATAATCTCTCTCGTGGTGAGTTCATTTTCCCTTGCTGGTTCACCTTCAAACCAGCACAGTGATGACACTGTGCAACCTCATGGAGTCAAAGGGCCATTGTGACATGCTGGGCCTCATGGACAAAATAACTGAAATGTTTCAGAACCTTATGGAATCAAGGGGTCATTTTGACACTGCTGGGTGTCATGGAAATAAAGGAACCCTGGGACACTGAGGAGCATTTTCAAATCAAGGGGCAATTGTGGCACCACAGGGCCTGATGGAGCCAAAGGAACTGAGGGATGCTGTTCAGCCTCATGAAATCAAGATGCCACAGGGACACTGGAACCTCATGGGATCAAGGGGCCATTGTGACATGCAGGGAAACTCATGGAAGAAAAGGGACCCTGAGTCATTTCAGAACCTCAGGACCCAAGGGGTCACTGGGACCCCAGAATTCCATGGGATCAGCAGACCCACTGCCTCCCCCCCACTGCCACATGAACCAGAGTCGCGGCTCTGCCGCCCCTTGGGCCCCTCTGGAGTCAGCGTTTGCTTCAGCAGCACAACTTGTCTCATATGAGGCATTTTCCAGATTTTGCTTTGCCCCCTTTCCTGTGGTTTTACTTTTTTTTCTTTGTTCCTCCAGGGGGGCAAAGGGGAATGGGAAGCACATGTTGATCAGCATTTCTATCTGTACACAAAAGGGAGTTGGGACAAGGGTGGGGGAGAAATAAAAGCTATTTCTCTCACTCTCTGTTGTTGGTTTGAACTGTTCCCTTGGTATTGTACTTTTGCTGCTGCATTTCTGGTCACTAAACTTATTTTTTTCATTTAATACTTCCTTGTATTTTGTCTCTGTGTATTTGTGGGGAATAAAGGGGAAAGAGTTCATTTTATTGGAGTTCCCATTCCAATATTAGTCTTTAAACCAAGGCTGGTTGCTCGAGGGCTCCCTGAAATTGGTATCATACACAAAGGATTTGACAATTCAGTTTGTCCCATTGGACAGAGAGATAATAAAAATGTTCCGTATTGCTGGTCAAGGGCTGGTCACTGAGGGATCTCACCAGGAAGTTGCTGCCAAGAGGACTCTGTATCATTACTTTTATTTGACACTTCTCCTTCAGCCAAATTCCCACCTATGACACGTTCCACTTCTTTAGTCCAGCTGTCACCAATCTGGTCATAAGGAGACTATGGGAGACCATGTCAAAGTCTGGGCACACAATGTCCCTTTCTTTTCCCCCCCAAATGGATTCTGCAATCTCTTCCCTTGTCCTTCCCATGCCTGGAAATGGCTGCAGGAGGACTTGCCATATCCCCTTCCCTGTTGAGCCTGACCAGTCTAGAACTCTCCCAATACTCCGTCCTACCCTGTTTGCAAACTAGTTCCATGTCTGTCTTTCTGAAGTCCCCAGAAATGTCTGGGATTACTCCGGCCTTTCCAAGGTGTTGAGAGAGGTCTCACAGTAACCCTGCCCAGCCTGCTCAATATCCCTGGCACCAAAGGCCTTTCCATATCCCACAGTTCCAGTTTAGTGCCCAGAAAACAATACATGCCTTGCCAGCTCCTTGGAGCCATTCAGAAAGGGAGGCAGCAGGGATTTCTTCCTACAGACCCACCACTCCAATGGTCTCTCTGAGCACTCCATGGCTGTCCTGAGCATTTTCCCTGGTGCCTCCCTGCCCTGAATGTTTCTGGCCACCAGGCTGTAGGTGAGGGGGGTGAGCAGGTGCATGAGGATGATGTAGAGCAAGGGCTGTGTCAAACTATCCCAGGATAGCTGGGCAAGGATGGGGATGCTGCAGAAAACAGTGGCCATGGTGAGGTGAGAGGAGCAGGTGGAGAGACCTTGTGGCTGCCTGTGCTGGGCAGGAGCTGCCCCGGGATGGCAGCTCTGAAGCACACACAAGATGCTTCTGGCAATGGAAAAGGAAGACTGGAGCTAAAAATCAGGCTGGGAAAGCAGAGCAAGAGTGTCATGGTGTCACTGCAGGAGAGTTCCAACACCTCGACCAGGCCACAGAAGACGTGATGCAGAAAGTCAGGGCCACAAACAGTGTGTGAGACAAAAAGGATACCATGACTGTGGATGACAGAACTCCCTCGAGCCAGGGTGCAGCTCTGCTGGAGACAACCCTTCCAGTCCATGAGTCTTGCAGAGAGCAGGGCTGGCACAGAGCCCAGTGCTGGTCATGGGATGTGGCCACCAGCAGGAAACACTCTGTATGTACCAAAGGTACAGGAAATGGCAGGGACAGTGGTGGGAGAAGAGACTGTGCTGTCCCCAGTCAGGGAACACTCCGGGTGGTGGAGCTGTGGCAGGTTTGAAAGTTTTCCTCTTGCAGCCTCATGATGAGGCTGTTCCCAACAGAGTCATGGGGCAGGTCATGAGGGAGACAACAAGATTTTCTGAAGGTTCTGGAGAGTCCTCATTTCAAACAGTAAAAACTCCACAGATGATGTCTGAATTTCCTAATCCCTTTTATCAATGGAAATATTTATTCTTCCCTTTACCTTCTTTATCTCCTTTAATCTTCATGTCCCCTCTGCCCTGCTTGGACACCTGTGACTGAGAGCATTTGTTTCTCTGTTGGGTGCTCACTGAAGCTGTTCAGGCAGCTCAGAGGGGTGACCCATGGAGGTGTGTGTGCCTCTGGCTGCATCCCACTGTCCAGCTGTGCTCTGTGCTCTGGGAAAGGGCAGGAATGCTGCCTGCTGGAGGGCAAAGCTGCTCCTGCCTGCAGAGCCCTTTCTGCCTGCACAGGAGAAATGCTGCCCAGCCAGGCTGGTTTCCTGCTGGGCAGGGAAAGGGACAGGCCAGAAGGGAGGGCAGGGGGACAGAACAGACAGGGAAATGTCCAGTGTATTTGAGGAGGCAAGTGGGAGAAATCTTACTGGGACAGAGTGAGTTATTCTTGAAGCCACACCGAGGAATGTCAGGGCTCTGACAGGTGCCCACACCTGAGCTGGGCTCATGACCTGCTCACACACCCAGGGCTGTTCAGAGACACGAGTCCTTCCCTTCCACACACACAGACAGTTTCTGGCAGCAGGTGCAGTGTCTGCCTGGGCTCCTGCTGCAACTGCCAGGGGCTGGAGGCACCTCAGCCCTGTGGGGTGTCACCTGCTCTGCCCCTCTCTGAGATGCCCCACAGCCCAAGGGAATGACACGGGGACCTCTGTGCTCAGAAGCACATCCCAGGGCTGCATCCAGGGGGTTTCCCAGGGCACATGAGTCTAAAATGGAAGTGACATCAGGACACTGCCTGTCCCATTAGATTTATGGCACCCCAGGAACAGCTGATGGTGTTTGTGCTCACTCAGGTTCATGTCCCCACACAGACATGATATACCTGCTGAAGTCACCTCTGTATGGAGCAAACATGAACTTCTGACCTGATCCCTTGATGCCTCTCTGTGGAGAGATAAATGTCCTCTTGCAGGTGGGGTGAGAGGCCAGTGCCAGGAATTGTGTTCTCAGGGGCTGGTCTGTGAGAATTGCTCTGGGTCACCTTCCCAGGCTGTCCATGGAACAAAGACACAGGCCAGACCCTGCTCTGCTGGTGCTTTGGACCCATCCCAGGAAATCTGGCTGTGCAAGGAAACTGCTTTGTGCCCCCACCCTGCACACTCACATTCTGCAACTGGGCACTGGGATTTACGTTACCAGGACACTTCCTTGAGCACATTCCTATTGGCAACTTTGGAGAAAGCTGAAAGCCTTCCTGCCCTGCCCTCAGGAGATGCCCTTCCCTGATGGAGCTGCTGTTGTGCAGCCCAGCTGTGTCCCAGCAGTGCCCACGGCCTGTCCCTGCCTGTGAGCCCAGGACAGACATGCAGCAGGATGTGACCAAGTTGCAAGAGCACTGAGGCCTTATAGCAACAGTAGGGTTGGAAGAAGAGTGTGGAAGTGGAAAAGGAGCAGATATAAAAAGACAAAGTGCTGGTGCTCCCTGGCAATGCTGCTGCTCTGTGATAGTCTTACTCTCTCCCTCTGCACACAGGCACTGCCACTGGCCTTCCTGTGGCCACAAAAGAAGGAACTTGAACAAACAAACTGCACCAATATCTATTATTTGCTTTAAATATTAAAATGATCATTCTCTCATTTACACCAACTCCAAGTAAAACACAAAAGATTAAGGATTAAAGAAAAACTGAGGATCAAAAATAAAGTTTAGTTGCACACAACTTAAGATGAAAAAAGAAAAAATAAGCACCATAATCATCACCCAAAACCTGAGACAGAAGGTTGAACAGGTAATGAGTTTCTTTATGAGTGATTTGCACATGAAAACAGGCAGGTATTTACTTCAAAAATGCATTGAGTCATTATTTTCCTCACAGCATCCTTGAGTTCCTTATTTCTCAGGCTGTAGATGAAGGGGTTCAGTGCTGGAGGAACGACCGAGTACAGAACTGAGAATGCCAGATCCAGAGATGGGGAGGAGATAGTGGGAGGCTTAAGGTAGGCAAAAAATGATGTGCTGATAAAGAGGGAGACCACGGCCAGGTGAGGGAGGCACGTGGAAAAGGCTTTGTGCCGTCCCTGCTCAGAGGGGATCCTCAGCACAGCCCTGAAGATCTGCACATAGGAGAAAATAATGAAAATGAAACAGCCAAACAGTAAACAGGCACTGACCACAAGAAGCCCAATTTCCCTGAGGTAGGAGTGGGAGCAGGAGAGCTTGAGGATCTGAGGGATTTCACAAAAGAACTGATTCAGAGCATTGCCCTTGCACAGGGGCAGGGAAAATGTATTGGCTGTCTGCAGCAGAGCATTGAGAAAGCCACTGGCCCAGGCAGCTGCTGCCATGTGGGCACAAGCTCTGCTGCCCAGGAGGGTCCCGTAGTGCAGGGGTTTGCAGATGGCAACGTAGCGGTCGTAGCACATGATGGTGAGCAGGGAAAATTCTGTTGTGATGAAGAGCATAAAGGAGAAGACCTGTGCAGCACATCCCATGTAGGAGATGGTTGTGGTGTCCCAGAGGGAGTTGTGCATGGCTTTGGGGACAGTGGTGCAGATGCAGCCCAGGTCTGTGAGGGACAGGTTGAGCAGGAAGAAGTGCATGGGGGTGTGCAGGTGGTGGTCGCAGGCTACGGCGCTGATGATGAGGCCGTTGCCCAGGAGGGCAGCCAGGGAGATGCCCAGGAAGAGCCACAAGTGCAGGAGCTGCAGCTGCCGCGTGTCTGCCAATGCCAGGAGGAGGAACTGGCTGATGGAGCTGCTGTTGGACATGTGTTGCCTCAGGGTATGGTTATCTGTGGAGAATGAAAAAGCAGAACTGAGTTAGGCCAGACGTCATCAGCAAAACATATTGCATGTGTCATGGCAACTCTACATTCAGGGTCTTTTTTTCTTAAGAAGCCCTCTCTGCATCCCCCTCTCCTGAGCTCTGGTCTTTTCTGCCTGATGGGGGCATTGGGAGCAGGGACCCTGTAATTGGCTCCCGAGAAGTCTTTGCTCTGCAGAGAGGGGGAACTTGAAATGCAGAGTGATCTCAAATTAAATGGACTTGGGATTCATCAAAGAGCTGTTCAAATTTTGTCCAAATTTAGAATTGATTTTAAGGATTTCTTTGTATTTGTTGATCTAATTGCACCCACTACATTTAGCCGCTGTTGTGGATGTTTGAAATCCCTGAAATTTCTACTGCACTGCAGGTCAAGTCATGTGGGTCCTGAGGGTCAAAGGAAGGCTCCCTTAGGGCAGAGAGAAGAGCTGCTCTGCCTATCAGAGCTGTTCTCAGTTGCCCTGGGCTGACAGCTTGGAGCTGGATGAGCATCATGCTGGACTGTTCTCCTAAAACAAAACTGCACACTGCTGAGAGCAGAGGAATCCAGGAATCCAGGGTCAAAGAGCAGAGTGACAGACTCCTCACCTCTTTCATCCCTCTGCTCCCAAATTGAGAGTCAGAGCAATCCTTGCAGTTGCCAATCAGCCTTTCCATGGATTTAGCACAGAGGTGTTTTTGCATGGGGATCAAAGGCACCACATTGGGAGAACCTATGCCCTTCTAGAGTGCACCCTGCAGCCCTGCAGGACACCCAGGGAAGCAGCTGAATGTCCAAAAGTTGCCTGGAGGGCACTTGGTCACTTTGCTCCCACAGACATATTCCTCCCACAGGTCCAAAAGGGTTTGTGTCTGAACAGGAATCTGCCACCCCCAACCGCCCTATATGGGCTCAGAAAAGCCAATGGTGAGAACAAGGACAGCAAAGGCAACAGGGGATGGCAGTGAAATGCCACAATGGCCCTGCCAAGGGAGGAGGGACACACAGAGACAGATGGAAATCAGAGGCTTATCCTTCCCTGGGCTGTGGCTGCTGCAGGACAATGCACACCTGAGCCCCACGGGCCTGAGGGCAGAGGCTCTGCTTAGGCTGGGAAAGGAGCCCAGGGAGGAGTTGGTCAGGGGAAGGTGTCTGTGCCACAGAGCCAGCAGGGAGGTGCCCACATGCCCCTCCCCAGCATCTGTGGCAGCAGCTCCCTCTCCCTCCCTGCCTGTCTGTGCTGTGAGGAGCTGTTCCTGCCAGCAGCCACCTCCCTGTGCCCAGCTCAGCTCCCTCCAGTGCTCACACAGCCCATGCCCACCCCACTGCCCAGGGGCAGCTCTGCCTGTGCAGGGGCTGGAGAGCAGATCCCAGACAAGCTGAGGTGGCTGGGAAGGGGAAGGTGTTCTGAGTGGATGTGTTTTCCGAGAAGTGCCCTTGGACATGGCAGGAGGTAGAGCTGAAGCTGAGAGAAGCCCAGAGCCATTGCAGCTGAAGGACCCTCCCTGCCCTGCTCAGCCCTGCCCTGCTCATCCCTGGCCTGCCAGGAGGGGGTCACTCCTTCCACCCACACCTCTTCCCGGCAGGGCCATGGGGAGCTTCTTGGCCAGGCTGAGCTGTCCCTGGCAGGCAGAAGAGCCCCTGCCCCAGTACACAGAGCCCTGGGCTGCAGGACCCTGCCCTGCAGGACAGCCCTGGGCACCCCTGGCTGCACTCCCACCCTCTGCCACATCCCACTGCCATTCCTGCCAGAAGGGAACCTTCTTGCCCTGTGCCTCTGATGCTCCACACCAGGAAATCCGGGACAGCCATCCTGGCAGGTCTTCTCAGTGGTAGCATTTGGCAGGTGTAAGAGACACTTCTAGGAACTCACCTGCACTGGTCTGCAGCCAGAGACTTACCCTGGCAAAGGGCTGTGAAGATTCCTCTCCTGATGAGCTCTCACCTCTCCTCCCACTCCAGGACAACTTTAAACTGTTTCTTACTTCCCTTGTCTGTCTTTAATGCCTGCAGGTCCTGGCCTGCTCTGCCATATGGCCACCTCCTCTCCACTAAAGAACTGTGGGAGTCCTTCTGAAAGATCCTGGATGCTGTGGGATGTGCCAGCTTTAGGAGATCCTTGCAGGAAGGGAAGGTTAACTTTCCTATAGCAAGAGAATTCTTCTTTCAAATACTGTGGAGGTTTCTCCTTTAATGAGAGCTCAGTTCCCTCCCAGCCCAGGCTGCCTCTCATCTCTGTCCCTTCCCTGCTGTGCCCTCGGTGTGTGCAGGCAGTGCCCTGAGCCCTGCTGGGCTGTGCACAGGAGCTGCTCCTGGGCAGAGCTGTCTCTCTGCAGCGCTGCCCGCTTGCCAGGAGCTCCCTGTGTGCCAGGAGCCCGGCCCAGCTCAGCAGCACAGCAACAGCCCAGGGCATTTAATGGCCCTCTGGGGGGTTTGGTGCTGAGTCCCTGAACATCAGACCCTGAGGAAAGTTGCAGAAACCTCTTGAGAAACCCAAGGCACATTCAAACTGTAAACTTTCTTGTATTGCTAATGGGTCCCACTGAGGAATCAAACTCAGAAAACATTTCCAGCATCTTGTAAAATCACAAAGCTGGAAAGAGTAATGACAGGTCACAGAATCACCGAACCATCAGGGTTGGAATAGACCTTCAAGATCCTCTGGTCCAACTCTGAATGA
The DNA here is from genome assembly GCF_047495875.1 of Pithys albifrons albifrons. Classification (NCBI taxonomy): domain Eukaryota; kingdom Metazoa; phylum Chordata; class Aves; order Passeriformes; family Thamnophilidae; genus Pithys; species Pithys albifrons. The sequence continues at coordinate 59,072,298 of NC_092464.1, forward strand.
AAACCACCATAATCACCCCTAAACCACTTCCCAGAGTGTTACATTGATGCCGAAGGGGGTTTTGGTTTCTGATTTTTCACATTTTGTAGATTTAGGAACACAATAGCTATAGATTTTTTGTAGGTTAACATTTCTAGCTTAAGTTTAATGTTTTTCTATCTCTACCCCTGCCCCAGAACAGGCAGCAAGATTCTCTAGCTGTTTAGTCTCTTTTCCAAGGTAAAGAGCTGAAGGATATCAGACGGCCTACAGAATGAAACATAAACACATGTCAGAGTGACCCAGAAGTCAGGACTGGAAGAACTACAAAAGACCTTTGTGTGCCCGAAGAAGAGGAGGTGGATGAAGACAGAGGGTCTTGACCATCCCAGACCCAGTTCCAGGGGGTGGAACAGGTGTGGAACCAGGGCTGGACTGAGAAATGTGTAAAGCAATGATTGGAGGGATCTTATTATAAAAGCCATGCAAACTAGAACTGGAGGGCATGTGCATGTCATGTAGTCCTGTGGGCCCTAAGCCTGTGATGTTAAAGGACCTTTACTTTTTATCTTACCCTACACTAACGTGGCTCAGAGTCCTGCTATGGGGGGGCACTCATGGCATCAACACCCAGGTGCCATGTGAACACTTCCAGAGACACCAACACTTCACTGAGTTACTTATTCAAGCCTATACACTCAGGGAAAAAAAATAATATTTATTCTGAACCTCAACTGACACAATTAAGGGTTGTTTTCTCTCATTTGGTCACTACAGCCTTGATAGAACAGAACAAATCACACCCCACCAAAACCTCATTTTCAGTCTTTGCAGAGAGCAATGAGGTCCTCTCTGAGCCTCTTCTCCCCCAGACTCCAGAACACCAGTTCCTTTAGCCATTCCTCATGACACATTATTTCCAGACTCTTCCCAAGCTCCACTCCCTTCTCTGGACACACTCCAGGCCCTCAATGTTCTTTTTGCAGTGAAGGGCCCAGAACTGGACACAGGACTTGAGGTGGGGCCTCACCAGCGCCCAGTACAGATGGACAATCTCTGTCCTGGTCCTGCTGGCCCCACTAATTTTCATACAGGCCAGGACACCATGGGGCTTCTTGCCCACATGGGCACTCTCTGGCTCATATTCACCTGCTCTCAAACAGACATCCCAATTCCCTTCCTGATGAGCAGCTTTCAGGACAATCTGCCCACAACCTGGAGCATTCCATGGGGTTGTTGGGACCCAAGGGCAGCACCTGACACTTGGTCTTATTGATCCAGCTTGTCCAGATCCCTCTGCAGAGCTTTCCTGCCCTCCAGCACATCCACAATCACACCCACCTTGGTGTTGTCCACAAATTTACTGAGGGTGCACTCCATCCTCTTGTCCAGATCCTCAATAATGATGTTAAACAGGACCAGCCCCAACACTGAGCCCTGGGGAACCCCACTGGTGACCAGCCCCACCTGGATTTAGTTCCATTCCCCATCAGTCTCTGGGCCATCAGCCAGTTTTTCACCCCGCAAACAGTTCCCTCATCCCAGCCATGAGCAGCCACTTTCTGCAGGAGATGCTGTGGGAGGTGGTGCCAAAGGCTTGACTGAATTCCAGAGAGACACATCCACAGCCTTTCCCTCATCTCCTCAGTGGGTCATTTTGTCATAGAAAGGGGGTCAGTTTGGTCATGCAGGATCTGCCTTTCCCAAACCCACACTGACTGACCCTTATTCCTTGGGTTCCTTCACGTGCCGTGTGATGGCACTCAGGATGATCTGCTCCATGGACGTCTCTGGTACTGAGGTCAGGCTGACAGGTCTGGAATTGTTCAGATCCTTCTGGCCCTGTCTGTAAATGGGCATCACAGTTTGTCAGCTGGGACTTCTCCAGTTCACCAGAACTGCTGGGCAATGAGTGAAAGTGGCTTGGCCAGCTCTTTCTCCAGTTCCCACAGTACCCTCAGGTGCATCTCATGTGGGCAGGGACTTGTGGGGTTCTCAGTGACACAGCAGGTCACTGACCATTTCTCTCTGGGTTATGGGGGCTTCACTCAGCTCCCCATCACCACCTTCCAGCCCTGGGATCTGGGTATCCTGAGCACAACTGCATTTGGTGTTAAAAGACTGAGGCAAAGAAGTCATTAATTCCCTCAGCCATTTCCTCCTGCCCTGACCCTGTGCTGCCTCTGCATCAAGCAAAGGATGGAGACTCTTCTGAGCCCTCCTTTTGCTGCCCATGGGTTTAGACACACATTTTTTGCTGTCTTTAACTGCAGTGGCCAAATTCAGTTCCAGTTTGTCTTTGGCCCTTCACATTTTAACCCTCCATAACTTCACCATATCCTTGTGGTGCCCCCATGATTTCTGTCCCTCTTTCCAGTGGTGATACACTCTCTTTTATTCCCTGACATCCAACCCACGGTCTGTGTTTCACCAGGCCATACTTTTTGCCACCTGGCTTGTCTCAGGCCACAGAGGCACAGCTCCTGGAGCTTTGAGATTTCCTTCTTAAAACACCTGCATCCATCCTGCACTCCTTTCTCCTTCAGGACTGACTCCCAAGGGACTCCATCCATCAGTTTCCCAAACTGGCCAAAGTCTGTCAGCTGTCAATCCAAGGTGTCAGTTCTGCTGGTGCCCCTCCTTCCTTCACCCACAGTGGAAATCCCCATTATTTCATGGTCTCTGTGCCCATGAAATGTGCCAAGAGAGCCCTGACCACCACATCACCCACCAGACACAGAATCACAGAATGCTCTGGGTCATAAGTGACCTTAAAGAGCTTCTCATTCCAACCCAGGGTAGGAACACCTTTGACTAGACCAGGTTGCTCAGAGCCACATTCTGCTTGGCCTTGAAGAACTTCTTGTGATGGAGCAGCCAGAACTTCTCTGAGAACCTGTGCCATGGCCTCACCACCCTCACCATAAAGAATTTCTTACCAATATCTCATCTAACCCTTCTCTCTATCAGTGTGAAGCCATTTCCCCCTTGTCCTGTCACTCCAGGCGTCTGTAAATACTCTCTCTGCATCTTTCTTCTTGGTTGCGTTCAGGTCCTGGAAGGCCACAATTAGGTCACCCCAAGGCCTTCCCTTCTCCAGGCTGTACAATCCCAATTCTCTCAGTCTTCCCTCATGGCAGAGCTGCTCCATCCCTCTGATCATCTTGGTGGTCTCCTCTGGACTCGCTCCAACAGCTCCATGTCCTTGATGTGCTGGGACCCCAGAGCTGGAGGCAGCTCTGCAGGTGGGGCAACATCAAACCATGTGTGTTCCAGCAAGGACAGTGTGGAACCTCCTGGAACCAAAGGGGACACTGTGACACCACAGAACCTCCTGGAACCAAAGGGGACATTGTGACACCACAGAACCTTCTGGAACTCAAGGGATATTATGAGACGACAGAACCTCATGGAATCATAGGGCAATTGTGACAAATGGGGCCTCATGGATCCAGAGGAACCCAGAGATATTTTGGAACCTCCAGGAATGAAGGGGCCTTTGTGACACTGAGGAGGGTTATGGAGCCCAATGTACCCTGGGCCAGTGCTGAACACCATGGAATCAAAAGTCCATTGTGATACTGCAGAGATTAATGGAACTGAAAGAACCCTGGGAGACTGGAACCTCCTGGAATCAAGGGGCCATTTTGACACTGAAGAGCCTTGTGGAGCCAAAGGGACCCCGGGGCACTGTGGAATCTCATGGAACCAAGGGGCCTTTCTGACTTGTGGGGACTTCTGGAATCAAATGAACCTCAGGACATTCTGGAACCTCATGGCATCAAGGGGCCATTGTGGCACTGCAGAGCCTTATGGACCATGACAGGATGTTCTGCCCTGATCAGGCCCAGAGTCCACTCAGAGAATGCAAACAATGCAGGCTCTCTATGCTGAGTTACTGCTGGCACCAAGGGGCTGTTTTGGTGTTGAATTCTGCTAAAACCAGCCTGGTTCACCAAACTGCAAATGCTCATCCTGCTTTTTGGAACAGGATCTGACAGATAAGCTGCTCACTGCCCTGGAAATTCATGACTATCAATCCCTCACTGTATAGCTCTAAAAGCTCAGTCCAACTTCCATATGGCAGATCCTTTCACAGACTGTCTTGAAGTGTGTGGAGCTTCTCCCATGAAGCAGGGATGGCTCTTCATGGTCACTGCCCAGGGGTTAAGGGAAGGAGAGAGATCTGCCCTCTTTAGTTGTGTGAGAGTTACATCAATCTCTGCTTAATGATAGTTTCTTTTTGCTGGTTTCAATACAACTGTTTTAAATAATTGCTTTGACACTAGGTGGTTTTTAGCTTTTCCACTGGATAGTACATATTTAAGTAAATTATTAAGATCTTTCATCTGTTCACTTGTCTGTTCTTTTTTCTACTCATTTCCCATAATAAGTAATTCATTTGACATAAGTATATCTGATTTGCCATTTTTAAAACCTGTGGGAAAAAGTGATTCAATCACACCTCTATAATTGACACTGCAGAGTAACTCTGAGGCTAAGATTGGATCCAGTCACACCAGGCTCCTCTCTGAGTAGGAGTTTAGAATGCAAGGGGTCCTTTCTGCCCCTCACAGCTCAATGAGGCAGATTCTCTAGTAAACGTTATCTGAGATTTCTATTTCCACCATCACCCCATGAGGTTCCACAGAGTCCCAAGATTCTTTTGGTTCTCTGAGTCCCTGCAGGGTCACGATGACCCTTTGATTCCATGAGGTTCTGCAGACAAACAATGATCCCTTTGGATCAATAAGACTCTGCAGTGTCACACAGGGCCATTCATTCCATGACATTCCACACTGTCACACGGGTCCCTTATGCTCCACAAGGCCTGCACTGTAATAATGGCCCCCTAAATCCATGAGATTCCACAGTGACCCCATGATTCCATGAGGTTCTGCAGTGTCACAATGTCCCTTTTTTTCCATCAGGCTCTGAAGTGTCACAATGACCCTTTGATTCCATGAGGTTGCACAGAGTGACAATGATCCCTTTGGATCAATGAGACTCTGCAGTGTCACAATTCCATGAGGTTCCACAGTGTTACACTGGTCTCTTGTGCTCCACGAGGCCCTGCACTGTGACAAAGGTCCCTTAAATCCATGAGATTCCACAGTGACCTCGTGATTCCATAAGGTCCTGTGTTGGGGTAAGGTTGATTTACGGCGGTCAGAGGAGGCAGAGACAAACCCAGGCAGCAGTTAAATCAGAAGGCTTACACTGAAGACAAAGGACTTTATTGTTAGTTACAGCTTTACTTTCATCTACTTTCTTCCACAGCAAGTCATCTCAGAACTGGTCAGTCAGCTCAGTTAAGCATACATGGAAACCTTCTACTGGCCAAAAGCTCTCCTGCATTCTGTAGGTGGCTCCTTCCACCTTCAGGGTGCCCTGCAAACTTCTTTCATTCAAGAATACACTCTGAACTCTTACATATCAATCTCTTAATCAATTACCTCAGACATTCAGGGGTCCACAGACACACTGAGTTAAACCCCCTAGTCCTGCAGTGTCACAGTGGTGGTTTCAGAGATGGTGGAGCTTTTACTTTTGTGGTCAGAAATAGAGTGAGAAAGAAATAATGTCACCAAGGGCAGCTGGGGAGGCAGAGCCAGGGAGGAGGGAGAGATGTCAGTGCAGGAAGGGGCCAGCAAGGTGGGGCAGCCGGGGGATGCCGACAGCCTGCAGGGAAAGGGGCAGGGCATGGACACCATAGGACAGCCTGGGCTGGAGAGGAGACAGGGATGTGCAGAAGCTGAAAGGCCCCAAGAGAGCCAAGTTGTGCAGGCCTTTGGCCATGGCTGCTGTGTGTGCCCCTGATGGCATGAGGAGACAAGTGAGCCTTGCAGTCCTGGGGCCTCATTGCCTCCTTGTCCCTGCTCAGCAGCCTGGAAGGTGCCACCCCATTGTCCTGACCTTGGCATTGCACATTCCCACATTCCAAGTGCCCCAGGAAGGGCCTGGAGGAATGAGGGAGGGCCAAGATCACCCTTTCCAGGGCCTGTTGGTCAGGCCTTAGCCCTTTGAATTCTAAAACACAGCCAGTTTTACTAAAGATGAGAGTCATCTTTCCCTTCCTTGTCTATACTTGCCATCACTCCTTCCAGTTTTCTGCTCTAACTGGAATCTGGGGACAATTTCTCAGTCTTGTTCCTTAGTGGGACCCATTACCACTACAAGAAACTTCAGTGTTTCAATCTGCTTTGACTTCTTGAAAAGTTGTTTGAAGTTACTCTGATGGACTGAGTCTGATGTAAACAACACAAACCCCCCAGAGGGCCATTAAATGCCCTGGGCTGTTGCTGTGCTGCTGAGCTGGGCCGGGCTCCTGGCACACAGGGAGCTCCTGGCAAGCGGGCAGCGCTGCAGAGAGACAGCTCTGCCCAGGAGCAGCTCCTGTGCACAGCCCAGCAGGGCTCAGGGCACTGCCAGGGCAGCTCAGGGACACCAGCAGGGCACAGACAGAGCTTAAAGGGGCTCAGCATTGGGAGGATGACTCAGAGCTCTTGGAGGAGAAATCTTTGCAGTGCTGGACATGGTGAGTCTGTGGGTGCAGGGCAATGCAGGGGCAGCTCCTGGAGCCCCAGCTGATGGGATGTGTGAGGAGGGGGCTATTGGGGGACACTTTGGATTAGCTGTGGAGCTGGGGTTGCAGCCAGGGGTGCCCAGGGCTGTGGTGCAGAGCAGGGTCCTGCAGCCCAGGGCGCTGTGCTGGGGCAGGGACTCTGCTGCCTGCCAGGGTCAGCTCTCAGCCAGCCTGGGGAGCTGCTCACAGGGCTGGGGAGAAGGCCTGCATGGAATAAGTAAACACTAATATGGGGGGGAAGGGTCTTTATCCTTTGGAGAGCAGGTTGCAGGGGTGAGGGCTGCTCACAGCTCTGTCTTAGAGAACATTTCCCAGGGATCTTTTTGAGAAGTGCAGCAGGTCAGGGGCCAACTCTAAGAGAAGGACCCTATTCTTTCAGCCTTCTGTCCTGAGTATTAAGACTGGGACAGAAGCCTTAAAAATTGTCTAAGTTCAGGAAACTTCAAACTTATTATTTTTAGAGAAGAATAGAGTGAGAAATGTCAGTCATCAACACACCATGTCGTATGGACAGTGTCAGTGTCCCTTTTGCAGCCTCCTCAGGGTCATTCTTATGTTGCCATCAGAGTCTCCATAGCCAGAGATGCCACTGGACAGCTCCCTGCTGCTCCTGGGAGGAATTTTTACTCGAAAAAGGAACAATCAAGAGATGTTAAGGTGGAATACATAAAAAGTAGACTAAAGCCTTTCTTCTGCAGCCCAAAGTCTTCCAAGTCATGGGTGCAGAGGCTGAATTTCCCACTGCAGGTGGGTTACATGCAACACCCATTGTGATTGTCAATGGTGCCACAAACCACCTCCATGTCCCCAGTGCAGCAAGGCAAAGCTGAGTGCTTGGCAGCACATGGCCAGAGCTCCAACTCCTCACACCACCCTCAGCCAGTAGAAACCAGAGAAGGGAATTAAATCTCTGCTAGAGGAGATTTCTATGAAAAAAAGAGTGGCTTTTTTGACAGGAAGCTGTTTTACTTTTTCCCCTTCCTTTCCTGTGTTTGAACAGGCTCCATGCCAAGAAGCAGCAAATGTCCAACAGCAGCTCCATCAGCCACTTCCTCCTCCTGCCATTGGCAGACACGCGGCAGCTGCAGCTCCTGCACTTGTGGCTCTTCCTGGGCATCTCCCTGGCTGCCCTCCTGGGCAACGGCCTCATCATCAGCGCCGTAGCCTGCGACCACCACCTGCACACCCCCATGCACTTCTTCCTGCTCAACCTGTCCCTCACAGACCTGGGCTGCATCTGCACCACTGTCCCCAAAGCCATGCACAACTCCCTCTGGGACACCACAACCATCTCCTACATGGGATGTGCTGCACAGCTCTTTCTGTTTACGTTTTTTATGTCAGCTGAGTTTTTCCTCCTCACCATCATGTGCTACGACCGCTACGTTGCCATCTGCAAACCCCTGCACTACGGGACCCTCCTGGGCAGCAGAGCTTGTGCCCACATGGCAGAAGCTGCCTGAGCCAGTGGCTTTCTCAATGCTCTGCTGCACACAGTCAATACATTTTCCCTGCCCCTGTGCCATGGCAATGCCCTGAGCCAGTTCTTTTGTGAAATCCCACAGATCCTCAAGCTCTCCTGCTCACACTCCTACCTCAGGGAAATTGGGCTCATCATGGTTAGTGCTTTTCCATTTGTGGGATGTTTCATTTTCATTATTTTCTCGTATGTGCAGATCTTCAGGGCTGTGCTGAGGATCCCCTCTGAGCAGGGACGGCACAAAGCCTTTTCCACGTGCCTCCCTCACCTGGCTGTGGTCTCCCTGTTTCTCAGCACTGGCATATTTGCCTACCTGAAGCCTCCCTCCGTCTCTTCCCCATCTCTGGATCTGGGCCTGTCAGTTCTGTATTCGGTGGTTCCTCCAGCCCTCAACCCCCTCATCTACAGCCTGAGGAACCAGGAGTTTAAGGTAGCTCTCAGGGAAGTAATGACTGGATGCTTGACAGTGTTTTCTATTTCCCACAGTAGCATTCAGAGTTCTGTACTTTGCCTTAGGAGCTGGAAAGGTGTTTATAACACACCAGTGTTTGTGGTGCTGCTCAGCAGAGCTTGCACAGCACCAGCACTGTCCCTTTAACATTTCCACCATCAGGGGGCTGGGAAGGAGACATATCTAGGACAGATAACCCAAATTAGCCAAAGGGATAGTCTGGACCATATGACAGCATTTGAGGAATAAAAGCTAAGGAAGAAGGGGTGGACATTCATTATTTACAGTGTTTGCCTTCCTAAACAACCACCTCATATCCTGAAGCCCTGCTTCCCAGGAAGTGCTGGACACTGCTAATGGGAAACAGAGAATATGGATTTTCTCTCTGTTTGGGCATGCAAACTTCTACTTTTGCTACAGTAACCTGTCTTATATGAGCCCATGAGTCATTTTATGAATTATTTTCTCTCTCATGTCAGTCTGGGAATGGAGAGTTGTCAGAACAGTTTGGTGGGCAGCTGCCATCCAACCAAGTGAACCACCAGACTGCTTGATTTCCTCTGTCAGTAGCCCCCAGTGTGTGTCACTGCAGGACAAGGCTCTCTCGTTTCTTTTTTAAAAATTTTTTTCCCTTTCTGATGCTGTTGTCTTCACAGAAGTGCTTCATCCCCTCCAACTTAATGATCCCTCCTTCCTGTGTAACCAAGACCCTTTCTGTATACAAGGAGTCTCACTTTGTATTTAAGTGAAATAAATGAACGTGTATCAACTTTTTATTGTTATGGCTTTTACTATCCTTAACAGAGCAGGAATGAACTGGAAATGAGAACAGCTTTCTAGCTGCCTGAGCCTTGGGATGCACCCTGTGCCTGGAGCAGGAAAAGCTCTCGAGGGCCACAAGGGTTGGGGGTTTTGTTCTATCCTGGGAAGATGGGATGGCAGAGAGAGGCTGAGAGCTCTCAAGATCTCTTGCAGAGGAGTGCAGGGCACACAGGTGCCTCCTGTTCCTCTTGCCAAGCACATTCACCACCAGTGGGGCTGAGCCCTCTCTGAGCTCCAGGTGCTGCTGTGCCTTCCCAGGGGCTGGGCTGTGGTGCCACTGCCCAGAGCACCCTGCCCTGAGCAGGGCTGTGGGGCCAGACCCACCTGGGCTGTGCTGGGAGAGGCCCTTGGTGCTGGAGAGAGCCCAGAGCAGGTGGGAGAGCTTGGAGGGAGCTGGACTGGGCTGGGATGGACCTGGGAGAGAAAACCATCCATGTATCTCTGAAGTGCTGAGGCCTGAACAGGCCCTGAGCCAGAGGTGATCTTGAGATGAACATTCCAAACTAATGTTGAGTTGAACATTCCAACCAAATGCCCATCTTGGCAGGAACCTCCTGCAATGGCAGAGGGACACATGGCAGTGTGTGCCCCTGCAGGGCACTGCCCTGGCCATGGCACAGGCTGGGAGCTGCCTGGCTGGGAGCAGCCCTGTAAGGCAGCTGTGGGTGGGCAGGAGCTGGGCAGGAGGCAGCCGTGTGCCCTGGCAGCAAGGGAGGCCAGGAGCACCCTGGGCTGTGGGACCAGTACAGCAAGGACGTGGCTTATCCTGGTTGCTGGGGCTGAGGAAAGCTGCACAAAGAGCTGCGGAGTTTAAAAATTGTATCCTCTTTAATTTGTACTGTGGGCAATGAAGGGAAACTTTCTGTGCCTCTGAGTGTCACCAGTTCCTCATCCCCTAAAAAGCACAAACCTGATGGATTGTGGTTCCTACTCCAGTGGCACTTGGATCTCACTCCATACCCAGAGTACAAAGCTCCCTTATTCCAACAAGATCCTTGAAATGGAGGGATTAAGGACACAGGACAGGATGTGGGGAACAGTTACAGGGCATGACCAAGGATTTGGGGTAGTTGTGACCCCAGGGCAGGACCCAGCACTTGGCCTCGTTGAACCTCATCCAGTTGGCCTGGGCCCATTGATCCAGCCTGTCCAGACCCCTCTGCTCAGCCTTCCTGCCCTCCAGCAGATCAGCAATCCCACCCAGCCTGGTGTCATCTGCAAACTGACTGAAGGTGCACTTGATCTCCTCATCCAGATCATTGATAAAGATGTTTAACTGAACTGACCCCAATACTGATCTCTGGGAAAAATCCTGGATGTAATTCCATTCCTCACCAGTCCTTGGGCTTGGCCATCCAGACAGATTTTCCCCCACTGAACAGATGCTGCAGAGAGTGTCTGATAAAGTTCTTGTAACCCCAGAAAATTGGGATTGATGCAGATTTAACTTAGCAGAATGCAGAATTTCATTCTCTTTCTCTCTTTTCCTCCCTCTCTGGATCAAGGGAAATTCTGACTGCAGTGTGTGACCTGTGTGTGAAGAGCAAATATGGACAGAATCGGGACAGGAAGTGTTTGGGAATATCTTGTGACCTGTACTTGACACAGAACATTTTTGCCTTTGGTCTAAGACTACCTATTGTGGAAAGTGAACTTCAGTGGAAGCAACGTGGGCTTAACGTGCAGCTAAGGAAGGAGTTGTGGGGTTTGGTTTGTTTGTGCCTTCCTTTGTTTTGTTTTTTCTTTCTTTTTTTCTGAAGTAAATGAACATCCCTCTGTGTCTCCTGCAGCTCTTTCTCCAAGTACAGCAGGTGGGAGTTGGTGCCCAGGAGCTGAAACCTGCAGGTCCAGCCTTTAGTGGAGGAAGCTCAGATTGCACAAGGCTGCTTTGAGTGCCAGGCATGTGATGAGGGAAATGGTGGGGTGGGGATTAGGGATAACATTTGATTAAATGTAAGACATAAAGGGTCTTGATTTTCATACTTATTTAGACTGCATTAATTGGTACTCATGATCAAAGTAATTTGGGGATTGCTGACATTAATGTATAAACAGGAAAAAATAAAGAGGCCACAAAAATGCATCTTTTCTCTTTATTTTAATATAAGATATTCACTTTGAATGCATTTCTGAGTTCTCTGTAACTGACCACAAAAGATTTGAAAATTTAAAAGAAAATTATTCCCAGGGGCTTGTCTTGTTGAAGATGCCATCACTGAGAAGAGACCATGGAGGGAACAAGCAGACAAGGAGACCATCCCTGGTGCTTGGGAACAATATCAATTAGGAATTGCTGCTATCAGTGTATAAACAGGAAAAAGGTAAACAGGACAAAAAGAAATCTTTCTTCATGCCTTTTGTTAATGTAATACACTCACTTTGAATACACTTCTGAAATCTGTCTAATTAACCACAGAAGAATAGAAGACAATAATAAATTATTCCCAGAGGCTTGTCTTGTTAAGATGTTTTAAATGTTAATGAGGCCTCTGGCACTGAATTCCTTAACTGAAGATTTGAAGACAGAACAAGTCTCTAAAAAAGTAAAATTCATCAGCAAAGCTCCAGGTTCCGGAGGATGTCAGCAAGCTCTGCTCAGGCCATCACTGAAAAGAGACCCCAGAGGGGAAGAGCAGACAAGGAGAGCATTCCTGAGGACTGGGGAAGCAGCAACTCAGAGTCAGTGGTTACAGGTGGAAAAGGGACTGTGGAATGTGGCTGTGAAAGTGCCTGATGGACTTTGCCAAGCAGGACAGCCAAGCCCTGCCACCCATCTCTGGTTCCTCACAGGATGCTCCTGGAGCAGAGTGATGTGGGGTGTGGAATGGGGAGTGCAGGAGAGCAGTAGGACACCTCCACAGCTCTATGGAGTGGGTGAGGAGGTGACAAGCCCTGGGGCTGTAAGGAACTGGTTTCTTCTCATAGGCTGTCAAGCCCCAGGAAACTGCCCTGTTGCAGAAAAGCACAGTGAAGAGCCAAAGTGTGTGAGAGCAGGAGAGGGCACAGCAGTGTCCCTTCCACAGCCAGGCCTCCAGGGACACACCTGAAGGAGCAGCAGAGCAGGGTCTGGGCTTTGTCTTTGTTTCCTGGACACCCTGGGCAAGGGGCCCCAGGGGAATTGTCACAGATCACTCCCTGCAAACACCATTCCCAGCACTGGCCTCTCACCCACCACTGACAGGTTGTTTGTCCCTCCATGGGGACACCAAATGAGCAGCTCACAAGGCCATGCTGCAATTGTACAGAGGAGAATTCAGCATTCACAGTGTGTGTGTGGGGGAGATGAATCCAAGAGAACACAAAGACCATCAGCTAATCCTGGAGATGCTGGGAAGGGCTGTGGGACACACAGTGTCTCGAGGTCACTTCACTCTGGGCCCCACATCCCCTGGAAAACCCCCAGGATGCAGCACTGGGATGTGCTTCTGAGCACAGAGCTCCCCCTGTGTCCATCCCTCAGGCCGTGGGGCATCTCAGAGAGGGGCAGAGCAGGTGACACCCCACAGGGCTGAGGTGCTTCCAGCCCCCAGCAGTGGCAGTGAGAGCCCAGGGAGAGACTGTGACTCCTGCAATGATCTCCCCATGGGTGTAAAAGGGAAAGACTCTCTGATCACCCCTGAGTGCATGAGAATCCCACAATCCCAGTTCAGAGGTGGATGCCTTGCTGGGCCTTGACATTTGTGTGAGTGACTCCAGGAACAAACTCCACTGGCCCAGTGAGATTCATCTCCGTGGTCTTGGACAGTTCATTGCAAGTGCTCCTGAACTGCTGCATCACCCTTCCTGGGATTCTGGGCTGTGCTCTCAAAAGGGCCAGAGCAATCTGAGAGGTTCTGGGGTCCTTGGAAAAGGCAGATGCCAAGCCCATCTTTAAGAAGAGCAAAATGAGAATGGGGAAAATTTCTGCAGTGTCCCAGGGTTGCTGGGAGTCCATGAGGCCCTGGAGTGTCACAATGATCCCTGGATTCCATGAGGCTCCACAGGGTCACAGTGGGCTTCTGTTTCCTTGAGGTCCTGCAGAGTCACAATGGAACTTTGATTCCATGAGGTTCCCAAGTGTCAGAATGGCCCCTCTGTTGGCCAAGCCCCCCTTCCCTCCCCCAAATATCCCATCCCTTTTGTCCCAGTTCCTCCTGACCTCCCCAAATCCTTCAGCTGGATGGGCTCAGCTTTGTGACGCCCTTCATGACCCCTGAGCATCTGCCTGCCCAGCTTGGTCAGTCAGTTCTGGGAACACAACTGACAGCCCAGCCCCCAAGGGGACAGGATGTTCTGCTGTGCTGGAGAGGACCCTCCTCAGCCTGGCCAGCAGTGCTGCAGGGGGGGATTCCCTGCCCCTCCCCAGCTGGTCCTTCCTGCCCAGCAGCTCCTGCTCCAGAAGGGCTCACAGACACTCTGGGGGACTTTTCACACTTGGGTCCCTGAGCTGCCCTGGGGCATCTCTGGGGCAGTGGCCAACTCTGTGACTGCTCTGGGAAGTCATGGCCTGAAGCCAGGAGTGTGGGTTTTAGGAGGTAGTCGAAACCTCTGCAGACAAGAAATCCTGGTAATTGTTGAAGACTTCCTTGCCTATCATTATCATGTGCTGTTTATTTTTAATTTCAAGATTTTTTCATAATTTTCTTTTTACTGACAACACCACACACTTGTTCTATTAATCTGATTCACTCTCTGTTTATGTGAAAATATTTGTGCAGCTGTTTATCAGAGGACATTTCCTACCAGTGTTTTGAATGCAGAAACATTGCTCAGAGGAGCTACTGAACTTCTTTGGGATGGATTCATATCCCTAATTTTGCCTCTTCTGTTCTTCCTCTCCCAATTTGCCTTCCAAGATCTCTCCAAGCTGTGTGTGCCTGGGAATGTTTTCACAGTCCTGAGCTCTGGGCCATGTCAAAGGGGACAAATGCACCTTCTGGAGAACACTGTCACTCCTGCTCACAGAGCCTCTCTGACTGCACAGGGGAGATTCCCCCAGGCTGTTTCCTGGTGTGGGAAGAAAGGGACATAAAGGCAGAGGAGAGGGATGGAGGAGACACGGACATTTGCATGCTTAAGGCTGGTGAGATAAATGTCCCTGGGACAGGGAGGTTGTTCCTGCAGTCACACCCAGATATGTCAGGGCTCTGACAGGTGCCCACACCAGAGCTGGGCTCATGCCCTGCTCACACTCCCAGGGCTGTTCAGTGACACGAGTCCTTCCCTTGCACACACACAGACAGTTCCTGGCAGCAGGTGCAGTGTCTCCCTGGGCTCCTCCTGCCACTGCCTGGGGCTGGAGGCACCTCAGCCCTGCAGAACCCCCACACTGCACACTCACACACTTCAGCTCAACATTGGGCTTTCCCTCTTGCTGGCATGGCCCAGTCCAACCTCCTCCTGGTCTCCCCATCTCCCTGTGCCTGGCCCAGCCCAGCAGAGCAGCACAGTCATGTCTGGCCCTCCAGCGAGAAATGAAGGAAATGGAGGTCAGGGACAGTGACCCTGTCTGTGGAATGCTCAGGAGATCTTCAGGTCAGGCATCTCCTACAGCCCCAGGGACAGGGCAGCCTCTTTCCATGGCTCCTCTGCACCCACAGCCTGTCCTGCTCTTCTTCTCACACATCCCATCTCCCCACAGAGACATTCCCCAGGGGAACACGTCTGTGCTGGCCTGACAAGCCATTCCTGCAGCCCCTCCCTGTGCTCCCCACAGCCCCTGAGCTGGGGGTGCTGCTCTGCAGGGCACAGGGGCTGTGGTGCCCAGGGCCATGTGGGGGCTCTGCTGGGCTGTGCTGATCAGGCTGGGAGGCAGAGCCAGCTGATGGTGGTCCCTGCCACTGACCCCCTGCCACACAAGCTCTTGTGTGGCCATGGAGGGTGCTCAGAGGGGCCCTGCCTTGTTCCAGTGTTCGGAGATGGGTCTGGGGGCTGCACTGGATCCAGACCATGAATGCTTATGGAAAGTAAAATGAATCACAAGACTCGTTTCCCTCAATCTGCTGTATTCCCTGGGGTTGCAGGGCTCTTTTTTTTCAATTCACACTCAGATGTAGATTATTATCTCTGGGTGACTCCGAGCTGGACAGGCCTGTTCTCCTTGGGCTCTATTCACTGTCAGCTCCTGCTCACACTGTTGCTGCAGGTCTCGTGTTCTCCTGGCAGCTCCAAAGTGTCTTAAGCAAACCACTTACCTGCCATCAGCCCTGTCACAAGCTGTTGAGCCCCAGGAAGGTTAATCTCATCTGCATGGTCTCTGGCCACCAACAAGTAAAACCTGAACCAGAACTAAGTCCTTTGAAAGTCACACTGGGACCCTGATCTCATCACACTGAGCCATGGGCAGACAAAGCAGGACAAGGAGCTTCTTGAATGTCTCTTCCTTAGGCATGTTCTTAAGATCAACTTCAGAGGAAGCCCAAAGCCTTCCTGTCCTGCCCTCAGGAGATGCCCTTTCCTGATGGAGCTGCTGTTGTGCAGCTCAGCTGTGTCCCAGCAGTGCCCATGGCCTGTCCCTGGCTGTGAGCCCAGGATGGACACATAGCAGGATGTGACCAACCTGGCAGAGGACCAAGGCCTTGGACCAACACAAGGACTTAGGAGAGTGTGGAAGCAGAAAGGGCACCTCTGAAGAGTCCCCTCCTCTATGTAAACATGCACTGTCCTGCAGTGAGCTGTCCTTTCTGAATGCCTAAGAAGAAGGATCAAACAAGTCACTGCACTGTCCTTTATTTTGTGTAATTGCTCAAGTGGAACAAATCCTCATTTAGACAGTCTCCGGGTCAAACTCCAAAGAAACATACCAGATTATAAAGGAGGATAATTAAAAAATTTATTTGTGCACAAACTTATCACATGACCCCCACCAAAATACTGAGAAAACAGGATGGGGCTGTACTGAGTTCCAGTCCGAATGCTATGCAGACATCAACAGAAACAACAGTTTTATGCTTCTGGAGAGCATCAAGTCATCATTTTCCTCACAGCATCCTTGAGCTCCTGGTTCCTCAGGCTGTAGATGAGGGGGTTCAGTGTGGGAGGCACTACCAAGTACAGAACTGCCACCACCACATCCACAGCTGGAGAGGACATGGAGGGAGACTTCAGGTGGGCAAACACATCAGTGCTGAGAAACAGGGAGACCACGGCCAGGTGAGGGAGGCACGTGGAAAAGGCTTTGTGCCGTCCCTGCTCAGAGGGGATCCTCAGCACAGCCCTGAAAATCTGCACATAGGAGAAAACTATGAAAGCAAAACAACCAAACACTAAACAGGTAGTAACCAGAAGGAGCCCAATTTCCCTGAGTTTGGAGTCTGAGCAGGAGAGCTTGAGGATGTGGGGGATTTCACAGAAGAACTGGCTCAGGGCATTGCCCTGGCACAGGGGCAGGGAAAATGTATTGGCTGTGTGCAGCAGAGCATTGAGAAAAGCAGTGGCCCAGGCAGCTGCTGCCATGTGGGCACAAGCTCTGCTGCCCAGGAGGGTCCCGTAGTGCAGGGGTTTGCAGATGGCAACGTAGCGGTCGTAGCACATGATGGTGAGTAGGGAAATCTCTGTTCCAATGAAGAAAATAAGGAAGAAGACCTGTGCAGCACATCCCACGAAGGAGATGGTTGTGGTGTCCCAGAGGGAGTTGTGCATGGCTTTGGGGACAATGGTGCAGATGGTGCCCAGGTCTGTGAGGGACAGGTTGAGCAGGAAGAAGTGCATGGGGGTGTGCAGGTGGTGGTCGCAGGCTACGGCGCTGATGATGAGGCCGTTGCCCAGGAGGGCAGCCAGGTTGATGCCCAGGAAGAGACACAAGTGCAGGAGCTGCAGCTGCCACGTGTCTGCCAATGGCAGGAGGAGGAACTGGCTGATGGAGCTGCTGTTGGACATTTGCTGCTTCTGGAGGTGGGGCACTGTCCAAAGAGGAAATGACAGTGACAAATCAGATGAGATTTTTCTGAGAATAATCACAGCCATGTCCCAATACCCCTTTCCCTTCTGTTCACACTCCCCACTTTTCCTTTTTCGGAAAACTGCTTCATATCCATGGCTGGAGCCCTGCTTGGTGCTCACTACATTTCCCATGAGGAGCAGCCCCTCTGCCCACTGGCTGTGAGGGTCAGCCCTGCTCTGCTCCAGTGGAGTCATGGCCATGGTGTGGGCAGGGCCCATCCTGGTGTTCAGCTGTGTCAGATGAAACTGCTCCTAAAGCAAAAGTTCTCATGGGCATCTGCACTCCCAGTTTTGAGATTTCAGGATTCCAGAAGACAGTTTCAGAGGTTTGGGTATTTTGTTTCTGACTCCCCTCATCTTCCCTGTGGAGTTTTCCTGGATGGCAGAACCCCTCAGCATTTGTGCTGCCCTGAGGAAGAGCAGAGCAGGGCTTCCCAAACAGGACCATGTCTGTGGCTTAGCGCAGAGTGAGGGGAGTTGCTCTGTCCCTCTGCATTGTTCCAGCTGCCCCGGACTTGGACCTTCCTCAGAGAGAGAGTGATCACACTCCCATTTTTGTCTGAAATGCCACCAGACACTGTTGACAGCAGAGAGATCCATCACAGACCACTCAGTGTCTCAGCCTGGCTCAAGGTCTCAAGGACACACATGGCTCATCTCACCAACCCAACAGCATTTCCTGGGATGGGCACAGCATCTCTGCCCCTCTGCACTGGGGATTTCAGATAACAAAATTGTGCTATGAAGGTGATTTGCATTCTTGAGGGCAGCTCCCAGCTTGGAAGGACATCTCAGAGAAGAGCCAAGTGTCCTGACAATGGGGTTTGATTCTGGGAAACACACCTCATTCTCCAGGCACACAGAATTCACTACTGACAGCCCCACAGGTCAGAGAAGAATTGGAATGTCTCATTCCCAGGGACCCACCTGCCTGAGGGGGATCACAGGATCAGTGATTGACTCTGTAGCTTGAACTCCCATTCCCAGTGTGCCTGACTGAGAGAAGGAGGAAAAAACCCCAGTAACATGGGCAAGTTGAGGAGAAAGGAAATGCACACTGAGGGACCAGCTGGGAGAATCCAGGGCAGAACCAGGTGGGCACTCAGGGCATTGTCACCCTCATCCAGCTATGCCAACTCCCAGACACCAGCAATGCCAGGTAGTTGTTCTCAGCTCCTGTTCAGCTCCTCAGTGTTCCCTCTGCTACTCAAACCACCAGGTATGTGGCTTGAGAGCCTGATAGAAATCCCTCCTTTCACCTTCCCCTTGAAGTATCCCCTGGAAAATATCCCTCACTGCTCTGGTTCTGTAAGAAGTACTCCCCTATGAAACTCTCACTTGATGGCTGAAGAAACCTGCTCTGCCCTGCCCTGACCTGCCAGGGTTTGCTCTTTCCATCCACAGCCTCTCTCCCAGCACTGAGGGATCTCCCCAGACCAGCTGAGATCTGCCCCTGGCACGTGTCAGAGCTCCTGCCCTGGCACAGCACCCTGGGGTGCAGGACCCTGCTCTGCAGGACAGTTTGGGACAGCCTGGGTGGCACAGCCAGGGTTCAAACCCTACAGACATCCCTAGGAGGAGGGAACCCTGCTGGGATGTCCCTGGGATGGTGCAGCAGAGAGTCCCTACTTTGCAGCACGTCCTCATCTTCAGCACCAGAGAAACTGTGATATCCCACGTTAGAGACCCCCCAGGCTGTGGAATGTGCCAGCGTTGGGAGATCTTCCCACAAACTGCACATACATTGCCCTTCATGCAGACTTACCTTCTGAAAGCCTGGAAAGATTCCTCTTCTGTGGATTTTCCTCTCAGCTTTACTCACACCCCAGACTGTGTGTAACCTCTCTCTGCCCTGCTTTTCTGCCCTCGGTGTGTGCAGGCAGTGCCCTGAGCCCTGCTGGGCTGTGCACAGGAGCTGCTCCTGGGCAGAGCTGTCTCTCTGCAGCGCTGCCCGCTTGCCAGGACCTCCCTGTGTGCCAGGAGCCCGGCCCAGCTCAGCAGCACAGCAACAGCCCAGGGCATTTAATGGCCCTCCTGGGGGTTTGGTGCTGAGTCCCTGAACATCAGATCATGAGGAAAGGTGCAGGAACCTCATGAGAAACCAAAGTCAGAATCAAACTTTAAAGTTTCTTTTGTTGTTAATGAGTCCCTCTGAGGGACATAACTGAGAAAGTGTCCCCAGATTCCAGTTAGAAAACAAAGAGACCATGATGACAAATATGGACGAAGAAAGAAAGGTCACTCTGATGCTGAGGAAAGTAAGAAGCATTTCATTAATCCAAAGGTCACAGCCATGACACCCAGGCCCTGGGAAGGGAGATCCTGTCCCTCCCTCATTCCTCAGGGCTCTTCCTTGGGCACCGGGGTGTGGGATGTGGAATAGCAGGGACAGGAGGATGGGGTGGCACCTCCCAGGCTGCTGAGCAGGGACAAGGAGGCAATGAGGCCCCAGGGCTGCAAGGCTCACTTGTCTCCTCATGCCATCAGGGGCACACACAGCAGCCATGGCCAAAGGCCTGCACAACTTGGCTCTCTTGGGGCCTTTCAGCTTCTGCACATCCCTGTCTCCTCTCCAGCCCAGGCTGTCCAACGGTGTCCATGCCCTGCCCCTTTCCCTGCAGGCTGTCGGCATCCCCCGGCTGCCCCACCTCGCTGGCCCCTTCCTGCACTGACATATCTCCCTCCTCCCTGGCTCTTCCTTGGCACACAAAGCCTTGGACTGATCCAGACTCTTTCAGGGGGATGTGTTGCACCACAGCACTGCCCTTAGGGGGAAATTCCTTTCTCCTTGTGTGCAGTCTGGACCTCCCCATTTGCCCTTTAACTGCCCTTCAGCCCTCTCAAATGTCTCCTGTTCTTTTCTCAGTCTCCACACCACTGGGTCCAGGACTTGTGCTTGAGGCCTCCAAACCCCTCCATGGGATGTTTCTGGTCCTTCTCCAAGATGTTTAGCCATGAAAATGTTGTGCTCTTAGTGCAGGAGAGACAGAGTGACACTTTCTGCCAAGGGTTGTATTGGCAAAACAAGGCAGAGGAACTGGAACTGAATGAGGGGAGATTTCCATTGGATGTCAGGAAGAAATATTTTGTGCTGAGGGTGGCAGGAACCTGGGCCACCTTTTTATGTAACTGAAAACTCCATCCCTGGATCTGTCCAAGTTTGAGAATTTTGTACAGCCTGAACTTGTGGAAGGTGTCCGTGGCTAATGCAAAGGTCCTTGGACTAGTGTCTGGTTTAGGTCTCTTCCAATCCAAACAGTTTATTAGTCTTTTATTCTTATATGCCCAACTCCTTCTCCACAGGGTTGCATATACTGACATGCACCATGTTGGCATTTTAATGTGACCTAATCCCCAACACTTTATGAAAATGGAAAAATTGTCCTTTTGGGGACATGAATTTCAATGACTTTGGAGGAACCTTTCAAAACTCAAAAGTTACAAAGGAACTAATAGAGATTTCCAACATCTCTGCATGAAAGGCTCCCCAAGTGATCAGTGACAGTCCCCCAGGATGGCCTTGCAGCTGAGGTTGGGGGTTTTCTCACTCAGGTCCTGAGACTCAGGATGGGCAGCCAGAAAGTGCATTTAGGGGCAGTGCAAGACTTGCCATGGGATGTCCAGGAAATGACCAAAGTGATTTGTGGAGGAAGAGGTATGAGAAAACAGAGAGAAAAGGGTATGAAGGAGCTGGGCATGTGCAAAGAGGTGACTGGTCAGTGCCTTTTTCTGGCTGTGCCCTGTAACTGATCCCACAGTCTGTTCCATTTTTCTAATCCCTCCACTGCCAAGAACTTTCTGGGAGAAGGGATCTCTGTGCTCTGGGTTTGAAGAGAGGTCCAAGTGCCAACCACTGGAGTGGGAGCCCCAATATCATCAGATCTTGTGTTCCTTGGGGGCCCAGACACTGGTGAGACTGGTGTGTGTGCACAGAACACTGGTGGGTGTGTGGGTGGGTGAGTGGGTGTAACCACCAGTGACCATGAAACCAGAGCAAACAGGGATTGGCAGAGGCCTGGGAGCTGCTGTCTGAGATCATCTCCTGAGGGATCCACATTGTCTGGGTGTCTCTGGAGCTCTACATCTTCTCCTGACATGGCAGAGCACACAAACAGCCCATCCTTGTGTCCCTTTCTCCACTCACTGTGCTTTGGTTTGGCCCAGAACCCGCCCGAGGTCCTTTCCAGGATGAGTCCCTGTGCATTTCCCTCCCCCATGGACCTTCTCTTCCTGATGCAGCATCTGTGGGGCAGCAGAGCTGGGTCAGTGCAGGGCCAGGGCTGGCTGTGACAGGGGCCATGAAGCCACTGCCAGGAGGTGACAGCAAGGACAGTTTGCAAACAAAGTGTTAGATATGGGGACTGTTTTTGAGGGAGGGAAGGTTTGGCTGGAGCTGGCATGTGAAGAGGATGAAAGACAAAGGGTCTTGAGGGAAACAGGGAATGTTCAGCCTGGAGATGAGGATAAGATTTTTCACCAGTTGCAGGGCCAGTGCAGAGCAGGGTGGCCACAAGCCCAGGCTGCCTTCCTGCCTGCCAGGGTTGGTGGGGCTGTGTGACAGAGCTGCCCCCAGAATCAGAACCCGAGGGGCTCTCCCTCCTGCTCCACTCCTTCACCTCCCCCAGATGGAATTTCTGTTGTGTGGATTCCCTGATGTGCTGGATGACCTCAGAATGCTCTGTTGCCGACCAGCGCCTAGGGAGACTGCACACACCAATGTGATGTTCAAGCAAATCCCAAGTTTATTCAAAAACACAGGTATATATGACCTCAAGTGACCCCGCCCCAGGTGCAGTGGTCTGACTCCAATTGGTTGAGGCTGGAAACATGTCCTTTTAAGGTGAAAACGAAACCTGTAAGGTGGTCCTCCAGACCCACCTGAACCAGGGGCTGCAACATCTCCCCCTTTTGTTTCAAAGAACAAAGCAAAATGCAAACAACATAATACACATCATGCATATTGCAACTTGAACAGAAAGGCTGAAAATTTTGAAAATTGAGAAATAACATTTTGAGAATCTTAAATTTTGCTAATTCAAGACTTAACAGGGTATTTGCGGGTTACACATCCCTACCTCCCCCTCTCTTTTCAAAATAGAACTTTTGGAAGGAGGTACAGTAACCTTTGTAAACTAACACAAACTAATACATGACTAAGACACGTATGTTTGGAATTTGAAACTTACAACTAGTGCAAAACAAGAAACTTTTCTTTCACGCGTGAAATTGTGGTCCTTCCTGTGCAGTCCTCACCGCACAGACCACTGTAAACAAACTACAAATTTTATTGAACTTTGTGCAAAGTGTCCAAGAGTGCAGAGTGACTTAACTTAGTAAAGAAGCAAGTTCAGTCCAGCTGAACTAGATCTCCTTATGTTCAAGTTCAAGGTCCATTCCCAGAACCTCTGTGTGGCCATCACAGAGGCTTGAGAATGAAGCTTTGATTTTCAGTCACCTTATACGCCTGGTAAAGCAGCAAACAAGTGTGAATTTACAGAGAAAATTCACAAAGGCTAAACATAACCACTTACATTCTGCAGAAAATGTTCAGCAGCTGAGGGGACAGGTGTCCTTATCCCTACAGCCTGCTGGGCAACTTGGCAGTGCAATAAGCTCAAAACTGCACTTTAACTGAAAATTAACAAAATTTCAAAATACAGGCTAAACAACATGCTCTTGAACTGGACTGTTCTTGTTTGATTGGACAGTTAATGAGTAGTCCTGCAAATAAGAACAATCAAACAAATCATAATAACAAATAGGATCAATACTCCTTGAATCAGTGCTGCTTCTTGCCAGGTTATTAGGCTTAGGGAATGAACCCATTTCTTTAAAGGAGAAATGTCAACTGTTAGCTTGTCAGGATTATTTTTCACTGCTTGTGCTTCTTTGGAGTGTTTGCTTAATTCTGTGGAACATATTCCTTTAAACTCTTCACATTGGTAACCATGAATCATCAACAAGAACCTTAGAGCTTCTCTGTTTTGTAATACTGCTTGTTCTATCCTATCAGCATCTGTTGAGAAATCATTAAGCATTTTGGCAATGATGTTTAGTTGTTCCTGCACCCAGTAGTTAAACATTTGCACTAAACGTAATGCTCTGTCTACACTAACTGGGGAAAAAACTGCTGCTAGCAAATTTCCTCTATCATTCCAATGTTCTATGGTGTTTTCCTCAGCTTGAGGACTAGACCACTTAACATGCTCTTGTATTGATTGTGTAAATTTGGTCAGCTGGCCTAAGTAACAAGGTCCACTTTTTACCTGGGCAGGTATTCCAGGCCATGCTCTATTACCACAAATTAAGAAATATCCAGGAGGCAACGCTCTTCTCTGGTTACCTTTTGTATGAACCAATCTTGTTTTGGGGTAACTTGTATTTTGTGAACCAACAACATTCCAACACCAACTGCTATTGGTGTAACTCTTATTATGAGGAGTGACATCTGTGCTTCCCACATGAAAATATTGCTGTGACCAGTGTTTGTTTGACCATTCTGATACACTGGAATGCACAGGGTGAAATTCAACACATGACTCATTTCCAGGGAGAGCTCCTACTAACCTTAGCTCTTGCGGATCTCTCTCTAAGGGAGTATTCAATTGCCATATGATGTCTGCTATGGTTTCTCCAGTACCACTGCAGGACACTTTTGCTTCCTCAATACCAAAAGGAATGAAATCTTTGATGTTATGATAAGGTATTCCTATAAGGCACACTTTGTTTGGTTCTCCTGCTTTAACCATGTTATCTGAGCAGAAATTTTTTAGATTTTCCTGTTGAGAAAGCATTATCCATACATTTTGATTAGTAACAGCAACAAGACAAATTACAAATGCAAGAGATACACTTAGATACTCTCTGGATTTAACTACCCTTTGAATTATGGTGGCTAGATGCTTTCCATCTGGCTTCACCATAGCTGTGAAGGCTTCTGAAATGGCCTTTTGAGTTACCAGAGGCTTCCCTGTTCTAGGAAGGTTAGAAAAGACAGCTAAAGCAGCATTTTTGGATCTTTCAAATCCCTTTTTTACTACATCGTGATTCCCAGCTCCCCCCAGCATGTCCCAAACAGAGGCTTCTTCCTGCGCTGTTGTTGAAGACTGCAGGTGCCAGTTTTCTGGCGCGGGGCAAGTCCCTACGGGCGCTGAGGGTTCCAGTGCCTGTGTTGGCAGCTGCGGGCAGTGCACGGCTATCGGGGAGAGGGTCCCCGCTGGTGCTGCAGAGCTTGTGTTCTGCGCGACTGGCGCTGTGGGAACTCGCTCTCGGGACGCTCGCGCTGTGGATGGCGCACAGTGAAGGGAACGACCAGGGGGAGCTCTGGTGGCTCCGCTCCACTGGGGAGGAGTCTCTCCCCTCTCCATGACGCGGTCGATCCACGCAGGAGGTGGTGGGGGTGGCACGGGAACTGATCCGCCCCCCACCCCTGCAGGCTGCGGCGGACCCGCGCCTGGCGCATGCGCTGTGATTGGCAGGCAGTAGGGAGGGGAGTTGGGCGGTCCTGGCGCCTCGTGGTAAGGGCGCGCCGTTCCTTTGTTTGATTTCGCGGGCTTTGCCATCACGTGGTCTCTCTGTTTTCCTGGCCACGCGGTTATGGCGGGCGGCTGCAGCCCTGTTGGAATGTCTGCCGCGGCAGCCTCTTGCCGCAAGGGAGCGACTCCGGCGTGCCCTCGGGGCGGCGGGGAGCGCGGCGGCGGGGCGACCCCAGCCCCGAGGTACCCACAGGGCATTGGCAGCAGCGGCGGCGGAGCCGGCACCGAAGGTGGACGGACAGGGAGAGAACTGCCTTCCCTCATCTCTCTCTCGGCTGAGGGCATCCCCCATCACGCCTTCTCGGAGATAGGATTTAAATAAAAGTCACTCACGGTTTGGTTTTCTGCTGCGTGTCTCGTGGGGTTCCAAGGTTGCTGCTGAGGTCTGGCCGCTTCTACAGCGGCAGCCGGTGGTCTCATTTGCTGTGCACAGGCTGTTTCTTGGTAGTTGTAAGGCGGTGCAAAGACGACTTCTTGGCTTTTTGCGGTGACGGACGGCGTGGAAAAGCTTTGATTCCATGCTTGCTGTGATTCCGTCGGGTTTTCCGGAGCGGGAGCAGACGGTGCCGCGTATGGGTACGGGAACGGCACAGCGCTGGCTCCGCGGCTCGGCTCCAGGTTCCGCTCTTGTGGATAGGGCGACAACGATGCCAAAGGGAACGGCAGTGGGGGTCCAACGGACGGCGCGGGCGGAGAAGGGTACCACGGCGGGGGTTCCGCAAGTGGCACAGGCGGCAGGGGTGTGGCAGAGGGGTACCGTGGCGGGGGTCCGACTGGCGGCACAGGCGATGCCGAAGGGTACCACGGCGGGGGTTCCGCAAGCAGCGGTGCCCGTGGCTGTGCAGAAGGATGTTCAGGGGAAAAACCGCCCTACAGAAGAGGCTTTTTTCCTTTCTCTCCGGTAGCTCGAGGTTTTTACGGGCTCGTTCTACCTCTAACAGCATTTTCCTTATAGCTGCATATGACGAAACGAGCGGCAAAAATTCTTCGGGTGCAGTTTGCGCTAAATTCCACAAATCTGCCCCAATGTTATCATACAATTCTATGGAAAACGTGGAATTGGCATCGGTTAAATGCCCCCGACTAAAGCACCAATCCAAAAATTCCTGTAATGCTTGTCTTTCAATGTCTGTTTTTGTAACATAGGCTAATTTTTCAAATTTATCAAGCAATAAGTTCGTTTTAGTTGAGTTGGAATTTCCCATGTTTCTTTAACTCACCGGTTTGAAGGTGGTCATTCTTTCAGTCCACGTTCTTTCAGCAGCTCTCAAGGCCACTACACAAAACTCACAAGTTTACGGGAGACAGAAGCTCTCGGAGGCTTCTCCTTAAGGTTCTAGGCAGGTCTGCAGGTGGCTTCCATGTTCTGAGACACGTTGGGGTCCACCAATTGTTGCAAACCAGGGCCTAGTGAGACTGCGCACACCAATGCGATGTTCAAGCAAATCCAAAGTTTATTCAAAAACACAGGTATTTCTCACCTTAAATGACCCCGCCCCAGGTACGGATTTCCGATTCCATAGGTTAAGGCTGGAAACATGTCCTTTTAAGGTGAAAACAAAACTTGTGGGGGTTGTCCTTCAGACCACCAGAATTAGAGGCGGCAACACTCATGGAATCAAAGGCCATTGTGACATTGCAGGGATTAATGGAACCAAAGGAACCCTGGGAGACTGGAACCTCATGGAATCAATGGGCCATAGTGAATTGTGAAGAGCCTTGTGGAGCCAAAGGGACCCTGGGGCGCTGTGGAATCTCATGAAACTAAGGGGCCTTTGTGACTTGTGGGGACTCCTGGAACCAAATGAACCTCAGGGCATTTTGGAACCTCATGGCACCAGGGGACCATTGTGTCACTGCAGAGCCTTATGGACCATGGCAGGATGTTCTGCCCTGATCAGGCCCAGAATCCACTCAGAGAATGCAAACAATGCAGGCTCTCTGGGCTGAGTTACTGCTGGCAACAAGGGGCTGTTTGGGTGTTGAATTCTGCTAAAACCAGCCTGGTTCACCAAACTGCAAATGCACATCCTGCTTTTTGGAACAGGATCTGACAGATAAGCTGCTCACTGGCCTGGAAATTCATTACTAGCAATCCCTCACTGTATAGCTCTAAAAGCTCAGTCCAACCTTGATATGGCAGATCCTTTCACAGACAGTCTTGAAGCATGTGGAGCTTCTCCCATGAAGCAGGGACGGCTCTTCATGGTCACTGCCCAGGGGTAAGGGAAGAAGAGAGATCTGCCCTCTTTAGTTGTGTGAGAGTTACATCAATCACTGCTTAATGATAATTTCTTTTTGCTGGTTTCAATACAACTGTTTTAAAATAACTGCTTTGACACAGTGCACTGCACTATTTTATGCTACTAGATGGTTTTTATCTTTTCCACAGGATAGTACATATTTAAGTAAAGGATTAAGATCTTTTATCTGTTCACTTGTCTGTTCTTTTGTCTACTCATTTCCCATAATAAGTAAATCATTTTACATAAGTATATCTGATTTGCCATCACTAAAACCTGTGGGAAAAAGTGATTCAATCACACCTCTATAACTTACACTGCAGAGTAAATCTGAGGCTAAGATTGGATTCAGTCACACCAGGCTCCTCTCTGAGAAGGAGTTTAGAAAGCAAGAGGTCCTTTCTGCCCCTCACAGCTCAATGAGGCAGCTTCTCTAATAAACATTGCCTGAGATTTCTATTTCCACCATCACCCCATGA
This sequence comes from Pithys albifrons albifrons, assembly GCF_047495875.1. Taxonomy (NCBI): domain Eukaryota; kingdom Metazoa; phylum Chordata; class Aves; order Passeriformes; family Thamnophilidae; genus Pithys; species Pithys albifrons. The sequence goes on from NC_092464.1 coordinate 59,099,793, forward strand.
GGTTCCACAGACTCCCAAGGTTCTTTTGGTTCTCTGATCCCCTGCAGGGTCACGATGACCCTTTGATTCCATGAGGTTCTGCAGACAAACAATGATCCCTTTGGATCAGTAAGACTCTTCAGTGTCACACAGGGCCATTCATTCCATGATGTTCCACACTGTCACACTGGTCCCTTATGCTCCACAAGGCCCTGCACTGTTATAATGGCCCCCTAAATCCATGAGATTCCACAGTGACCCCATGATTCCATGAGGTTCTGCAGTGTCACAATGTCCCCTTTGTTCCATCAGGCTCTGAAGTGTCACAATGACCCTTTGATTCCATGAGGTTGCACAGAGTGACAATGATCCCTTTGGATCAATGAGACTCTGCAGTGTCACAATTCCATGAGGTTCCACAGTGTCGCGCTGGCCCCTTGTGCTCCACAAGGCCCTGCACTGTGACAAAGGTCCCAGAAATCCATGAGATTCCACAGTGACCTCGTGATTCCATAAGGTCCTGTGTCGGGGTAAGGTTGATTTACGGCGGTCAGAGGAGGCAGAGACAAACCCAGGCAGCAGTTAAATCAGAAGGCTTACACTGAAGACAAAGCACTTTATTTTTAGTTACAGCTTTACATTTATCTACTTTCTTCCACAGCAAGTCATCTCATAACTGGTCAGTCAGCTCAGTTAAGCATACATGGAAACATTCTACTGGCCAAAAGGTCTCCTGCATTCTGTAGGTGGCTCCTCCCCCCTTAAGGGTGCACTGCAAACTTCTTTCATTCAAGAATACACTCTGAACTGCACCATATCAATCTCTTAATCAATTACCTCAGACATTAGGGGGTCCAGAGACCCATTGAGTTAAACCCCCCAGTCCTGCAGTGTCACAGTGGTGGTTTCAGAGATGGTGGAGCTTTTACTTTTGTGGTCAGAAATAGAATGAGAAAGAAATAATGTCACCAAGGGCAGCTGGGGAGAAAGAGCCAGGAAGGAGGGAGAGATGTCAGTGCAGGAAGGGGCCAGCGAGGTGGGGCAGCCGGGGGATGCCGACAGCCTGCAGGGAAAGGGGCAGGGCATGGACACCATAGGACAGCCTGGGCTGGAGAGGAGACAGGGATGTGCAGAAGCTGAAAGGCCCCAAGAGAGCCAAGTTGTGCAGGCCTTTGGCCATGGCTGCTGTGTGTGCCCCTGATGGCATGAGGAGACAAGTGAAACTTGCAGCCCTGGGGCCTCATTGCCTCCTTGTCCCTGCTCAGCCACCTGGGAGGTGCCAGCCCATTGTCCTGACCTTGGCATTGCATATTCCCACATTCCAAGTGCCCCAGGAAGGGCCTGGAGGAATGAGGGAGGGCCAATATCTCCCTTCCCATGGCCTGGGAGTCAGGCCTTAGCCCTCTGAATTCTGTAACACATCCAGTTTTATTAAACATGAGAGTCATCTTTCCCTTCCTTGTCTATACTTGCCATCACTCCTTCCAGTTTTCTGCTCTAACTGGAATTTGGGGAGAATTTCTCAGTCGTGTCCCTCAGTGGGACCCATTAGCACTACAAGAAACTAAAGTGTTTCAATCTCACTGATACTTCTTGAGAAGTTGTTTGAAGTTACTCTGATGGACTGAGTCTGATGTAAACAACACAAACCCCCCAGAGGGCCATTAAATGCCCTGGGCTGTTGCTGTGCTGCTGAGCTGGGCCGGGCTCCTGGCACACAGGGAGCTCCTGGCAAGCGGGCAGCGCTGCAGAGAGACAGCTCTGCCCAGGAGCAGCTCCTGTGCACAGCCCAGCAGGGCTCAGGGCACTGCCAGGGCAGCTCAGGGACACCAGCAGGGCACAGACAGAGCTTAAAGGGGCTCAGCACTGGGAGGGTGACTCAGAGCTCATGGAGGAGAAATCTTTGCAGTGCTGGACACGGTGAGTCTGTGGGTGCAGGGCAATGCAGGGGCAGCTCCTGGAGGCATCTCCTAAAGCTGGCCCAGCCCCAGCTGATGGGATGTGTGAGGAGGGGGCTGTTGGGAGTCACTTTGGAATAGCTGTGGAGCCGGGGGCTGCAGCCAGGGGTGCCCAGGGCTGTGGTGTAGAGCAGGGTCCTGCAGCCCAGGGTGCTGTGCTGGGGCAGGGACTCTGCTGCCTGCCCTGGTCAGCTCTCAGCCAGCCTAGGGAGCTGCTCACAGGGCTGGGGGAGAAGCTGTGGGTGGAAGGAGCAACCCTGAGCAGGGCAGGTTCCTGTTGCTGAGAGGGAGCTGTGTGGGTAAGGGATGCTCACAGCTCCAAGTCTGTTTGGGTATGGGTCTGGAGGATGCTTCCCAAGAAGATGGTAAGTCAGGGATTACGGAAATGATCGGAAAATTTCTTGAGTATGTTTTCAATTTTCTTACTTGGAGAAGGGTGAGATGGTTTGGCAATGAAAGAAGAACAATAGGAGTTGCAATCACAGAATCAGACAATCATCTGACTTGGAAGAGATACACAAGTAACCTCAACACAATGTTTGAACATTTTCTGAGACTGCTGATGTGTAACATTGAGTCAGTCAGTTTTCTGGGAGCCTCCTGAAGTGCCTCAGCTATGGACAGCACAATGATCAACTTTTCTGGGCCCATCAGGAATGTTCTGACCTGCCCTTTCCCACCTGCAGACAGAACATGCCCCAGGCAGTGCCCTGCAGACAGGCAGGTTCCTGTAGGGCCAGGGTGAGTGCACAGAGGTTGGGATGGGACTGGGAGTGCTGACAGGGAAAAGGCACCTCTCAGGAGGAAATGTCCAGGCAGCAGGGACATGATCAAAGCATGCAGGGGAGCTAAAAAGAGAAATGCTGTGGGAAGGAGAGCACTGTTGGTGTCTGGCAGGTGGCACAGCTGGGTCAGGGTAACACTGTCCTCAGGGCCTGCTGTCTCTTCCCTGGCCTCTCACACAGAGCACCCACAATATTTTTCCCTTGTCTCTCCACTACTCTGATGTTGTTCTTGTTGCCTTGTTCTCTCAGTGAGACTCTGGGATTTGCAGCTCCTGAGTCTGGCACTGCCCTGACTGAGTCCAGCCATGCAGGTGGGTCCTTAGGAATGGAATGTCCAAGCTTTCCTCTAACTGGTGAGCTGTGAGCCAAGCAGTGTGTGTGACAGGGGAATGAGGTGACTATCCTTTAATGACATACCATCCTCAGGGCACTCAGGTATCTCCTTGTAATGTCCTAATGTTCTGTAGCACACTGGTGTTACCTGAATGCCCCATGGCGATGTACAAAGATGTTACAACTGAGGAAATGCTGCTGGGTTTGTCAAATGAACTTCGTATGTCTTTGGCAGAATTGAGTCTCCCTCAGAGACCTTAAGAAAGGCTGAGACATTTAGTGATCCCTCTGCTCTCAGCAGGGTCTGGTTTCTACTCAGGGTAACGTGTGAGGGTGATTGACCTCTGATCCTTGAAGGTCAAACAGAGAGCAGTTGGGAACAAGCCTGTCCAGCCACTCACCTTGTCCTAAGCCACAGGAATCCCTTTGCCTCCCACACCTCTCAGGGTCTCACTCCAAGTGCAGCAGAAATGCTGTGGATTTCTGACCTCAGAGAAGCAGGCATGGAAAATGGGTAGGAAAAAATTCCCTAAATCCACTTTGTGCCACCCACCTGGTTTAGACCTGGGAGTGGAGATGGTAACGAACCTTTCTGCATTAGGAGTGATTCCATGTGACAAATTCTGAATATCCAGCCTAGTCCCTCTGCCATGTGACCACAAACCCACGGCAGAGGTGCAGGGATGGCTCCTCCAGTGCCCACACACACAGGCCTGGCTGCTCATGGCACTCCCAGAAAGCACAAAGTAAGCTCAAGTTAGGGAGCTGGATGAAGGATTTTCCAAGAGAGGTAACAAGGGTGGATGAGTCAAAGTGAGACAGTCTGTGGGAAATGGCATCATTTAGCTTAAGGAAGCATGACATGACTTGTCTCTGTCTTTTTCTCTATGAACAGGTCCCCAAGCCCAGAGGCAGCAAATGCCCAACAGCAGCTCCATCAGCCAGTTCCTCCTCCTGCCATTGGCAGACACGCGGCAGCTGCAGCTCCTGCACTTGTGGCTCTTCCTGGGCATCTCCCTGGCTGCCCTCCTGGGCAACGGCCTCATCATCAGCGCCGTAGCCTGCGACCACCACCTGCACACCCCCATGCACTTCTTCCTGCTCAACCTGTCCCTCACAGACCTGGGCTGCATCTGCACCACTGTCCCCAAAGCCATGCACAACTCCCTCTGGGACACCACAACCATCTCCTACATGGGATGTGCTGCACAGCTCTTTTTCTTTGTCTTCTTCATCTCAACAGAGTTTTCTCTCCTCACCATCATGTGCTACGACCGCTACGTTGCCATCTGCAAACCCCTGCACTACGGGACCCTCCTGGGCAGCAGAGCTTGTGCCCACATGGCAGCAGCTACCTGGGCCAGTGGCTTTCTCTACTCTCTGCTGCACACAGCCAATACATTTTCCCTGCCCCTGTGCCAGGGCAATGCCCTGAGCCAGTTCTTCTGTGAAATCCCACAGATCCTCAAGCTCTCCTGCTCACACTCCTACCTCAGGGAACTTGGGCTTATTGTGGCTAGTGTTTTTTTATTTATGGGATGTTTCATTTTCATAGTTTTCTCCTATGTGCAGATCTTCAGGGCTGTGCTGAGGATCCCCTCTGAGCAGGGACGGCACAAAGCCTTTTCCACGTGCCTCCCTCACCTGGCCGTGGTCTCCCTGTTTGTCAACACTGGCACATTTTCTTACCTGAAGCCTCCCTCCATGTCCTCCCCATCCCTGGATCTGGTGGTGGCAGTTCTGTACTCAGTGGTGCCTCCAGCAGTGAATCCCCTCATCTACAGTCTGAGGAACCAGGAGCTGAAGGATGCTATGAGGAAAATGATGACTGGATGCTTTTCAGCAGGAAGAGACTGCCTGCTTTGCTCTGTCAGTGACACCCAGTGCATTTCATGAGAGACCAAGTCTCTCCTCTTATACAGTTTTCCTTTTTTCTCCTACCTTCACTGTTATGAAAAAAAAAAGTAACTATTCATTTTATCCCAGTTTGTTAGTCCAGTCTTATGACCAAGGCCAAGTGCTGCCCCAGGCATGCCAACAGATGGGCCATTCCCCACCATGGATGCTCCTGCCCTGGGCTGGGGCTGCACAGGTGGCTGTGGGACCAGCTGTGGGGCAGTGGGGCACAAAGGGGCCATGGAACATTTGCCAGGGGGTGACAGCAGGGCCAGGAACAAACAAACAATTTCTGGGCATGGCCTGTGCTGTGCACGTGGGACTGTGGGGAAGGCAAAGCTCCCCTGGAGTTGGTGTCTGCAGAGAAAGGCAAGAGTCAAAAGAGCCTCAGTGGCTGTGCTGGAGACCAAGGCTGAAGGAGGGAAATGCAGGGCTGCTGTGGGATGGGGAGGGGAATTTAATTCCAGCAGACACTGCTGTGGGGCTGAGGGACTCCATGGCTTCTCTGCCTGAGTCTTCACTGGAAAGGTCTCTCAGGCCTCTGTGCTCAGGGAAAGCTTCAGGGAGGAGGAGAGCCCGTCTTGGCAGGAACCTCCTGCAATGGCAGAGGGACACATGGCAGTGTGTGCCCCTGCAGGGCACTGCCCTGGCCATGGCACAGGCTGGGAGCTGCCTGGCTGGGAGCAGCCCTGTAAGGCAGCTGCGGGTGGGCAGGAGCTGGGCAGGAGGCAGCCGTGTGCCCTGGCAGCAAGGGAGGCCAGGAGCACCCTGGGCTGTGTGAGCAGCACAGCAAGGACGTGGCTTATCCTGGTTGCTGTGGCTGAGGAAAGCTGCACAAAGAGCTGTGGAGGTTTTAAATTGTATCCTGGTTAATTTGTACTGTGGGCAATGAAGGGAGACTTTCTGTGTCTCTAAGTGTCACCAGTTCCTGGTCCCCTAAAGAGCACAAACCTGATGGGTTTTGGTTCCACTCCAGTGCCACTTGGATCTTGTCCCACATCCAGAGCACAGAGCTCCCTTGTCCAACAGAGTTCTTGGAAATGAAGGGATTAGAGACACAGGACAGGCTGTGGGGTTCAGTTGCAGGGCATGGCCAGGGATTTGGGGTGGTTGTGACCCCAGGGCAAGACCCAGCACTTGGCCTTGTTGAACCTCATCCAATTGGCCTGGGCCCATCCATCCAGCCTGTCCAGACCCCTCTGCAGAGCCTTCCTGCCCTCCAGCAGATCAGCAATCCCACCCAGCCTGGTGTGATTTGTGAGCTGACTGAGTGAGGCGCACTTGATGTCCTCATCCAGATCATTGATAAAGATGTTTAACTGAGCTGACCCCAATACTGATCCCTGGGAACACCCCTGGGTGTAACTCCATTCCCCACCATTCCTTGGGCTTGGCCATCCAGACAGATTTATCCCCAGTGAACAGATGTTGCAGAGAATGTTTGATAAAGTTCCTGTATCCCCAGAATATTGGGGTAAGTGCATATTTAGCTCTGTACAATAGGTAATTTCATTCACTTTTTCTCTTTTCCTCCCTCTGTGGACCAAGGGACCTTGTGACCACTGAGTGTGACTTGCTTGTGAAAGAGCAAATATGGGCAGAACTGGGGACAGGGAGTGTTTGAGGGGACCTTGGGATTTGGGCTTGACAGAGAAGGTGTTTGGCATTGATCTAAGGTGTGGCAAGTGGACTTCAGGGGATGCAAGGTAGACTTAATATACATCAGAGGAAGGACTTTTACTTTTTACTGAGCTGTGCCTTCCTTTGGTTTTGTTTGCTGACAATACATGAACATCCCTGTGTGTCTCCTGCAGCTCTTTCTCCAAGTACAGCAGGTGGGAGGTGGTGCCCAGGAGCTGAAACCTGCAGGTCCAGCCTTTAGTGGAGGAAGCTCAGATTCCACAAGGCTGCTTTGAGTGCCAGGGTTGTGATGAGGGAAATGGTGGGGATGGGATTAGGGATAAAGTCTGATGGATTGTCAGACAAAAAGGGTCTTGATTTTCATATCTATTTACACTGAATTAGGAGATGCTTTGGGTCAATATCAATAGGGAATTGCTGATAATAATGTATAAAGAGGAAAAAATAAACAGGCCAAAAAAAGACATATTTTCACTTGTGTTTAATTTAATAGTATAAGGTATTCACTTTGAATGCATTTCTGAGATCTCTGTAATTGACCACAGAAGATTTGAAAATGTAAAAGTAAATTATTCCCAGGGGTTGGTTTTGTTAAAATGCCATCAGTGAAAAGAGACTATGAAGGGAAAGAGCAGACAAGGAGACCATCCCTGGTGCTTGGGAACAATATCAGTTAGGGTTTGCTGCTCTCAGTGTATAAACCGGGAAAAAAGTAAATGGGACAAAAAGTTCTATTTCTTCATTTTTTTGTCACTGTAGTACACTGACTTTGAATACACTTCTGGTATCTGTCTAATGAAGCACAAAAGAATTGAAGACTTAATATTAAATTATTCCCCAAGGCTTGTCTTGTTAGGATGTTTTGAATGTTAATGAGCACTCTGGCACTGAATTCCTGAACTGAAGATTTGAAAACTGAACAAACCTTTAAAAAAGCAAAATTCACCATCAAGCCTTCAAGTTCCTGAGAGTGTCAGCAAGCCCCACTGAGGTCATGACTGAAAAGAGACCCCAGAGGGGAAGAGCAGACAAAAAGACCCTCCCTGGGGCTGGGGAAGCAGCAGCTCAGTTACTGGTTACAGGTGGAAAAGGGACTGTGGAATGTGGCTGTGAAAGTGCCTGATGGACTTTGCCAAGCAGGACAGCCAAGCCCTGCCACCCATCTCTGGTTCCTCACAGGATGCTCCTGGAGCAGAGTGATGTGGGGTGTGGAATGGGGAGTGCAGGAGAGCAGTAGGACACCTCCACAGCTCTATGGAGTGGGTGAGGAGGTGACAAGCCCTGGGGCTGCAAGGAACTGGTGTCTTCTCCTAGGCTGTCAAGAGCCAGGAAACTGCCCTGTTGCAGAAAAGCACAGTGAAGAGCCAAAGTGTGTGAGAGCAGGAGAGGGCACAGCAGTGTCCCTTCCACAGCCAGGCCTCCAGGGACACACCTGAAGGAGCAGCAGAGCAGGGTCTGGGCTTTGTCTTTGTTTCCTGGACACCCTGGGCAAGGGGCCCCAGGGCAATTGTCACAGATCACCCCCTGCAAACACCATTCCCAGCCCTGGCCTCTCACCCACCACTGACAGGTTGTTTGTCCCTCCATGGGGACACCAAATGAGCAGCTCACAAGGCCATGCTGCAATTGTACAGAGGAGACTTCAGCATTCACAGTGTGTGTGTGGGGGAGATGAACCCAAGAGAACACAAAGACCATCAGCTAATCCTGGAGATGCTGGGAAGGGCTGTGGGACACACAGTGTCTCGAAGTCACTTCACTCTGGGCCCCACATCCCCTGGAAAAGCCCCAGGATGCAGCACTGGGATGTGCTTCTGAGCACAGAGCTCCCCCTGTGTCCATCCCTCAGGCCGTGGGGCATCTCAGAGAGGGGCAGAGCAGGTGACACCCCACAGGGCTGAGGTGCCTCCAGCCCCCAGCAGTGGCAGTGAGAGCCCAGGGAGAGACTGTGACTCCTGCAATGATCTCCCCATAGGTGTAAAAGGGAAAGACTCTCTGATCACCCCTGGGTGCATGAGAATCCCACAATCCCAGTTCAGAGGTGGATGCCTTGCTGGACCTCGACGTTTCTGTGAGTGACTCCAGCAACAAACTCCACTGGCCCAGTGAGATTCATCTCAGTGGTCTTGGACAGTTCACTGCAAGTGCTCCTGAACTGCTGCTTCACCCTTGCCTGGGATTCTGGGCTGTGCTCTCAAAAGGGCCAGAGCAATCTGAGAGGTTCTGGGGTCCTTGGAAAAGGCAGATGCCAAGCCCATCTTTAAGAGGAGCAAAATGAGAATGGGGAGAATTACAGGCTGCCCATCAAGCCTCTCTATCACTGCCCTTCCCAGATGGACAGGGGAGAGAGAATAAGGTGGAAAATGACTCATGGGTTGGGATAAGGTACTTTACTAAAGCAAAAGCCAAATTTTGCACCCAAACAAAAAAAGAAAAAAATAACCAGGTTTTTTTTCTACTCCCCATCATCAGTGATGTCTGGCCATGTCCCAGCAAGCCAGGCTTTAGCACACGGAGCAGCTGCTCAGCAGGCAAACATTGGAAACAATGAATACCCCCCTTCCTCCTCCTGTCCTCATCTTTTATATCTGAGCTGACATCCCATGATCTGGAATATCCCTCTGGTCAGTCTGGCTCAGTTGGCCTGGCTGTGTCCCTTCCCAGGATCTCGCCCTCAGTTGGGGAAGGAACGTTGCAGTGCTGGGGCTGTGCCAGGTCTGCTCAGCAGTAGCCAAAACATTGGTGTGTTCTCAGCACCTTTCCAGCTCCCAACACAAAGCACAGCACTGGGAGGGCTGCTGTGGGGAAATGAGCTCCAGCTCAGCCAGACCCAGAATATTTCCACAGTGTTCGGTGCTGTCCCAGGATTGCTTTAGTTCTGTGAGGCCCTGCAGTGTCCAGGTGACATCCTGGTTCCCTGAGGTTCCACAGTGTGACAATGACCCCTTGATTCTATGAAGTTAAAAACTGTCTCAAGACCCCTCTTGTTCCAAGAGGCCCCACATGTCACAATGAACCCTTTGGTTCCATGAGCTCTGCAGTGTCCCAGGATACCTTTGGTTCCTTCAGGCCCTGCAGTGTCCCAATGGCCCCTTGTTTCCATGAGTTTCCACAGTGTCCCAGGGTCCCTTTGGTTCCTGAGAGAAGATTGCCGGGGATAAAATGAGGAGCATCAAGTTATATTCACATCCCAACAGAAGTTGCAATGGTACACAAATTATAGGTAAAGGTCCATCAGGAGTGTTGGCACAGTCAGTGTTTCAACACTCTCAGCATTACCTGAACCTGATTTTACCTCACCAAAATCATAGAATCACAGAATCATAGAATAGATTGGGTTGGAAAAGCCTTCCAAGATCACCAAGTCCAACCCTTGGTCCAACTCCAGTCCCTTTACCAGATCATGGCACTCAGGGGCACGGCCAATCTGCGTTTAAAACCTCCGGGGATGTGGAATCCACCCCCTCTCTGGGCAGCCCATTCCAATGCCTGAGCACTCTCTATGCAAATAATTTTTTTCTGCTCTCCAACTTCAATTTCCCCTGGCAGAGCTTGAGCCCATCGTGCCCCCTTGTCCTATTGCTGAGTGCCTGGGAGAAGAGACCAACCCCCACATGTCCAGAACTTCCCTTCAGGAAGTTCTAGACAGCGGTAAGATCGCCCCTCAGCCTCCTCTTCTCCAGGCTGAACACCCCCAGCTCCCTCAGCCTCTCCCCACAGCACTTGTGCTCCAGTCCCTTCTCCAGCCTCGTTGCTCTTCTCTGGCCCCGCTCCAGCCCCTGAATATCGTTCCTGGACTGAGGGGCCCAGAACTGAACACAACACTCAAGGTGTGGCCTCCCCAACGCAGAGTCCAGGGGAAGGGTCACTGCCCTGGACCTGCCGGCCACGCTAGTTTTTGTCCAGCATAGGATCCCACTGGCTGTCTTGGCCACCTGGGCACATTGTTGGCTCATGTTGAACTTCCTGTCAGTCAGTCCCCCCAGGTAGCTTTCTGCCTGGCTGCTCTCCAGCCACTCTGTGCCCAGCCTGGAGCGCTGCAGGGGGTTGATGTGGCCAAAGTGCACAAATCTTTCATCTCTGTTGGCCAAGCCCCCCTTCCCTCCCCCAAATATCCCATCCCTTTTGTCCCAGTTCCTCCTGACCTCCCCAAATCCTTCAGCTGGATGGGCTCAGATCTGTGATGCCCTTCACGACCCCTGAGCATCTGCCTGCCCAGCTTGGCCACTATGTTCTGGGATCACACCTGACAGCCCAGCCCCCAAGGGGACAGGATGTTCTGCTGTGCTGGAGAGGACCCTCCTCAGCCTGGCCAGCAGTGCTGCAGGGGGGGATTCCGTGTCCCTCCCCAGCTGGTCCTTCCTGCCCAGCAGCTCCTGCTCCAGAAGGACTCACAGACACTCTGGGGGACTTTTCATACTTGGGTCCTTGAGCTGCCCTGGGGCATCTCTGGGGCAGTGGCCAACTCTGTGACTGCTCTGGGAAGTCATGGCCTGAAGCCAGGAGTGTGGGTTTTAGGAGATAGTTGAAACCTCTGCAGACAAGAAATCCTGGTAATTGTTGAAGACTTCCTTGCCTGTCATTATGATGTGCTGTTTATTTTTAATTTCAAGGGTTTTTTCATAATTTTCTTTTTACTGACCACACCACACACTTGTTCTATTAATCTGATTCACTCACTGTTTATCTGAAAATATTTGTGCAGCTATTTATCAGAGTACTTTTCCTACCAGTGTTTTGAATGCAGAAACATTGCTCAGAGGAGCTACTGAACTTCTCTGGGATGGTTTCATATCCCTAATTTTGCCTCTTCTGTTCTTCCTCTCCCAATTTGCCTTCCAAGATCTCTCCAAGCTGTGTGTGCTTGGGAATGTTTTCACAGTCCTGAGCTCTGGGCCATGTCAAAGGGGACAAATGCACCTTCTGGAGAACACTGTCACTCCTGCTCACAGAGCCTCTCTGACTGCACAGGGGAGATTCCCCCAGGCTGTTTCCTGGTGTGGGATAAAGGGACATAAAGGCAGAGGACAGGCATGGAGGAGACATGGACATTTGCAATGGGCATGCTCAAGGATGGTGAGATGAATGTCCCTGGGACAGGGAGGTTGTTCCTGCAGTCACACCCAGAAATGTCAGGGCTCTGACAGGTGCCCACACCTGAGCTGGGCTCATGCCCTGCTCACACCCCCAGGGCTGTTCAGAGACACGAGTCCTTCCCTTGCACACACACAGACAGTTCCTGGCAGCAAGTGCAGTGTCTCCCTGGGCTCCTGCTGCCACTGCCCAGGGCTGGAGGCACCTCAGCCCTGCACAGCCCCCACCCTTCACACTGAGAAACTTCACCTCAACACTGGAATTTTCCTCTCCCTGGCCCTTCCCAGTCCAGCCCCTCCCTGGTCCCCCCATCTCCCTGTTCCTGCTCCATCCCAGAAGAGCAGCACAATCATGTCTGGCCCTGCAGAAAGAAATGGAGGCAATGGAGGTGAGGGACAGTGACTCTGTGTCTGGAAAGCTCAGGATATCATCAGCCCAGGCAGCTCCTGCAGCCCCAGTGCCAGCCCCAGATCCCAGGACAGCAGGAGAGAATCAGTCCTGGGGCTACTCCGGCATGGGCCATGGGAGGACTCTGTTTGGCTGTGCTAGTCAGGCTGGGAGGCAGAGCCAGCTGATGGTGGTCCCTGCCACTGACCCCCTGCCACACAAGCTCTTGTGTGGCCATGGAGGGTGCTCAGAGGGGCTCTGCCTTGTTCCAGTGCTGGGAGATGGGTTTGGGGGCTATGTTGGATCTGTCCTATGAGTGTCCAAGAAGAATAAATGAATCACTTAGAAGACTCCTTTCCCTGTACCTGCTGTGTCCCATGAGTTTGCAGAGCTGTTGTTTGTCAGTTCACACTCAGATCTAGAATATTATCTCTGGGTGACTAAACCCTGAACAGGCCTGGGCTCATTGGACTCTATTCACTGCTGACTGCCTGGCACCTGCTGGCACATCCCCTGTGTTTTCATGGCAGTTCCCAAGTCTCTTAAGAAAATATTCACCTGCCATCAGCCCTGTGAGAAACTGTAGAGCCCCAGAAAGGTAAATCAGAAACCATTCACCATCTACATGGGCTCTGGCCACCAACAGACAAAACCTGAACCAGACCTGAGGCCTTGGAAGGCCACACTGAGACCCTGATCTCATCCCACCGAGCCCCTGGAAAACAAGCCAAACAAGGAAAGTCTTTAGAGTCTATTCCTTGAGCATGTTCCTGAGACTGATTTGCAAGAAGCCCAAAGCCTTCCTGCCCTGCCCTCAGGAGATGCCCTTTCCTGATGGAGCTGCTGTTGTGCAGCCCAGCTGTGTCCCAGCTGTCCCTATGGCCTGTCCCTGCCTGTGATCCCAGGATGGACACACAGCAGGATTTGACCAACTTGTCAGAGTACTCAGGCCTTACAGCAATAACAGGGCTGGGAAGGAAAGTGTGAAAGTAGAAACAGCAGCTCTGAAAAGACCAAGCACTGCTGCTCACTGGCAGTGCTGCTGTGCTGGGACGCTTTTCCCCCTCCCCTCTGCCAACATGCACTGTCCTGCAGTGACCTTTAAGAACCTCTGTGAATAAGAATCAAAATAGTTACAACAGAGTCACTTCTTTTGTTTAATTTTTTAGACAGTCTCTGGGTCAAAAACATTAAGGAGAAAAAAAGATTAGAAGGAGATTTATTATCAAATTTCAGTGTGCACAATATTGTGACAAGATGAACCAAATTACCCTGCCAAATCCTGAGAAGGAAGGATGGGCCTGTCAGGAGTTCCATTCTAAAGGCTATGCAGAAGACAACTGGAAGTTTGAAGCTTCTCAAGACCATCCAGTGATCAAATTCTTCACAGCACCCTTGAGTTCCTTGTTCCTCAGGCTGTAGATAAGGGGGTTCAGTGTTGGAGGAACCACTGAGTACAGAACTGCCACCACCACATCCAGGGATGGGAAGGAGATGGAGGGGGGCTTCAGGTAGGCAAACACAGCAGTGCTGATAAACAGGGAGACCACAGCCAGGTGAGGGAGGCACATGGAAAAGGCTTTGTGCCGTCCCTGCTCAGAGGGAATCCTCAGCACAGCCCTGAAGATCTGCACATAGGAGAAAACTATGAAAATGAAACAGCCAAAACCTAAACAGGCAGTAACCACAAGAAGCCCAAGTTCCCTGAGGTAGGAGTGTGAGCAGGAGAGCTTGAGGATCTGTGGCACTTCACAGAAGAACTGGCTCAGAGCATTGCCCTGGCACAGGGGCAGGGAAAATGTATTGGCCGTGTGCAGCAGAGCATTGAGAAAGCCACTGGCCCAGGCAGCTGCTGCCATGTGGGCACAAGCTCTGCTGCCCAGGAGGGTCCCGTAGTGCAGGGGTTTGCAGATGGCAACGTAGCGGTCGTAGCACATGATGGTGAGGAGATAAAACTCTGCTGACACGAAAAATGCAAGCAGAAAGAGCTGTGCAGCACATCCCATGTAGGAGATGGTTGTGGTGTCCCAGAGGGAGTTGTGCATGGCTTTGGGGACAGTGGTGCAGATGCAGCCCAGGTCTGTGAGGGACAGGTTGAGCAGGAAGAAGTGCATGGGGGTGTGCAGGTGGTGGTCGCAGGCTACGGCGCTGATGATGAGGCCGTTGCCCAGGAGGGCAGCCAGGAAGATGCCCAGGAAGAGCCACAAGTGCAGGAGCTGCAGCTGCCGTGTGTCTGCCAATGGCAGGAGGAGGAACTGGCTGATGGAGCTGCTGTTGGACATTTGCTTCCTCTGGATACGGTTATCTGTTGAGGAAGAAAAGGCAGGACTGAGTTAGGCCAGACCATATTAGCAAAATGTATTCGACATTCAGGGTCTCTCTTTTAAGGAAGACCTTTTTGCACCCATCTCCCCTGAGTTCTGGGTTTTTCTGGCTCATGGGGACATTGAGAGCAGGGATCCTGTACTGGGCTCCTGAGGATTCATTCTTGCTGTGCAGTAAGAGGCAACTGAGAACATGGGGTTACATCAAATTAAATGCACTTCTGATGTTTCAAATTGTTTCCAGCATTGCTGGTCACAGCCTGCCCAACTGTGGAACAGAGCTGAGGAAATTTGGTGTATTTTATTTGGTTTCAGTTCAACTTGCCAGGAGTGGGTTTGGATGGCTGAAAACTCTGGAATTTCTAATGTGCTCCAAGTGAAATCTTGTCAGTCCTGAGAGGCAAAGGAATGGTCTCTTACTGGAAAAGAAAAAGAGCTGCTCTGTTCATCAGTCCTGTTGTCAGCTGACCTGTGCTGGCAGCTTGGAGCTGCAGGAGGGTCACACAGAGGAGTCCCCATAAAAAGAAACAAGTCTCATCTTTCCTCAGGGTGCCCCATCTTTCTCCTCCCAGACTGAGACACAGAGGGATCAGTTCAGCTGCCCAAGTGTAGCTGCCCAGAGCAGTTCCATGGATTTAGACCTGAGGTGTCCTTCCCTGGGCTCTGGCTGCTGCAGGGCAATGCACACCTGAGCCCCCACGGGCCTGAGGGCAGAGGCTCTGCTTAGGCTGGGAAAGGAGCCCAGGGAGGAGTTGGTCAGGGGAAGGTGTCTGTGCCACAGGGCCAGCAGGGAGGTGCCCACATGCCCCTTCCCAGCATCTGTGGCAGCAGCTCCCTCTCCCTCCCTGCCTGTCTGTGCTCTGAGGAGCTGTTCCTGCCAGCAGCCACCTCCCTGTGCCCAGCTCAGCTCCCTCCAGTGCTCACACAGCCCATGCCCACCCCACTGCCCAGGGGCAGCTCTGCATGTGCAGGGGCTGAAGAGCAGATCCCAGACAAGCTGAGGTGGCTGGGAAGGGGAAAGTGTTCTGAGTGGATGTGGTTCCTGAGAAGTGCCCTTGGACATGCAGGAGGTGGAGCTGAAGGTGAGAGAAGCCCAGAGCCATTGCAGCTGAAGGACCTGCCCTGCCCTGCTCATTCCTGCCCTGCTCATCCCTGCCCTGCCATGAGGGGGTCACTCCTTCCACCCACACTTTCTCCCTGTAGGGCCATGGGGAGCTACTTGGCTGGGCTGAGCTGACCCTGGCAGGCAGCAGAGTCCCTGCCCCAGTACACAGAGCCCTGGGCTGCAGGACCCTGCCCTGCAGGACAGCCCTGGGCACCCCTGGCTGCACCCCCACCCTCACACCCAACAGCCATCCCTGGGAGAAGGGAACCTTCTTGCCCTGTGCCTCTGATGGTGCAGAAGGCACGTCCTGCTCTGGACCATGTTCTCCTGCTGCACACCAGGAAATCCAGGAGAGCCATCCTGACAGGTCCTGCCAGTGGTAGCATTTGGCAGGTGTAAGAGACACTTCCAGGACCTCACCTGCACTGCTCTGCAGCCAGAGACTTACCCTGGGAAAGTGCTGTGAAGATTCCTCTCTTGATGAGCTCTCACCGTTCCTCCCACTCCAGGACAACTTTAAACTATTTCTCACTTCCCTTGTCTGTCTTTAATGCCTGCAGCTCCTGCCCTGCTCTGCCATATGGCCACCTCCTCTCTACTGAAGAACTGTGGGAGTCCTTCTGAAAGATCCTGGATGCTGTGGGATGTGCCAGCTTTAGGAGATCCTTGCAGGAAGGGAAGGTTAACTTTCCTACAGCCAGAGAATTCTTCTTTCAAATACTGTGAAGGTTTCTCCTGTAATGAGATCTCAGCACTGTCCCAGCCCAGGCTGCCTCTTCTCTGCTGTGCCCTCGGTGTGTGCAGGCAGTGCCCTGAGCCCTGCTGGGCTGTGCACAGGAGCTGCTCCTGGGCAGAGCTGTCTCTCTGCAGCACTGCCCGCTTGCCAGGAGCTCCCTGTGTGCCAGGAGCCCGGCCCAGCTCAGCAGCACAGCAACAGCCCAGGGCATTTAATGACCCTCTGTGGGGTTTGTGTTGTTTACATTAAACTCAGTCCATCAGAGTAAGTTCAAACAACTTCTCAAGAACTCGAATTGACATTGAAACACTGAAGTTTCTTGTAATTCTAATGGGTCTCACTGAGGAACAGGACTGAGAAATTGTCCCCAAATTCCAGTTAGAGCACAAAACTGGAGGCAGTTATGACAGGTATGGACAAGCAAGTCAAAGATGTGTCTCATGCTGAGTTAAACTGGCTGTATTTCAGAATTCAAACATCCTAGTCCTGACCTCCAGCCCCTGAGAAGGGAGATCCATTCCCTCCCTCATTCCTCAGGGCTCTTCCTGGGGCACTGGCATGTGGGATGTCCAATGCCAAGGGCAGGAGGATGGGGTGGCACCTCCCAGGCTGCTGAGCAGGGACAAGGAGGCAATGAGGCCCCAGGGCTGCAAGGCTCACTTGTCTCCTCATGCCATCAGGGGCACACACAGCAGCCATGGCCAAAGGCCTGCACAAGTTGGCTCTCTTGGGGCCTTTCAGCTTCTGCACATCCCTGTCTCCTCTCCAGCCCAGGCTGTCCTACGGTGTCCATGCCCTGCCCCTTTCCCTGCAGGCTGTCGGCATCCCCCGGCTGCCCCACCTCGCTGGCCCCTTCCTGCACTGACATCTCTCCCTCCTCCCTGGCTCTGCCTTGGCACACAAAGTCTTGTGCTGGCCCAGAGCCCTTCTTGGTGATGCTTTGTATCAGAGCACTTGTCTTGAAGGGAAACTCCTTTCTGCATATGTCCAGTATAGACCTTCCCAGATGCCATTGGTGACATTATTTCTTTCTCATTTTATATCTAACTAGAAAAAGAAAAGCTCCACCATCTCTGACACCACCACTGGGACACTGTGGAACCTCATGGAATGAACGGCCCAGTGTGACACTGCAGAGTCTTATTGATACAATGGATTCATTGTCGCTCTGGAACTTTCCTGCACTGACATCGCTCCCTCGTCCCTGGCTCCAGCAATCAGCAGAATTTAACCTACCACTGTGAGAACACAGCTTGGGAAAAGTACTAATTCTCTAAGTTTTGTTAAGTGAACCTTGATATGCTTTGATGAACAAAGCCTGGGATAGAAAGATGTACTGTTGATGTTGGACATCTGGAATGCAGAATTTATGGACCACAAGGACTTGCAGAAACCAGTAGATGAAGAAGATGGCTAACAAGGACTTAGTAGATGTGATGGAAAGTCCCAACCAGGAGAAAAAGACTAAAAATATGGACTAATTAGCAAAGAGAGGGAGAAGTCCATAACCAATAGAAGATAAAAATTAATTCAATATTAATTCAAAATTAGTTCAATAAAATTATGTCATTTAGAACCAATGAACATTGATTTGTTTGTTTGCTAAAAATTTATAAATAGGTGAAAAAGTGATGCATTGGTGTCTGTGTGAAAGGATTTCTGTTGGACACACACACAGCACTGGGAATAAAGTGATTCCTTCCATTCTAACACCAAACATGCAGTGTTAGGGGGTTTTATTACCCCAATCATTTCAGAGGGGTTTGGCAACAGCAAGAGCAGGTTTTGATTAATATCTTGTCTCCAAGTTGCTGGGGCCCAATTGCTTCCCCATGAGGCTCCTGTAGCAGAAGTGGCTTTGCAGAGCCCAGCAAGAAAGAACACCCTTAACCAGCAGCTCTGCAGTGCTGCCCACCAGGCTGGGCTGGCAAGGGAGGGCTCCTGGCCATGGACTGGCAGGACCTGCTGCTGCCAAGATGCATTTGGGGTTTCAGGCTCTCACTGGCAGAGGTGCAACCAAGTCACTCTGAGTTGTGCCCGTGGCCTTCGATGTGCTGGGGCTGGCCTGGGGCTTTTCCTGCAGTGGGATGTGCCCTGGTCCTGGCACAGGAAAGGCAGTTCCTCCCCCAGCAATCTGCTCCTTCTGCATGTCAGGCCCCCACTCACTGCCCCTCACTCTGCTCAGTGTTTGCCTTGGCTCGTGGGTGCAATGATCAGATCTGCTTGAGTGTTCTGAGGCACAACCCAACACCTACTGCCTTCTGCACCCACAGCATAAGAAATGTCATTTTCTATGGGGCTGGACCTGATGGGTGTTTGCATTACTGACTTTAATTTCCACTTTTTGAAAATTACCTTTTCCCCAACTGGGTCAAGATGTTGGGCTCTTTCACAGTTGCCTGAAGTAACTCAGAATCATAGAGTGTCCTGAGTTTCAGGGACCTTCAAATATCATCTAGATCCAACCTCTGTGACATGAACAGGGGCACCTTGCACTAGACTGTGTTGCCCAAGAGCTCTGCCCAGCCTGGCCTTGAACACTCCAGGGATGGGGCATCCACAGCTTCTCTGGGAAACCTGTGCTAGGACCCTCAGAGGGAAAGATTTCTTCCTAATACCTCATCTAAACCTTCTGATTCAGTCATTCCCCCTTTTCCTGTCACTCCAGGCCCTGGTAAATAGTCTCTCTCCATCTTCTATTTTGTTCTTCAAGGTACTGAAAGGCCACAGTTAGGCCACCCCAAAGGTTCCCTTCTCCCAGCCAAACAATCCCAGCTCTCTCAGCCTTCCCTCATGGCACAGCTGCTCCATCCCTCTGATCATCTTGGTGCCTCCTCTGGACTCGCTCCACCAGCTCCATGTCCTTGCTGTGCTGGGACCCCAGAGCTGGAGGCAGCACTGCAGGTGGGGTCTCACCTGAGAGGGCAGAGGGGCAGAATCCCCCTCCCCTGCTGCCCAGGCTGCTTTGGAGACAGCCCAGGACACCACTGGTCACCACTTGCCTTGCTGACCAAAGATCCAGTAACACATCCCGGCTGGAAAGGCCTCCTATTTCCTGGGTCAGGAAGTTTTGCCCCATGCATTCCAGGAGTCTCCTGCAGTGCCCAGAGCCCTCTATGCTGCTTTCCCAGGAGATGTCAAGCAGGTTCCCTCAGCAGGACAAGGCCCTGTGATCTTGATGCCTCCTGTGAGGTCCAGGTGAGAACATTCCCACCTATTTCTTCTAAACCAGAGTCACACATCCTGTACCCTGGAGGGGATGGAAAGGAAAAGTGATTTGATGATTTAGGGAGTCTTACAGGAAGCCACTGTAACAGATGTGTGAGATAAGTGCAAAGCTGATCATCCAAACCCCAGGGGTGTCACTGACACTGGTCACTGCTCCCCTGTGTCAGGTGAGAGAGCTCCACCTGAGAAACCTCACAGAGCTCCTTGTGTGAGGTGGGGCAGGGGCAGTGATGGGCAAGAAGGGTTTAACTGGGGCACTGGGAACTTTCCCTTCCAGAGGGAAGAAAATGATAAGCTTTTAATATTCTTTTTAGTTCTTCTCCTTGTCTTACAGGAATACAAATTCCTGATACTCTTATGTAGTTTCCCTGGGACCCTCTGCCCAGGCTCCATCTGCAGCTCCAAAGGGCTCCTGATGTCCTGCAGCTCCTCTGTGACAGCTGCCAGTGCCAGGCAAGGACCTCAAATACACCTGAGCCTCCAGCAGCACTGGGTACTGATGGTCAGTCAGTGCAGCTCAGCCTGAAACCCAAACAGTGTCCTTCAATATCTTGATTTTTCAGTAACCTCTTTCTGTCAATTGAAATGATTCAATACTTTCAATGAAATGTCAATACAATTTCTGCCATGTCAGAATGTGAATTTTCAGGATGTGTGTTGATTGCAGGAGAGGATTTATCAGAATCATAGAGGTGATGAGTCATTGCATCATAGAATCACTTGGGTTGGAAAAGCCCTCCAAGGTCACCCAGTCCAACCATAACTCAGCACTGCCAAGTCCACCAATGTCCCCAGGTCCACATCCCAGGTCCCTGGGAGTGTTTCACTGACAACAAGGAGAATTTTGAGTGGGCACCTTTACACACACAGATATTGTTGTGTTCACACATCTCTGCCTGTGTTTGTGTGTGTGAATTGACTGTGATGTGAATGTTGTTATTGTGAATCTATAATTGAGTCACGGTTGAGATTGCAGCAAATTCTGTGTAATCCCTTGATAAGTGTTACATTGGTCAATGATTAAGTGCTATTAATCCCTTTTCCCCCTTTTGTATGCAAACCCTTTGCTTTCTGACCCTCTTCCATCCTAAGTCTCTGTGTAAATCATCCCCTTTCCTTCAGAAATATATGGGCTTTTTGAGGTTCACATTGAAATTTTCCTTGTTATATAAACTACCAAACTCCAATTACTACAGGTCTTTAAGAGTTGTAGACAAATAAAGGAAGAGAAATATTTTTTTCTTCTGTGTTTTAATGAGCCCCACTGTGTATTTGGAGATGAGTCCATGATTCTCAGGAAGTGAGAGAAGATTGAAAAAGTGGCTCAAGAAGTCAGAAGGAAAACTCCAAGTCCCTTGAAGCATCAATGGCCCCACTGAGGGCAGACACTGACAAAGCCTCCCCAGGGACTCCTTAGAGCAGATCCTTGGAGGCCCTTATTGCAGGGAGACAAAGGCTCTGTGCAGGCACCTGCAATGCTGAGAAAACCCTGGGCTGGTTGGAGGAAGCACAAAGGCCAAGGCCTGAGCCCCAGGCCCTGGGACAGCAGGTCCTGTCCCTCACAGGTGGCTCAGGGCTGTTTGTGGGGCAGTGGGATGGGAGGGGGAGGAACAACAAAAGTTCAAATCTGTGCAACCCCTCCCAACCTCCTCAGGGATGGGTGTGGGAGAAACAAAGTCCAGAACCTCAAAATAAAGTTCTTTCTGCTGTTCTCAGTGGCAGAGGCAGCTGCCAGAGCCCAGGGGACAAAGGCCTGGGTGTCTTTGTGCCTTCCAGCCCTGCCGGAGCCCTTGGCCATCTGTCCTGCAGCCTGTCCTGCCCTGTCCCTGCTGCTCCTCTGGCCTTGCAGGCTGCACACACCCATCCTGCTTTGCCACCAGCCCTCCCAGCAGCATTTCTGTGCCCTCACTGATGTCTTTGCACCATCTCTGGCTGTTCCCTGGAACACAAAGCCATGGGATGATACTGACTCATTCTTGGTGAAACCTTGCACCACAAGGCTCCTCTGTGTGTGACATTTCTTTTTCCTCCCTTCCACTCAGAAACTCCTAAGCTGCACTTTGTGACTTTCTTTCTCTTTCCAGTACCAAGAAAAGTTCTGTCATCCTGGCAGAATCACAGAATATGCTTAGTTGGAAGAGGTCTGTAAGGATAATCAAGTCCAAGACTTAGCCCTGCACAGGACCATCCATAGGAGTGAAACCATGTGAGGATCATCCAAACCCTCCTTGAGCTCTGTCAGGCTTGGTGCTGTGACCAGTGCCCCAGGGAGCCTGTCGAATGCCCAACCAGATCTTCCTTGGACCGTCTCCAGTTCTTCCTCATTCCTCCACAATGGGGAACCTCACAGACACATCAGTCCAGATGTGTTACCCCAGTGCTCATTCAAAGGGGGTGACACCTCCCTTGTCTGGGTGGCCACACTCCCCCAAGGCAGCCCCATGTCCTGTTGTCCTTATTAACTTTGATCCTGAGCCCCTGTGCCACACGACATCCTTCACACAGCCCAGGCCCTTCTCCTCGGGGTCACTCCAGAGCTGTTCAGGTCCCTGCCCTCATCTCTGGGTCATTGTGCCCCCAGGGCAGGACTGGCCTCTTTGCCTTCCAAAACTCCAGCAGGTTTGTGTTGCCAGAGCCCAGAGCTCCTCAGGGCCCCTGAGAGGGACTCTCAGCTGGGGCAGCTCTCAGGGTGTGTGCACAGGTGGCTCAGCTGCCTCTGGGTGCCCAAGGCTGCTGCTGCCTGTCAGGGAGGTGACAGATGTGACCTGGCTGCCCCCTCTCAGCTATGGGCTCCCTGGAGATGCTGAGGCCGAGCTGAGTCCTCACAGCATTGCCACCCATCTGCTCCTTGTGTGCCATGAGCTGATCAGGTCCAGGTCACCTCACTTTCCTCTCCAACACCTTGTGCCTGCTCTGGGCCCTCAAGGTCCTTGTCCTGCTCCCAAGGGCTGTTTGGGAGTAGTTAATGGTCAAGGGTTGGGGTTTAGAGCTCAGGGTAGGCATTAGGCAGAAGTTTAGGGATGTTTGGGGTTCTGCTGACAGTGTGTGGTTCATGATTAGGGGGAAAAATTTTTGGTCTGGGTTAGGATTAAAGATTGGGGGTTTCATAATAATACTGCAGGTGTAGGTTTGGGATGGGCATTAGAGTACAAATAAGAGTCTGGAGTGCTGGGTTTGGCCTTTTCCTTCGAGGTCAGATTGAGATTGGGATTAGAGCAGTGGATTCCTTTGAATGGGAGTAGCAGCACTTTTAGGTTGGGGCTTGAGATCAGAAATTGGGTAAAGGTCTGTCAGAAGTATTTTCAAAGTCAGTGTTTCAGAACCCTCAGCATGACCTGAACCTGTTTTGTCATCATCAAAATGTTTCCTCTCTGTTGTCCAAGCTCCTCTTTCCTTCCCCAATTATCCCAGTTCCTCGCAGTCTCCCCAGAACTCCCATCTGGATGGGCTCAGCTTTGTGATGACACTGTGCAACCTCATGGAGTCAAAGGGCCATTGTGACATGCTGGACCTCATGGACAAAATAACTGAAATGTTTCAGAACCTTATGGAATCAAGGGGTCATTTTGACACTGCTGGGTGTCATGGAAATAAAGGAACCCCGGGACACTGAGGAGCCTTTTCAAATCAAGGGGCAGTTGTGGCACCACAGGGCCTGATGGAGCCAAAGGAACTGAGGGATGCTGTTCAGCCTCATGAAATCAAGATGCCATAGGGACACTGGAACCTCATGGGATTAAGGGGCCATTGTGACATGCAGGGAAACTCATGGAAGAAAAGGGACCCTGAGTCATTTCAGAACCTCAGGAACAAAGGGGGCACTGGGACCCCAGAACTCCATGGGATCAGCAGACCCGCTGCCTCCCCCCCACTGCCACATGAACCAGAGTCGCGGCTCTGCCGCCCCTTGGGCCCCTCTGGAGTCAGCGTTTGCTTCAGCAGCACAACTTGTCTCATATGAGGCATTTTCCAGATTTTGCTTTGTCTCCTCTTTCCTGTGGTTTTACTTTTTGTTCTTTGTTCCTCCAGGGGGGCAAAGGGGAATGGGAAGCACATGTTGATCAGCATTTCTATCTGTACAAAAAAGGGAGTTGGGACAAGGGTGGGGGAGAAATAAAAGCTATTTCTCTCTCTCTCTGTTGTTGGTTTGAACTGTTCCCTTGGTATTGTTGCTTTTGCTGCTGTATTTCTGGTCACCAAAATTATTTCTTTCATTTAATACTTCCTTGTATTTTGTCTCTGTGTATTTGTGGGGAAGAAAAGGGGAAAGAGTTCATTTTATTGGAGTTCCCATTCCAATATTGGTCTTTAAACCAAGGTTGGTTGCTCAAGGGCTCCCTGAAATTGGTATCATGCACAAAGGATTTGAAAATGCAGTTTGTCCCATTGGACAGAGAGATAATAAAAATGTTCTGTATTGGTGGTCAAGGGCTGGTCACTGAGGGATCTCACCAGGAAGTTGCTGCCAAGAGGACTCTGTACCATTACTTTTATTTGACACTTCTCGTTCAGCCAAATTCCCACCTATCACACGTTCCACTTCTTTAGTCCAGCTGTCACCAATCTGGCCATAAGGAGACTATGGGAGACCATGTCAAAGGCCTTGCTAAAGTTTGGGTACACAATGTCCCTTTCTTTTACCTCCCAAAAGGATTCTGCAATCTCTTCCCTTGTCCTTCCCATGCCTGGAAATGGCTGCAGGAGGACTTGCCATATCCCCTTCTCTGTTGAGCCTGACCAGTCTGGAACTCTCCCAATCCTCCCTCCTGCCCTGTTTGCAAACTGCTTCCATGTCTGCCTTTCTGAAGTCCCCAGAAATGTCTGGGATGGCTCTGGCCTTTCCAAGGGGTTTGAGAGAGGTCTCACAATGACACTGCCCATCATTCCCAATATCCCTGGCACCAAAGACCTTTTCCATATCCCACAGTTCCAGTTCAGTGCCCAGAACACAACACAGGCCTGTCCAGCTCCTTGGAGCCATTCAGAAGGGAGGCAGCAGGGATTTCTTCCTACAGACCCACCACTCCAATGGTCTCTCTGTGCACTCCATGGCTGTCCTGAGCATTTTCCCTGGTGCCTCCCTGCCCTGAATGTTTCTGGCCATCAGGCTGTAGGTGAGGGGGGTGAGCAGGTGCATGAGGATGATGTAGAGCAAGGGCTGTGTGAAACTATCCCAGGAGGGCTGTGCTGGGCAAGGATGGGGATGCTGCAGAAAACAGTGGCCCTGGTGAGGTGAGAGGAGCAGGTGGAGAGACCTTGTGGCTGCCTGTGCTGGGCAGGAGCTGCCCCAGGATGGCAGCTCTGAAGCACACACAGGATGCTCCTGTAAATGGAAAAGGAAGACTGGAGCTAAAAATCAGGCTGGGAAAGCAGAGCAAGAGTGTCATGGTGTCACTGCAGGAGAGTTCCAGCACCTCGACCAGGCCACAGAAGACGTGATGCAGAAAGTCAGGGCCACAAACAGTGTGTGGGACAAAAAGGACACCATGACTGTGGATGACAGAACTCCCTCGAGCCAGGGTGTGGCTCTGCTGGAGACAACCCTTCCAGTCCATGAGTCTTGCAGACAGCAGGACTGGCAAACAGCCCAGTGCTGGTCAGGGGATGTGGCCACCAGCAGGAAACACTCTGTATGTGCCAAAGGTACAGGAAATGGCAGGGACAGTGCTGGGAGAAGAGACTGTGCTCTCCCCAGCCAGGGGACCCTCGGGGTAGTGGAACTGTGGCAGGTTTGAAAGTTTTCCTCTTGCAGCCTCATGATGGGGCTGTTCCCAACAGAGTCATGGGGCAGGTCATGAGGGAGACAAGATTTTCTGAAGGTTGTGGAGAGTCCTCATTTCAAACAGTAAAAACTCCATGGATGATGTCTGAATTTCCTAATCCCTTTTATCAATGGAAATATTTATTCTTCCCTTTACCTTCTTTATCTCCCTTAATCTTCATGTCCCCTCTCCCCTGCTTGGACACCTGTGACTGAGAGCATTTGTTTCTCTGTTGGGTGCTCACTGAAGCTGTGCAGGCAGCTCAGAGGGGTGACCCATGGAGGTGTGTGTGCCTCTGGCTGCATCCCACTGCCCAGCTTTGCTCTGTGCTCTGGGAAAGGGCAGGAATGCTGCCTGCTGGAGGGCAAAGCTGCTCCTGCCTGCAGAGCCCTTTCTGCCTGCACAGGGGAAATGCTGCCCAGCCAGGCTGGTTTCCTGCTGGGCAGGGAAAGGGATCGGCCAGAAGGCAGGGCAGGGGGACAGAACAGACAGGGACATGTCCAGTGTATTTGAGGACGCAGGTGGGAGAAATCTTATTGGGATAGAGTGAGTTATTCTTGAAGCCACACCCAGGAATGTCAGGGCTCTGGCAGGTGCCCACACCTGAGCTGGGCTCATGACCTGCTCGCACACCCAGGGCTGTTCAGAGACACAAGTCCTTCCCTTGCACACACACAGACAGTTCCTGGCAGCAGGTGCAGTGTCTCCCTGGGCTCCTGCTGCCACTGCAAGGGGCTAGAGGCACCTCAGCCCTGTGGGGTGTCACCTGCTCTGCCCCTCTCTGAGATGCCCCACGGCCCAAGGGATGGACATGGGGAACTCTGTGCTCAGAAGCACATCCCAGGGCTGCATCCAGGGGGTTTCCCAGGGCACATGAGTCTAAAGTGGAAGTGACATCAGGACACTGCCTGTCCCATCAGATTTATGGCACCCCAGGAACAGCTGATGCTGTTTGTGCTCACTCAAGTTCATGTCCCCACACAGACATGATATACATGCTGAAGTCCCCTCTGTATGGAGCAAACATGAACTTCTGACCTGATCCCTTGATGCCTTTCTGTGGAGAGATAAATGTCCTCTTGCAGGTGGGGTGAGAGGCCAGTGCCAGGAATTGTGTTCTCAGGGGCTGGTCTGTGAGAATTGCTCTGGGTCACCTTCCCAGGCTGTCCATGGAACAAAGACACAGGCCAGACCCTGCTCTGTTGGTGCTTCAGACCCATCCCAGGAAATCTGGCTGTGCAAGGAAACTGCTTTGTGCCCCCACCCTGCACACTCACATTCTGCAACTGGGCACTGGGATTTACATTACCAGGACACTTCCTTGAGCACATTCCTATTGGCAACTTTGGAGAAAGCTGAAAGCCTTCCTGCCCTGCCCTCAGGAGATGCCCTTCCCTGATGGAGCTGCTGTTGTGCAGCCCAGCTGTGTCCCAGCAGTGCCCACGGCCTGTCCCTGCCTGTGAGCCCAGGACGGACATGCAGCAGGATGTGACCAAGTTGAAAGAGCACTAAGGCCTTATAGCAACAGTAGGGTTGGAAGAAGAGTGTGGAAGTGGAAAAGGAGCAGATATAAAAAGACAAAGTGCTGGTGCTCCCTGGTAATGCTGCTGTGCTGTGATAGTCTTACTCTCTCCCTCTGCACACAGGCACTGCCACTGGCCTTCCTGTGGCCACAAAAGAAGGAATTTGAACAAACAAACTGCACCAATATCTTTTAATTGCTTTAAATATTAAAAATATCATTCTCTCATTTACACCATCTCCAAGTAAAACACAAAAGATTAAGGATTAAAGAAAAACTGAGGATCAAAAATAAAGTTTAGTTGCACACAACTTCAGAAGAAAAAAGAAAAAATAAGCACCATAATCATTGTCCAAAACCTGAGACAGATGGTTGGACAGGTAATGAGTTTCTTATGAGTGATTTGCACATGAAAACAGGCAGGAATTTACTTTAAAATTGCATCAAGTCATCATTTTCCTCACAGCATCCTTGAGTTCGTTATTTCTCAGGCTGTAGATGAAGGGGTTCAGTGCTGGAGGAATCACTGAGTACAGAACTGAGAATGCCAGATCCAGAGATGGGGAGGAGATGGAGGGAGGCTTAAGGTAGGCAAAAAATGATGTGCTGATAAAGAGGGAGACCACGGCCAGGTGAGGGAGGCACGTGGAAAAGGCTTTTTGCCGTCCCTGCTCAGAGGGGATCCTCAGCACAGCCCTGAAGATCTGCACATAGGAGAAAATTATGAAAATGAAACAGCCAAACAGTAAACAGACACTAACCAAAATGAGCCCAACTTCCCTGAGGTAGGAGTGTGAGCAGGAGAGCTTGAGGATCTGTGGGATTTCACAGAAGAACTGGCCCAGGGCATTGCCCTGGCACAGGGGCAGGGAAAATGTATTGGCTGTGTGCAGCAGAGCATTGAGAAAGCCACTGGCCCAGGCAGCTGCTGCCATGTGGGCACAAGCTCTGCTGCCCAGGAGGGTCCCGTAGTGCAGGGGTTTGCAGATGGCAACGTAGCGGTCGTAGCACATGATGGTGAGGAGAGAAAACTCTGTGACAATGAAGAACAAAAAGAAAAAGAGCTGTGCAGCACATCCCATGTAGGAGATGGTTGTGGTGTCCCAGAGGGAGTTGTGAATGGCTTTGGGGACAGTGGTGCAGATGCAGCCCAGGTCTGTGAGGGACAGGTGGAGCAGGAAGAAGTGCATGGGGGTGTGCAGGTGGTGGTCGCAGGCTACGGCGCTGATGATGAGGCCGTTGCCCAGGAGGGCAGCCAGGGAGATGCCCAGGAAGAGCCACAAGTGCAGGAGCTGCAGCTGCCGCGTGTCTGCCAATGGCAGGAGGAGGAACTGGCTGATGAAGCTGCTGTTGGGCATTTTGTTCCTCAGAATATTTTGATCTGTTGAGGAGGAAAAGACAGGAATTCTTTAGTCCAGATTTCTACAAGCAAAACACTGCATATGTCACAGCCTCTCCACTCTCAGGCTCTGTCCCCACAGTCAGACTTCCCTGCAGCTCCTTCCCCTGAGCTCTGGGGTTTGCTGCATAAGGGGCCCACTGGAAGCAGTAACTCTGTGATGGGCTCCTGAGGAGTCCTTCTTGTTTATCAGTGAGAGGGAACTCAGAACACAGGGTGATCTCTAAATGTAATCACAGAATATTCTGAGCTGGAAAGAACCCTCAAGGTCCATGGAGTCCAACCCTTACCCCTGCAGAGAATCATTCCCAAGAATTACACCATGTCCCTGAGAGCTTTCTACAAGTGCATCCTGAGCTCTGTCAGCCTTGGTGCTGTGACCACTGCCCTGGGCAGCCTCTTCAAGTGCCCAATCACTCTCTGGGAGAAGAACCTTTTTCTAATATCCAACCTTAACTTCCTGTGAAATGTTCGGTCATTCCCTCGGGTTTTGTCACTGGCCAGTGACAGAGAAGAGATCAGTATCTCTCCTTCCCTCTTCTCCTCACGTGTGATACTTCAAAGAGCTTCTCAGCATGGCTGTTTGCACTTTGCCAGCTGAAGAACTGCGCTGAGGGAATTATTTCTATTTGTTCACCCAGTTGCACCTGCCATAGTTAGTAATGGTTGTGGATGCTTGAAATCACTGACAATCTATTTGCTCTGTAGGTCAAGTCTTGTGCATCCTGAGAGGCAAAGGGACAGTCCCTTAGTGGAGACAGAAGAGCTGTTCTGTCCATCAGTGCTGTTCTCACCTGCCCTGTGCTGGCAGCTTGGAGCTGGATGAGCATCACACACAACTGTTCCCCCAAAACAAAACTGCACACTGCTGAGGGCAGAGGAACCCAGAAATCTGGGTCCAAAAAGCAGAAAGACAAACTCCTCACCTTTTTCATCTCTCTCCCAGACAGAGACACAGAGCAATCACTGCAGATGCCCAGAGCATTTCCATGGATTTAGCACTGAGGTGATTTCTCCATGGAGTTCCTAGACAGCACAGAGATACTGTGGGAGAGCTGTGCCCCTTTGGAGGGCATCCTGCAACCCTGCAGGAGACCCCGGGAAACAGATGGATATCCTGAAGTTGCCTGGAGGGGTCCTGGGCACTTTGCTCCCACAGAAACATCACTACAGCAGGACCCAAAGGGTTTGTGTCCGGACAGAAGCTGAAACTGCAACCCTGAATCCCACTCATTGGCTCAGAAGAGCCAATGGTGAGAACAAGGACAGAACAGGCAACAGGGGATGGCAGTGAAATGCCACAATGCTCCTGCCAAGGGAGGAGGGACACACAGAGACAGATGGAAATCAGAGGCTTATCCTTCCCTGGGCTGTGGCTGCTGCAGGACAATGCCCACCTGAGCCCCCACGGGCCTGAGGGCAGAGGCTCTGCTTAGGCTGGGAAAGGAGCCCAGGGAGGAGTTGGCCAAGGGAGGGTGTCTGTGCCACAGGGCCAGCAGGGAGGTGCCCACATGCCCTTCCCCAGCATTTGTGGCAGCAGCTCCCTCTCCCGCCCTGCCTGTCTGTGCTGTGAGGAGCTGTTCCTGCCAGCAGCCACCTCCCTGTGCCCAGCTCAGCTCCCTCCAGTGCTCACACAGCCCATGCCCACCCCACTGCCCAGGGGCAGCTCTGTATGTGCAGGGGCTGAAGAGCAGATCCCAGACAAGCTGAGGTGGCTGGGGAGGGGAAGGTGTTCTGAGTGGATGTGCTTCCTGAGAAGTGCCCTTGGACATGGCAGGAGGTAGAACTGAAGCTGAGAGAAGCCCAGAGCCATTGCAGTTGAAGGACCTGCCCTGCCCTGCTCATCCCTGCCCTGCCAGAAGGGGGTCACTCCTTCCACCCACACTTTCTCCCTGCAGTGCCCTGGGGAGCTCCTTTGCTGGGCTGAGCTGTCTCTGGCAGGCAGCAGAGTCCCTGCCCCAGCACACAGCCAGCTCTGCAGGACAGCCCTGGACACCCCTGGCTGCACCTCCACCCTCACAGCCCACAGCCAGGCCTGCCAGAAGGGAACCTTCTTGCCCTGTGCCTCTGATGGTGCAGAAGGCAAGTCCTGCTCTGGAGCATGTTCTCCTGATGCACACCAGGAAATCCAGAAGAGCCATCCTGACAGGTCCTGCCAGTGGTGGCATTTGGTAGGTTTAAGACATACTTCCAGGAACTCACCTGCAGTCAGAGACTTACCTTGGCCAAGGGCTGTGAAGGTTTCTCTCCTGATCAGCCCTCAGCTGTTCTCTCACCCAACGATACCTAAAACTCTTTCTTATTTCTCTTGTCTGCCCTTGCTGCCTGCAGGTCGTTCCACTGAAGAAGTGTGGGAGTCCTTCTGAAAGATCCTGGAAGCTGTGGGATGTGCCAGCTTTAGGAGATCCTTGCAGGAAGGGAAGATTAACTTTCCTGCAGCCAGAGAATTCTTCATTCAAATACTGTGGAGGTTTCTCCTTTAATGAGATCTCAGTCCCCTCCCAGCCCAGGCTGCCTCTCACCTCTGTCCCTTCTCTGCTGTGCCCTTGGTGTGTGCAGGCAGTGCCCTGAGCCCTGCTGGGCTGTGCACAGGAGCTGCTCCTGGGCAGAGCTGTCTCTCTGCAGCGCTGCCCGCTTGCCAGGAGCTCCCTGTGTGCCAGGAGCCCGGCCCAGCTCAGCAGCACAGCAACAGCCCAGGGCATTTAATGGCCCTCTGGGGGGTTTGGTGCTGAGTCCCTGAACCTCAGACCCAGAGGAAAGGTGCAGGAACCTCTTGAGAACCCAAAGTCAGATTCAAACTGTAAAGTTTCTTGTAGTGCTAATGGGTCCCACTGAGGGACACAACTGAGAAATCATCTTACAGGATCTTGTAAAAGTGCAAACCTGGTAACAGCAATGACAGGTCACAGAATCTTAGATCCATCAGGGTTGGAACAGACCTTCAAGATCTTTTTGTCCAATTCTGAATGCAGCACCTCCATAATCACCCGTAAACCATATCCAGTAGTGATGTATCCAGATGTCATGTGAACACTTCCAGAGACACCACCACCTTCCTGGGCTACTTATTTCAGTGCATAAACTCTCTCTCAGTGAAAAAATGTTTTTTTAAATATGTATTCTGAATCTTGATTGATGCACTTTAAGGCCATTTCCTCTCTTTCTCTCACTGTAGCCTTGGTAGAACAGACCAAATTCCACCCCACTAGAACCTCCTTTTGGGTCTTCGCAGATAGCAAGAAGGTTCTTCCTGACCCTCCTCCTCTCCAGACTCAAGAACACCAGTTCCCTCAGCTGTTCCTCATGACCCATTTTCCCGAACCCTCCCCTCTAGGGGGAGCCCCCTACACCCAGCTGGGCTGTGGACTGGCGGTCAGAAGAGCTCCAGCACAGCAGACATCAGAAGGCTTGATCAGAAGGCTCACATCTTAGGGAGTTTTTTCAGATAGGTTAACAGACAGTTCTCATAGCTCATAGTAGAAGAAGTTAGTTCCTTTTACATCAGTAGATCTAGATCTGCCTCACTCTCACATCCTAGTAAGTCTCTCTCTCACGCAGTAATGTCCACACCTTTTAAGCACTCTCACATCCAACATGCCAACACATCATTGGTTAACCAATTCACCTGGCATACACCACAGCCTCTCATTGGTCACCGGCCACCACACATACTCCAGGTAGCTCTGTTCTCTTTAAGGTAGAACTCCAAACAGCTTTCCTTAAGGGATGCACTTACACTCACCCCCACACTCCCCCAGCTCCATTCCCTTCCCTGGACACACTCCAGCCCCTCAATGTCCTTTTTGCAGTGAGGGGCCCAGAACTGGACATAGCACTGAAGGTGGGGCCTCACCAGTGACCAATGCAGATGGAAATCACTGTGCTGGTTGTGCTGTCCACCTTATTCCTGACACTGGTCCGGATGCCCCTGCCCTTCTTGCCCACCTGAGCACACACTGGCTCATATACAGCCACTCTCAACCATCACCCCTAAGTCCCTTCCTGCTGAGCAGCTCTCAAGCTACTCTGCCCCCATCCTGGAGCATTCCATGGGGTTGTTGTGATCCAAAGGCAGGACCCGACACTTGGTCTTATTGATCCAGCTTGTCCAGATCCCTCTGCAGAACTTTCCTGCCCTCCAGCAGACCCACAATCACATAAAACTTGGTGCTGTCCATGAATTTACTGAGGGTGCACTCCATCCCCTTGTCCAGATTATCAATAATGATGTTAAACATGACCAACCCCAACACTGAGCCTTGAGGAACCTCACTAGTGACCAGCCCCACCTCGATTTAGTTCCATTCCCCACCACTCTCTGGGCCATCAGACAGTTTTTCACCCAGCAAACAGTTCCCTCATCCCAGCCATGAGCAGCCAGTTTCTGCAGGAGATGCTGTGGGAGGTGGTGCCAAAGGCTTGACTGAATTCCAGAGAGACACATCCACAGCCTTTCCCTCATCTACTGTGTGGGTCATTTTGTAATAGAAGGAGATCAGGTTGGTCAGGCAGGATCTGCCTTTCCGAAGCTCACAGGGGCTTGGTTTTCATGTTTGTGCTGTCTGATGGCACTCAGGATGATCTCCTCAATGGACTTCCCTGGCACCAAGGTCAGGCTGACAGGCCTGGACTTGTCCAGATCCTCCTTCCAACCCTTCTTGTGGATGGGCATCACAGTTGCTGATTTCCAGTCAGCTGGGACTTCTCCAGTTCACCAGGACTGCTGGGCAATGAGTGAAAGTGGCTTGGCTAGCTCTTTCTCCAGCTCCCTCAGCACTCTCAGGTGCGTCCCATCTCAGCCAGGGACTTGTGGAAGTCTCACTGGCAGAGCAGGTCACTCATCATTTACCCCTGGATTTTACAGGGGATTCACTCAGACTCTAATCACCAACTTCACGTCCTGGGATCTGGGTATCCTGAGGACAAATGGGTTTAGTGTAGAGGCAAAGAAGGCATGAGGTCCCTCATCTTTTTCCTCCTTCCCTGACCCTGTGCTGCCTCTGCATGCAGCAAAGGATGGAGACTCTCCTGAGCCCTCCTTCTGCTACCCATGGATTTAGAGACACACTTTGTTTTCTTTAAGTGCAGAGCAAAACTCAGTTCCTGTTTGTCTTCAGCCCTTCAAATTTTCTCCCAACATAACCTCACAATATCCCTGTACTCCCCTATGTTTCTTGCCCCTTTTCCCAGAGGTGACACACTCTCTTTTTTCCCACCCTGAGTTCCAGCCTGGGTTCTCTGTTTAACCAGGCCATGCTTTTTGCCCTCTGGCTTGTCTTATGGCACAAAGGCAGAGCTCCTGGAGCTTTCAGATTTTTCTTCTTAACGTACCTCCAGCCTTCCTGGACCCCATCTTTTGAGGATTGACTCCCCAGGGACTCCATCAATCATTCTCCCAAAGAGGCCAAATTCTGTCTGTTGTCAGTCCCAGGAGTCAGTTCTGCTGCCCCCTCCTTCCTTCACCCACCATGGAAAACGCTGCCATTCAGTGTCTCTGTGCCCAAGATGGCCCCAACCACCACATTGCCCACCAGTCACAGAATCATTGAATGGTTTGGATTGAAAGGGACCTTAAAGAGCATCTCATTCCAACCCCCTGCCATGGGCAGGGACACCTTCCACTAGACCAGGTTGCTCAGAGCCTCATTCACAACTTCTGAGGATGGGGCAGTCAGAACTTCTCTGAGCAACCTGTGCCAGGGCCTCACCATCCTCACTGTAAAGAATTTCTTCTAAATATCTCATCTAACCCTTCCTTCTGTCAGTGTGAAGCCATTTCCCCCTTCCCCTGTCACTCCAGGACCTTGGAATTAGTCTTTCTCCATCTTTCTTTTAGGCTCCCTTCAGGTCCTGGAAGGCCACAATTAGGTCACTCCAAAGGTCTTCTCTTCTCCAGGCTGAACAATCTCAGCTCTCTCAGCCTTCCCTCATGGCAGAGCTGCTCCATCCCTCTGATCATCTTGGTGGTCTCCTCTGGACTCGCTCCAACAGCTCCATGTCCTTGCTGTGCTGGGACCCCAGAGCTGGAGGCAGCTCTGCAGGTGGGGCAACATCCAACCAGGTGTGTTCCAGCAAGGACAGTGTGGAACCTCCTGGAACCAAAGGGCCATTGTGACACCACAAAATCTCCTGGAACTCAAGGGATATTATGAGACGACAGAACCTCATGGAATCGTGACAAATGGATCCAGAGGAACCCTGAGATATTTTGGAACCTCCTGGAATGAAGGGGCCTTTGTGACACTGCAGAGGGTTATGGAGCCCAAACTACCCTGGGGTCGCTGCTGAACACCATGGAATCAAAAGTCCATTGTGATACTGCAGGGATTAATGGAACTGAAAGAACCCTGGGAGACTGAAAACTCCTGGAATCAAGGGGCCATTTTGACACTGAAGAGCCTTATGGAGCCAAAGGGACCCTGGGGCACTGTGGAACCTCATGGAACTAAGAGGCCTTTGTGACTTGTGGGGACTCCTGGAACCAAATGAACCTCAGGACATTTTGGAACCTCATGGCACCAAGGGGCCATTGTGGCACTGCAGAGCCTTATGGACCATGGCAGGATGTTCTGCCCTGATCAGGCCCAGAGTCCACTCAGAGAATGCAAACAATGCAGGCTCTCTGGGCTGAGTTACTGCTGGCACCAAGGGGCTGATTTGGTGTTGAATTCTGCTAAAACCAGCCTGATTCACCAAACTGCAAATGCCCATCCTGCTTTTTGGAACAGGATCAGACAGAGAAGCTGCTCACTGGCCTGGAAACATGTGACCAGCAATCTCTGACAGTGTAACTATAAAAGCTCAGTCCAACTTCCATATGGCAGATCCTTCCACAGACTGCCTTGAAGCATGTGGAGCTTCTCCCATGAAGCAGGGATGGCTCTTCATGGTCACTGCCCAAGGGTTAAGGGAAGGAGAGAGATCTGCCTTCTTTAGTTGTGTGAGAGTTACATCAGTCCCTTTTTAATGATTGTTTCTTTTTGCTGCTTTTGATCAACTACATTAAAATAATTGTTTTGATACAGTGCACTGCACTATTTTATGCTATAATATACTCTACTAGGAGGCTTTAGCTTTTCCAGTGTATTAAATATTTAAGAAAATATCTGTTCACTTGTCTACTGTTCTGTCTGCTCATTTATCATAATATATAATGCAATTTATATAAGTGGATCTGATTTGCCATCATTAAAACCTGTGAGGAAAAGTGATTCAATCACCCCTCTATAATTCCTGAAATGAACCCTTGATTCCATGAGGTTCCACAGAGTCACAATGAATCCATTGTATCAATAAGACTCTGCAGTGTCACACTGGGCTGTTCATTCCATGAGGTTCCACAGTGTCCCAGTGGTGGTGTCAGAGATGGTGGAGCTTTTCTTTTTGTGGTCAGAATAGAATGAGAAAGAAATAATGTCACCAATGGCATCTGGGAAGGTCCAGACTGGACATGGGAAGAAAGAAATTTCCCTCCAAGACAAGTGCTCTGATACAAAGCATCACCCAGAAGGAGTCTGGATCAGTCCAAGGCTTTGTGTGCCAAGGCAGAGCCAGGGAGGAGGGAGAGATGTCAGTGCAGGAAGGGGCCAGCAAGGTGGGGCAGCCGGGGGATGCCGACAGCCTGCAGGGAAAGGGGCAGGGCATGGACACCGTAGGACAGCCCTGGCTGGAGAGGAGGCAGGGATGTGCAGAAGCTGAAAGGCCCCAAGAGAGCCAACTTGTGCAGGCCTTTGGCCATGGCTGCTGTGTGTGCCCCTGATGGCATGAGGAGACAAGTGAGCCTTGCAGCCCTGGGGCCTCATTGCCTCCTTGTCCCTGCTCAGCAGCCTGGGAGGTGCCACCCCATCCTTCTGTCCCTGCTATTCCACATCCCACACCCCGGTGCCCAAGGAAGTACCCTGGGGAATGAGGGAGGGACAGGATCTGCCTTCCCAGGGCCTGGGTGTCATGGCTGTGACCTTTGGGTTAATGAAATGCTTCTTACTTTCCTCAGCATCAGAGTGACCTTTCTTTCCTAGTCCATATTTGTCATCATTGTCTCTTTGTTTTCTAACTGGAATCTGGGGACATTTTCTCAGTTATGTCCCTCAGAGGGACCCATTAACAACAAAAGAAACTGTAAAGTTTGATTCTGACTTTACTTTCTCAAGAGGTTTCTGCACCTTTCCTCAGGGTCTGATGTTCAGGGACTCAGCACCAAACCCCCCAGAGGGCCATTAAATGCCCTGGGCTGTTGCTGTGCTGCTGAGCTGGGCCGGGCTCCTGGCACACAGGGAGCTCCTGGCAAGCGGGCAGCGCTGCAGAGAGACAGCTCTGCCCAGGAGCAGCTCCTGTGCACAGCCCAGCAGGGCTCAGGGCACTGCCTGCACACACCGAGGGCAGAAAAGCAGGGCAGAGAGAGGTTACACACAGTCTGGGGTGTGAGGAAAGTTGAGAGGAAGATCCACAGAAGAGGAATCTTTCCAGGCTTTCACAAGGTAAGTCTGCATGAAGGGCAATGTATGTGCAGTCTGTGGGAATATCTCCCAACGCTGGCACATCCCACAGCCTGGGGGGTCTCTAATGTGGGATATCAAAGTGTCTCTGGTGCTGAAGATGAGGACGGGCTGCAAAGCAGGGACTCTCTGCTGCACCATCCCAGGGACATCCCAGCAGGGTTCCCTCCTCCCAGGGATGGCTGTAGGGTTTGAACCCTGGCTGTGCCACCCAGGCTGTCCCAAACTGTCCTGCAGAGCAGGGTCCTGCACCCCAGGGTGCTGTGCGAGGGCAGGAGCTCTGCTACCTGCCAGGGGCAGCTCTCAGCTGGTCTGGGGAGCTCCCTCAGTGCTGGGAGAGAGGCTGTGGTTGGAAAGAGCATACCCTGGCAGGGCAGGGCAGGGCAGGGCAGGTTTGTTCAGCTATCAAGTTAGAGTTTCATAGGTGAGGACTGCTTACAGAACCAGAGCACTCCAGGATATATTCCACGGGATACTTCAAGGAGAAGGTGAAAGGAGGGATTTCTAGCAAGCTCTCAAGCCACATACCTGGTGGTTTGTCATGCAGAGGGAACACTGAGGAGCTGCACAGGGGCTGAGAACTACCTGGAATTTTTGGTGTTTCGGAGGTGGCACAGCTGGCCCAGGGTGACACTGCCCTGAGTGCCCACCTGGTTCTGTCCTGGCTTCTCCCAGCCGGACCCTCAGTGTGCATTTCTCAGTGATCAGTGACTGACTCAGCTACAGAGTCAATCACTGATCCTGTGATCCCCCTCAGGCAGGTGGGTCCCGGGGAATGAGACATTCCAATTCTCCTCTGACCTGTGGGGCTGTCAGTAGTGAATTCTGTGTGCCTGGAGAATGAGGTGTGTTTCCCAGAATCAAACCCCATTGTCAGGACACTTGGCTCTTCTCTGACATGTCCTTCCAAGCTGGGAGCTGCTCTCAAGAATGCAAATCACCTTCATAGCACAATTGTGTTATCTGAAATCCCCAGTGCAGAGGGGCAGAGATGCTGTGCCCATCCCAGGAAATGCTCTTGCGTTGGTGAGATGAGCCATGTGTGTCCTTGAGACCTTGAGTCAGGCTGAGACATTGAGTGGTCTGTGATGGATCTCTCTGCTCTCAACAGTGTCTAGTGGCATTTCAGACAAAAATGGGAGTGTGATCACTCTGTCTGAGGAAGGCCCACATCCAGGGCAGCTGGAACAAGGCAGAGGGACGGAGCAGCTCCCCTCACTCTGCACTAAGCCACAGACATTGTCCTGTTTGGGAAGCCCTGCTCTGCTCTTCCTCAGGGCAGCACAAATGCTGAGGGGTTCTGCCATCCAGGAAAACTCCACAGGGAAGATGAGGGGAGTCAGAAACAAAACAACCAAACCTCTGAAAGTGTCTTCTGGAATCCTGAAATGTTCTCAAAACTGGGAGTGCAGATGCCCATGAGAACTTTTGCTTTAGGAGCAGTTTCATCTGACACAGCTGAACACCAGGATAGGCCCTGCCCCCACCATGGCCATGACCCCACTGGAGCAGAGCAGGGCTGACCCTCACAGCCAGTGGGCAGAGGGGCTGCTCCTCATGGGAAATGTAGTGAGCACCAAGCAGGGCTCCAGCCATGGATATGCAGCAAAGTTTCCTGAAAAAGGAAAAGTGGGGAGTGTGAGCAGAAGGGAAAGGGGTATTGGGAAATGGCTGTGACTCTTTCAGAAATATCTCATCTGATTTGTCACTGTTATTTCCTCCTTGGACAGTGCCCCACTTCCAGAAGCAGCAAATGTCCAACAGCAGCTTCATCAGCCAGTTCCTCCTCCTGCCATTGGCAGACACGCGGCAGCTGCAGCTCCTGCACTTGTGGCTCTTCCTGGGCATCTCCCTGGCTGCCCTCCTGGGCAACGGCCTCATCATCAGCGCCGTAGCCTGCGACCACCACCTGCACACCCCCATGCACTTCTTCCTGCTCAACCTGTCCCTCACAGACCTGGGCTGCATCTGCACCACTGTCCCCAAAGCCATGCACAACTCCCTCTGGGACACCACAACCATCTCCTACATGGGATGTGCTGCACAGGTGTTTTTTTATTTCTTCTTGATTTCGGCAGACTTTTGCCTCCTCACCATCATGTGCTACGACCGCTACGTTGCCATCTGCACACCCCTGCACTACGGGACCCTCCTGGGCAGCAGAGCTTGTGCCCACATGGCAGCAGCTGCCTGGGCCAGTGGCTTTCTCAATGCTCTGCTGCACACAGCCAATACATTTTCTCTGCCCCTGTGCCAGGGCAATGCCCTGAGGCAGTTCTTCTGTGAAATCCCCCACATCCTCAAGCTCTCCTGCTCACATTCCTACCTCAGGGAAGTTGGGCTTCTTGTGGTTAGTGTCTGTTTAACCTTTGGTTGTTTCATTTTCATAGTTTTCTCCTATGTGCAGATCTTCAGGGCTGTGCTGAGGATCCCCTCTGAGCAGGGATGGCACAAAGCCTTTTCCACGTGCCTCCCTCACCTGGCCGTGGTCTCCCTGTTTGTCAGCACTGGCACAATTTCCTACCTGAAGCCTGAGTCCATCTCATCCCCATCCCTGGATCTGGCACTGTCAGTTCTGTACTCAGTGGTGCCTCCAGCAGTGAATCCCCTCATCTACAGCCTGAGGAACCAGGAGCTGAAGGATGCTGTGAGGAAAATGATGACTGGATGCTTTTCAGCAGCAAGAACCTGCCAGTTTTCTTCTGTACAGTGTTCACAATAAAACTCATGACAGGCTCAGTTTGACTTCCCAGGTTTTCCTTGGTGGTCAGTGGGTTCTTTTTGTCATAGTGTTGTGCTCGATTAAATTATTTTATTCATCCTCTCATCTAATTAATTTTTTATTTTCATTAATTTTACTCTCTTAAATCTGTACCTGAGTAATTTTGCTATCTCTATTTTAAACAAACTCTCTTGCAATAGCCCTGTCTAGCTGGTTAGGGTTTTTGATTTGAGAGTTTCAGGCATCTACTGGGCAGTTCCATGTGTGCAGAGAAGGGCAAAGAGTCCCAGCACAGCAGCACTGCCAGGGAGCACCAGCACTGGGCCTTTGCTGACCTGCTCTCTTTCCACTTGTACACTCTCCTGCAGAGCCCCTGGGCTGGACTAAGGCCTTGGTCCTCTGCCAGCTGGGACACAGACCTGCTGCATGTCCATCCTGGGCTCACAGGCAGGGACAGGCCATGGGCACTGCTGGGACACAGCTGGGCTCCACAACAGCAGCTCCATCAGGAAAGGGCTTCTCCTTAGCTCAAGACATGCAGTCTTAGGGCTTTTTGCAAAGTCACTCTCAAGAACATGCCAAGAAATAGACTCTGTAGAGTCTCCTTGTTTGGCTTATTCTCCAGGGGCTCTAAACCTGTCTGTGAACCAGCAAACAGAGCCCTGTAACTGCAGGGGCTACAGCAGGCACAGGGAAACAGATCCAGTGAGTGTTCTGTGTTATCCTCAGTGAACACACTGCTGCTACCCATGACAACAATAGCAGTAATAAAAGCTGGAACTATAACAAAGAAACCCCACAAGAAGCACATGTGGAGCACAACACCATTGCTCTACTGCTCACCACTCTGTGCCCAATGCCCAGCCCAGTCAAGACACAGATCAGCCCTTCCTGACCAACCCCCCATTAACACCCTGAGCATGGCCCTGCATCAAAGGGAACATCCCTTGGGCCAGTTGGGCTCAGCTGTCCTGGCCCTGCTCCCTCCCAGTTCTGTGACCCTCAGGAGATCATTGGAGGCCATGATTGAACAAACCTCTCATACCTTCCAAATCAAAACCCAAACCCAAAGCACCATGAAATACCTGCAGCCCCAGAAGTTTTAAGGAGCTCCCACGGGCCATACCTGACAAAGCCTCCCCAGGGACTCACCCCAGCAGATCCTTGGAGGCCACAACTGCAGGGAGGCAAAGGCTCTGGGCAGCAGCTCAGGTGCTGAGCAAAGCCTGGCTTGGCTGGAGGCAGCAGAAAGGACCAGCCCTGACCCCCAGCCCGGGGAAGGCACATCCTGTCCCTCACACCTTGCTCAGGGCAGCAGCTCAGGTGCTGAGCAAAGCCTGGCTTGGCTGGAGGCAGCAGAAAGGACCAGCCCTGACCCCCAGCCCGGGGAAGGCACATCCTGTCCCTCACACCTTGCTCAGGGCTCTGCTGGGGGCACTGGCATGGGGGGTGATGCTGAGGGCAGGACAAGGGGTGACAGTGCCCAGCCTTCCTGGGGCTGTGCCAGGAGACTACCAGGCCCCAGAGCCTCAGCACAACAGGTCTGCTCACAGCCCTTGGTGGCACAGACAAAGTTGTGCCCGAGAAAACAAAGAGTTGGGATCTCTTGTACTTCTGGCCCAGTCACTTGATGTCCCTCTGGGAAGGAACAAACCACCTCTCGGAGGTGGGTGACAAACCAGTGCTGGGAATGGTCATTTGGAGGGGCTGGTCTGTGATGAGTGTCCCAGGATTCTTTTGTCCCATGAGCCTCTAAAGTGCCTCAAAGGGCTCCTTGATTCCAGGACATTCTGCAGTGTCCATGATCCCTGCTTGCTTTGAAAGGTTGTACCATGTCACAGTGTCCCTTTGGTTCCATGAGGTTCTGTGGTGTCACAGTGTCCCCTTTTATTCCAGAAGGTTCCACACTGTCCTTGCTGGAACACACCTGGTTGGATGTTGCCCCACCTGCAGAGCTGACTCCAGCTCTGGGGTCCCAGCACAGCAAGGACATGGAGCTGTTGGAGCGAGTCCAGAGGAGGCACCAAGATGATCAGAGGGATGAAGCAGTTCTGCCATGGTGGAAGGCTGAGAGAATTGGGCGTTGGGGTGACCTAATTGTGCCCTTCTAGTGCCTGAAAGGAGCCAGCAAGCAAGATGGAGAGAGACTGTTTACAAGGGCCTGGAGTGACAGGACAAGGGGCAATGGCTTCACACTGATAGAGAGAACGGTTAGATGGGATATCAGGAAGAAAATCTTTACTGGGAAAGAGGTGGGACCCTGGCACAGGTTGCTCAGAGAAGTTCTGGCTGCCCCATCCCCGGAAGTTGTTCAAGGCCAGGTTGGATGAGCAACCTGGTCTAGTGGAAGGTGTCCCTTCCCATGGGAGGGGATTGGAATTAGATGATCTTTAAGGTCCTTTCCAACCCAAACCATTCTATGATTCTGTGACTGGTGGGTGACATGGTGGTCAGGGCCATCTTGGGCACAAAGAATATGAAATAATGGAATTTTCCATTCTGAGTGAAGGAAGGAAGGGGCAGCAGAACTGACAGCTTGGACTGATAGCAGGGAGACTTTGCACTGTTGAAGAGACTGATTAAAGGAGTGTCTTGGGGATCAGTCCTGAAGCAAAAAGCATTCTCATGGCCAGGCTTTGTGAACAAAGATTTGGGAAGGGCACTACCCACGCTTGCTGCAAGCTGCTGGTGGCTAAAAAGGCCGATACAGGATAGGCAAGTCCGGTCACAAAAGGCACAGGGGAACATCTCCTTTGGCCATATTGGCAAGGAACGGTTCTGTCTGCGTTGTCTTTTCTCCTCCAGACTGACTGTGCTGCGTTCCCAAAGGAAGCAGCAGCGTCGTGAATGGTGTGTCTCCATGAATCCCGAATGGAGGCCAGAGTGGACCATTGGGGCAGTCAATATGGCCAAGGCTGAACTGTTGTTTCAGGCAGTCCTTGTATCTCCTCTTCGGGGCTCCTCTCTTGCGTCAGTCGGTGGCAAGTTCACCATAGAGCACAATCTTCGGGAGGCAGTGGGTGATCCTCCATCCTGGAGACGTGCCCTGCCCAGCACAGCTGCGTTCTCAGCAGCATGGCCTCCATACTGGTGACCCCTGCATGTTCAGAACAGACACACTGGTCACGTAATCAGACCAGTGGATGTTTAGGATTGAACGGAGGCAGCGCTGATGGAAGCGTTCGAGGAGCCGCAGGTGGTGGCGGTAGATGACCCAGGATTCAGACCCATAGAAAAGAGCAGACAGTACAATGGCTCTGTAGACACTGATCTTTGTACTTTTCTTCAGGTGTTTATTGGACCAGACTCTTTTATGGCGTTTTCAGAAGGCTCTGTAAGTCATTGCTGGCCTGTTGTCTGTCTCTGTCAATCTTACTGTCCGAGGAAATGATGCTTCCCAGCTAGGGGAACTGCTGGACTGATTAAGCTCTGATTTGCAAGAGAAGTGTAGGGAACAGAACAAAGGACTCCATGTAATTTTCCTTGACCTCACCAAAGCTTTTGACAGTTTGAGCAGAAAAGGGCTGTGGCAGATCTTGGAATGTTTAGGATGTCCCCCCAGGTTTCTCCAAATGATCATTCCGAGGATCCTGAGGATCAGCGTGGACCAGTCAGATCTGGCAATGCACTCTCTGAGCCCTTTCCAATAACCAGTGGTGTGAAACAAGGTTGTTTTCTTGCACCAACTCTATTCACAACCTTCTTCAGCAGGATGCTCCAAAGAGCCACGGCAGACCTCGATGAAGAAAACGGCATCTCCATCCGATATCGTACCGATGGAAGCCCATTCAGCCTGAGGCGACTGAAGGCCCACACCAAGCCCCTGAATCACCTTGTCCAGAGCTGCTTTTTGCTGACAGTGCCGCCCTCGTTGCTGACACAGAAGCAGCTCTGCAGCGCTTCACATCCTGCTTGGCAGAGGCTGCTGAGCTTTTGGGGCTGGAAGGCAGCTTGAAGAATACAAGCTGCACCCCAGGAAGTCTTCCATCAGCCCCACATCACTGTAGGCAAATCAGAGCTTAACTCAGACCAGCAGTTGATTTTCTCTATTGCAAAATTTAACCCCCAAACTCTCTCAGAAACTCTGTTTGTGAGCATGTCCTGCAGCACTGTGTATTCCTCCTGCAAATCCCCTGGGAGAGAAGTTCTTTGTGATTATTCCATGTCTGTTTAGTGGCACACAAACTGCCCATCTTTGTGGCTCTTAGGGCTTAGTTATGTTCTTACAAGCCAGTAATAGAGCATAGAATGAACTTTTGTAAAGCAAAGAAACATCAGGGGTGGCAGGTCTTGCCTTCCCCACCTCCTCTTTCCCACCTGTGTCCATCCCCCATACAGAGATGGGGCTTTTCCCAAGGGCTTGGCTCCAGGCTCCAGCACTGGGACCAGTTTGGGGCCAGGCAGGTTTGGGGATGGGTTTATTCTCTTTATTTCTCCACATTTCCCACTCTGGTGCTGGCACAGAGGTTCAAGCCCAGTCCTCACCAGTTCACCCCTGGTGCTTCTGATGGCCAGTGAAGCTTCCAGGGCCTTGCACCTTTCCTGGCTTGTGGTCCAGCTGCCCTCAGCCTCTGAAAAGTAACAGCATTTTCCTTGAAAACCAGGCCACATGTCTGGGCACACACAGCAGAATTACGGTTGAGGGAAACGGCATCTCCA
Source organism: Pithys albifrons albifrons (assembly GCF_047495875.1). Lineage (NCBI taxonomy): Eukaryota > Metazoa > Chordata > Aves > Passeriformes > Thamnophilidae > Pithys > Pithys albifrons. The sequence continues at coordinate 59,143,818 of NC_092464.1, forward strand.
AGGAATGAAATAGAGAAAGCTGAGGGAGACACGTGGGCAGCCTGAAAAAGCAGGAAAATGGGATTAATTTATTGGGGTTTTTCCTTGCAGCTGCAAGGGAGAAACTGGGGATGATATTCCTGTGATGGAGTGAGCAGCAGGTGCCTGGGCCACAGTTTAGGGCAAAAAGGGAGTCACCCCAAAGGGTGCTTTGCCTGGGGAGTCTGCCTTGATGCTGGGAAAATCCTGGGATTCTCCCATCCCCTAAAATGGAGGTGCCTGACCCGGATCCTCCCTACGGGGTGCCTGGGTGGGACTCACCAGTCAGGGCCACAGCCAGGCTGAAGCTGAGGCTTCCCGGGAACACACTCAGAGGGAGAACATGCACCGGGTGGAATGTCTGCCAGTCTGACCCTGGGAAAGGGAAGAGCAGAACAAGGCTGGGCTGGGTCCTCTCCCCTCTGCTTTGGCCTCCCTCGCTCGATCCTCAGTTCATCCTGAGCCCCACCCAGGACAGGGACCCTCTTGGGGCTCAGGAGGGCAAGAGAGCTGAGGCAAGTCCTTCAAGGCACCAAGGTGTGTCTGAGGACCTGGAGATGGATCTTCAGCCTCCTGAGGTGACCACAGCCTGGAATTTGAGTGCTCCACACCAACCCCAGGGCTCCATCCCCATCCCACTGGTGCTTCCCAAGAGAGAGATGCTCTTCCCACCCCCTGCCCACACCCAGGGCGTTGGTTTTCCCAACATTGCCCCATCTGGACTGTTCCTCTGGATCACTGCAGGGGTTTAACACTTCCTCTTGGCCTGAACACTTTGTCTCCTGGGTTTCTTTTCCCTTTGTGGCAGAGAAGCCTCAGAGCCCAGGGCTGGCGTTCCCGGCCCCTGCAGGTGAATCCTCTGGGGCGCCTGTGCCAAGGCAGAGGCTGAGGAGACCTGCAGGCAGCCGAGCCCCCGCATGTGCCACATCCCATGGAGCCAGCACAGCCTGGCTGGGGCTCTGCAGCCCCTGGGCTGGAGGGGCAAGAGGCACCTCAGGAAGCCCTGGCAGGGCAGGCTTTGCCCTGAGCTGAACAGGCATTGCTGGAAGGAGGTGGCAGAAAGGACAAAGGGAGGGGAAAAGGCAGGGGAGGGAAAGAGAGGGGAGGGAGAGAGATTGAAAAAGATCAAGAGGCAAAAAAGACAAATAGAGAAGAGAAAAAGACCAGTTTAAATTTTAAATAAATAGAGAAGTCACTGTCTGCTCACAGTTCAAAGGGAGCTGAAGTGTTTGTGAGGGCACAGGAGCCTGTTCAGGGTCAGGAGCTGCTTTTTCCAAGAAGAAGGAAACACCTGGAAGGATCAGAGCAGAGTTTGTGCTTTGAGACCCCTTTCCCAGAAGCTGCAGGAGGGAAAGAGCTGAGTCTGAAATAACAAATGTTCCCTTGAGCTTTAATGTCTCGTAGCTGCTTGCAAGCTTGTTTAGCTTTGTTTGCCAAGATGTAGAAATGATAAAAAGCTTTGCCAGTTGGTGCTGGATTTGTGAAGCAGCCCCGGGCCAGCTCTGCAGTAACAAAGAATCGATGTCTGTCCCGAGCGTGTCACTCTCGGCCTGTCACACCCGGGAAGGAACGCGATGTTTGCGGCCATCCCCGAGGCACAAACTCGCTCCGAGCCCACCGGGGGTCCGCGGGAAGGAGCGGGCGGGGAGCCGCTCCCTGTGCGGGATCTGGGGAGGGGACACGGGGGGACACGGGGGGATACGGAGGGGACACAGGGGGACATGGCCGCTGGGGAGGGGACATGGGGGACTCGGGGGGACACAGCCCCTAGGGAGGGGACACGGGGGGACACTGGGGCCGAGCCCCCCAGACCCCGCTCCTGCCCCCCCCGCCCGCACCAAGCCCTGAGCCCCAGCAGGGCTGCAGCCCCCAAACCCGCTGGAACCTGGGGGTGGGAGGGCAGCCCTGAAGCCAGGCTTGCTATAGTGGGACTTGCTGAGAGCGACTTAGAAGGGTTTGTTTGTATAGAACTGGTCTGAATCCTGCGAAAAGACAAATGTTTTCTCTCTATTTTTCTGTCAAAGATAAGCAGGAGACAGGAATTTCTGAACAAACTGCAGGTAAACCATAAACCACAAATTTACTTAACCATGCAGAGTTTATACAAAGAAAATCTTGAAGAAGATCAGTCCTGCATTTGTAAGAAATAAATAAAAAGACCTCTCTGTCCCAGAGGCTGCAACCAGTAAACAATGTCTAGTTAGAAAAGAAATGCATAGCCAACAGACATTCAGTCTTTTAACCATTTGCCTAAGCCCTAAAAATGTGTGTCTCAGGTGATTCACCAGATGTTTGTGTAGCTTGGAAGGATGTGCAGTGATTGATGTCACTCAGATGGATCTGCACCACGGAATGTCCGGTGTCCTCACTGAAATTCCCCTCCTAAACCGGCCCAAATTTGACTCCTGGGGAGCTGCATCGTGTCAGACACAGCCCCTGTGCCTGCCCACGGTGTCAATAAAGGCACTTTGGCTCACAGTGCGGCCCTGGGTGGGTTGCTGTGACTCAGCCCCACAAACCAGGGCTGTGCCCTCGGGCGCTCGGAGCTGCACCAGGGGGATAAAGGCCCCCCGGCCCCCCCGGTGCCCCCAGCAGTGGCTGTGCCCCCCAGAGCGGGGCTGTGCCCCCCAGAGCGGGGCTGTGCCCCCCAAGAGCGGGGCTGTGTCCCAGACCCCACGGCCCATCCCGGGCTTGGGGCTGAGCGCGGAGCAGGCGCTGAGCTGCTGGATCTGTCTCGGGGCTCAGGGGGACAAGGGGGTGTCACACCAGTGGCACAAACAAGAGATGAGTGGTGTGTGTCAGTCCCTCCCCCTCGCTCTGTCCCTCCCCACTGCAGCCTTTCTGCCAAAGCCCTGAGGATGCTGTGCCGGGACCTCCATCCCACGGCCCGGGATAAGGGAGATTCCAGCCCCTCCTGGGCTTTCCTGCACTGAAAGAGCCACACCGGGGGGTCTCTGCTGCCCCATGTCACCCAAAGAGCTGCCCCCAGGGCCACAGTTTGGGGCAGGACTGAGGGCTCAGGGACTGCCAGAGCAGATCTGAGCTGGGAGGGATGCACAGACAGAGACTCACATGTGGGAGTATCCCAATAGAAACGAATTATCCCAAAATATCCCTGAATTCATTCCACAGTAACTCTGATCCCTCCCCCAGTATCGGAATTCTCCCAGAATAACTGAAACCTCCTGGAATACCTGATTCTTCCCCAAAAATCCTTTGATTCTTCCCCAAATACTCCAAAAATACCTGAGGTCTCCCAGATATTTCTGAATTATTCTAAAATACCCCTGAACTCCCCCCAAATCCCCCTGAACTCTCAAACAACTCTCAATCCTCCAGAAATACATCAAATCTCACCAAAAACTTCTCAATTAGCTGCACCCACTTAAACTGCCACAAAACATGCAAAGACCCCCCAAACACACTCAGAGCCCACCAAGGTCCCCACCAAACCCCCTTCTGGGGGGACCTTTCAGGGCACTGGTGGTGCTGGGACCCTCCTGGCTGTGGGTAAGGAGCTCTTGGGTGAGCAGGGTGGGGGTGGGAGGAGGGGATGGTGGGAAAGGTCTGAGGGGAAGGGGATAAAAGGGGTGGTTGGATTCCCACAGTGGGCGGGAGGGGAGTGGGACCCCTCTGAAAACAGAGGGGGCTGGAAACTGAGGACTGGGGACAACGGGAAAAGGGATGGGAGAGGTCAGAAAAGTGGGGAAAAAGGGAGGGTTGGACCTCCAAAACTGATCAGGAGGTGGATGGACACTGGGGGGATGAGTTGTAAGGGGTGGGAGAAGAGGAAAAGTGTGAGCTGTGACCCCCAAACTGATCTTGGGGGGGGGGCTGGGGATTGAGGGGACAATGGGAAAGGGGAGGAATAGGCAGAAGGGTGGAAAATGGGGATTGGGCTGACAGGATGGACAGTCCCATGGGGGTCTTTGGGCAAAGGGGGGATTGGAAAAGGGGGCTCTGGGGTGGCTCCCTGAGCTCCCAACCTGCTGTGGGGTGCTGGGGCTGCTGGAGAGGGGGAGGCACCCTGGGGCAGGGGGGAAAATGGAAGGCTTAGGGTTTATTTATTATTACAAGTGACCAGATAAAAGATGTCAAACAAAATTATTTACTACACAATATAAGTGCTAAACCTACCAGCAGTATAGTGTGAGACAGGACAGTGCACCATCCTAGAGCAACTGATGAAGCAATTCTACCAAAGCTATCACAAAAGAAAGAATTATTAAGTAGAGATCAATGGAACTCACCCAGCCCAAGGGACCTGGGGAGATCTCTGCTCTCAGCCTCAAGGAGTGACCTTGGTGGGGGTTCCCACCCTAAGGTAGGAATCTCCACACACACACCCCAAAAAGGGATATGTTGGAAGAACCTGCCCCTGTGAAAGGGGATTGGACCTTTAGAGTATAAAGGGATTGACTGACAGTCCTTTGACTCCTGGGGTTGCCTCACCATCAGGATGTTAATCTGGGGTTGAAACCAGAGTGGAGTCCCCTCAGCCAACCACTGACACATTTGCAAACAGGGCATCATTTGCTTGGACATTCCAATGAGGGATGTCCTGTCACAGGCCTAAAGCCATCAAATCCCCTCATCCCAAAGGATTTTCAAGGTCAGGTCTGTGTCCTGATGGATGTTCCTCCCACTCTGTTCACCCAGGTGCCTACAGGGAACCAGGAGGATGAGGAGACCACCAGCCAGGTGTTTTCCCAATGTGAGTCACCAGGAATGTTGGTCACCAAGACTCTACCCTAAGTGGGTCACCAGGTCTTTACCCAACATGGGTTACCAGGTCTGTGCTCAATGTGGGTCACTGTAGATCATTCAACATTGGTACTCCAATGGGTGATGGAGCTGGAGCAGCAGACGAAGCTCTTCCCGCAGTTGGGGCACTCTGAGGGCTTCCCTTATTGGTGGGTTCGTTGGTGTTTGGTCAAGGTAGAGCTGTCAGTGAAGCTCTTCCCACACTCGTCACACCTGTAGGGCCTCTCCCCAGTGTGGATGCGCCGGTGGGTGACGAGGTAGGATTTGTATTTGAAGCTCTTCCCGCAGTCGGTGCAGTGGAAGGGCCTCTCGTCTGTGTGTGTGCGCTGATGCTTGAGGAGATTGGAGCTGGTGTGAAACCTCTTCCCACACTCGGAACACTCGTAGGGACGTTCCCCGGTGTGGAAGTGCCGGTGGGTGATGAGGTGGGAGTTGAGTTTGAAGCTCTTCCCGCAGTCGGTGCAGCGGAAGGGTCTCTCCCCGGTGTGCGTGCGCTGATGCACCAGGAGATATGAGCTGCTGTGAAACCTCTTCCCACACTCGGAACACTCGTAGCGAGGTTCCCCGGTGTGGATGAGCTGGTGGGCAACGAGGTGGCAGTTGTATTTGAATCTCTCCCCGCAGTCGGTGCAGCAGAAGGGCCTCTCGTCTGTGTGTGTGCGCTGATGCAGGAGCAGATTGGAGCTGGTGGGAAACCTCTTCCCGCACTGGGAACACTCGTAGGGCCTCTCCCCAGTGTGGATGCGCCGGTGGGTGACGAGGTTGCATTTGCGGTCGAATCTCTTCCCGCAGTCGGTGCAGCAGTAGGGCCTCTCCCCGGTGTGTGTGCGCTGATGCACCAGGAGATATGAGTTGGTCTGGAACCTCTTTCCACACTCGGAACACTCGTAGGGCTTCTCCCCAGTGTGGATCTTCTGGTGGCTGATCAGGCTGGAGCTGCATCTGAAGCTCTTCCCACATTCCCTGCACGTATAAAGCCGTTCCCCAGTGTGGATGTGCTGGTGGCAGATCAGGTGGGAGCTCTGGCTGAATCCCTTCCCACATTCCAAACACTTGGAGTGCTTCTCCCTGGTCTGAAGCTGCTGCTGCACCATCAGGTCAGAGCTCTGGCTCAAGCTCTGGCCGCCTTCCAAGAACAGGCTTGGGTGTTCCTCCTCACAGCACACTGGGCTGGGTTTGGAGCTTCTCCTCCTGGGGCATCTCCATGGCTTTTCCTCCCCAGTGACTTCCTGCACTCTGGAGCTGTTCAAAACGGCCTCTGCCAGCAGGTTCTGCCGGGGGGATTTGTCCTCCATGCTCTCGGTGCTCAGCTCGGGGCCTGGGGCAGGAAGGAACAAGGACAGGCAGGGCATTTGCCTCCGGCCCACAGGGAAGGCCAAGGACATCCCCCCAAACCCGGCCCCGGCAGGACGGCATCGGCAGCGGGGTTGTCCTGCAGCCGGGGCCATGCTGGGCTGGAAGATGCAGCTCAAGAGAGAGGCAAAGGGGCACTGACTTCCTCCTCACCTGCCTGGGGGTCCCGGGGCATCTTCCTCTTCCTCGCAGCCTCCTCCTCCATCTGGTCAATGTCTGGGAAGGAGAAATCCTGGTCTGGGGGAAAAACAAGGTGTGAGTGCCTTGGCTTGGGGGATCCTCTTGCCCAAGTCCATCTCTAAAGTCACCAGGCATCTTGTGTCCATAAAAACCTCCAAAACACCAAAATTCAACCCAAAGCAACCCGTGATTATACTGGGAGACACTGGAAGTGCCTGGGATCATCTGGGGAATGTCTGGAACCATACTGGGGCTGACTGGGACCACAGTGGGAGCAAGTGGGACTACACTGGCAGGAAACTAGGACCATACTGGGGGCAACTGGGAGCAAGTAAGAGTGACTGGATCTATACTGGTGGCTACTGGGCATGACTGAGACCATGGAGGGACAGACTGGGATCATACTAGGAATGTTCTGGGGCAACTGAGTGGGATAAAACTGGGAGGACTAGGGAGAAATTGGAACCATGCCAGGGGCAACAGGCATCATACTGGAATCACACTGAGAGCAGCCAGGACCGTGCTGGGGTTGACTGGGAGATACTGGGAGCAAATGGCATCATGTTGGAGGTGACTGGGGTCATACTGCCTTGACTGGGAGCATGCTGGTGGCAACTGGGATATACTGGGACTGACTAGAACCATAGTGGGAGTAAAAGGAAGCAACTGGGAGCATGTGGGGGGCAACTGGGTTAATGTTGGGAGATACTGGATGCAGACTGGGGTCGTACTAGGATCATACTAGGAGTGACTGGAATCATACCGGGAGTATCTGGGAGTGACTGAAAAAAAAACTGGGGGCACCCTGGGAGCTAATGGCATCATACTGGGCTAATACTGGGAGCAAGTGGAACCATGTCGGAGGCAACTGGGATAAGACTGGGAGAACACGAGGGGGAGCTGGGCCCACGCTGGGGCAGACTGGGATCACAGTGAAGGGGATTGGGATCATACTGTGAGTGATTGAGATGAGACCGGGTTGGGGGGAACTGGGATATACTGGGAGCAAGTGAGAATATGCTGGAAGTTACTGGGACAGCACTGAGAGTGACTGGAAGGGGCTATGAGCAACTGGAATAATGCTGCAGGCAACAGAGAAGGAACTGGGACTCACTGGGGGCCATGTACTAAGACCACAACTGGGGCAACTGGAATCGTAGAAAGAACAACTGGGCCTATATCGGGGTACATAGTGGGAGTGTCTATAACCATACTGGGGGGGACTGGGATTGACTGGTAGTTACTGGGTCTAAACTGGGGCAATCAGGGAGTGACTAGGACCCTCCTGGGAGAAACTGGGATCACACTGGGACTGACTGGCACTATTACTGGGGCCAATTGGGACCATGCTGTGGGCATGTGAGATACAGTGGGAATAGCTGGGCTCATACTGGGAGTAAGTGGGCTCATCCTGGAGGTGACTGGGCACATACTGGGAGTGACTGGGCTCTGGGAAGCACAGAATGGGCAGCAGGGGGAGGACAACCCCCCTCCCACTGCTCTGCATTCCCAAAATCCTTGTTGCCACTTCCTGCTCTGGCCCTGAACACCAGATCTGCTCTGGGATCCCTTTCCCTGGGGACACCTCCCTGCCCTCTCCCCACATTTCTGCCTCTGGAAATTGGCACTTTGGAGCCCCATCCCATTGTTTTCTCCATCCCTTCCCTATTACTTTTGGGATCCTCCTGCACCTCCCTTTCCTGGGCTCTGGGAACCCCCTGTCCAGCAATTCCCAGTTTTCCAGGCCCCAGATCACCCTTTCTTTGACTCCGGGATCCTCCTCCCCCCCTTTCCTGACCATCTTGCCTTTACCAGCCACTGGATTCCCCTTTTCTTTGGCTCCAGGGACCCCCAGGCCCCCAATCCCAGCCATCCCAGCTCACCTCACCCCACACCCCCTTTCTTTGACTCCAGGACTCCCCTGCCTCACCTTTCCCACCCATCCAACCTCTCCCACAGTCCTTTACCCTGGCACCCCCTGGACTCCCCTTTTCTGGGCACAGAGACCCCCTGCACCCCCCAACCACCTCTCCCCAACCCCAAGTCCTGCATGTTCTTCACTTTGGGATCCTCCTCAGCCCTCATTTCCAGGCACTGGGATGCCCCTGCACCCCCTTATCCTGCATCAATATCCCCCTGCACCCCCTTTCCTGGCCAACCCTTCTCTTACATTCCCACACCCCACTTTTCCTTGACTCTGGGACCCCCAGGACCCCCACTCCTGCATTTCCCAGACATCAGGCACCCCTTTTCTGAACACTTGGGGACATCTTGAACCCATTTTTCTGGCCATTCTGGGTCTCCCTACGCCATGATCCCCCTTTCCTGACATCGGTGACCCCTGGACCCCCATTTTCTAAGCACAAGGTTACCCTGGACCTCCCACCCTGCTTATTCAAGCCCCTTCACCCCCTCTTTTCTTGCCCCTGTGACCCCGTGGAAACTTTTTTCCCCAGCACTGTGTCACCCCTGCACCCCTAAGATTCAGCCCAAAACACCAAGATTCAGCCCCCAAAAAACCTTGCCAGAAGGTCCTCCTCTCTGGTCTCCCCACTTTGGGGTTTGGGGAGTCTTCCCTGTCTGGGCTGTTGGGGGTCCCACATGTATTGGGGGTACCCCCTCCCCAACCTGTCCAAGAAGGGCCTGACCAAGGCACACCAACCCCCCCCAAGGGGGGTCCCCACATCCCCCCGCCCACCAAGGGGCTCTGCTGGGAACCGACACCGGCACCCCTAAAAACACCGCCCGGAGACCCCCCAATAGCCCCCAAGGGGCATTGGCGGCTCAGCTTTGGGGTCCCTCAAGTCCCACCCATCCCCCCGAACACAACCCAACCCCCCAGAGCCCCCCCAGGCTATTCGGGGCTCGGCTCGGGGGTCCCGCAGCACTTTGTCAGGGCCCTTTGCCGTCCCTGTGTGCAGCTCCGGCCCCACCCTGCGGCAGCCCCAGCGCGGGCTCCAAGGAGCGGCACATCCTGGTGCCCTTGGGGGCTTTGGCCGGGCCCATCCCGGCTCTCGTGTTCCATGGCACAGCCCGCACGGCCCTTGGGGGGGGCAGCGGGGGCACTGTGCAGTTTGGGGGGCCCTTTCTCCTTCCCACCCTTTTCTCCCGCTCACCAGAATACTCCTCGCCTGCAGCTGGAGCGCCGGACAAAGGAGGAAAAGGAGGAGCGTGGGTGTCCCCTCCCCTTGTCCCGGGGGTGTTCCTGGGTCAGCCCCAGCCACCCCATCGGCAGGGCAGGCCCTGGCGGGGCGGCCGGAGCGGGTTTAGGAGCAGGTGTGGGCACCGGGCTGAGAGAGAACAGGTCTACCCGCCGGACTGAACAGGTTTACCCACGTGGTCACAGAACTATGAGGGAACAGGTCTACCCGCTGGACTGGGTGAGAACAGGTCTAGAACAGGCTAAAAGAGAACAGGTCTACTCGAGGGATGGCGAGAACCAGTATGCCTGACGGACTGAGAGAGAACAGGTCTACCCGCTGGACAAAGAGAGCAGTCCTTGGTGGACTGGGGAAAGGTGCACCCAACGCAGAGAGCAGGTCTACCCGCCGAGCTGAGAGAGCAGCTCCACCCTCCGGACTCAGCGAGGTCTCCAGGACGTGCTGACAGAACAGGTCTGCCCAACGGACTAGAAGAGAGAACAGGTCTACCCGCCGGACTAGGAGTACCTGCTGGACTCGGGTGTGCTCAACGGAGAGAACAGTCTGTCCGCCAGACTGGGAGCACCTGCTGGACTCGGGTGTACCAAACAAAAAGGTCTCTCCGCCGAGCTGAGAGAGAGAACAGGTCTGCCCGCCGAGCTGAGAGAGAGAACAGGTCTGCCCGCCGAGCTGAGAGAACAGGTCTTCCTGCTGAGCTGAGAGAGAGAACAGGTCTACCCGCCGAACTGAGAGAGAGAACAGGTCTGCCCGCCGAGCTGAGAGAGAGAACAGGTCTACCCGCCGAGCTGAGAGAGAGAACAGGTCTACCCGCCGAGCTGAGACAAGCCGACCAGAAGGACACACAGAACAGTCTTCCCACCGGGCTGAAAGAACAGGCCCGTCCTAATACACGTGGGTCCCCCGGCAGCCGAAACAGAACCCTAAAGTGGAAAGACCAAAGAAAGAGAACTTCTGGGAGGAATTGTTTGGTTTTATCTCCATATTTTGGAGCGGGTTTTGGCTGAATCTTGATGTTTTGCAGTTTTGATATTTGTGAGGGATTGTCCTAGTTCAGCTGGAGGGACCAGCTAACCCTGTGTGGTGGTGATCAAACCTGTGTATTCCACCCCCTCTATTCATTCCCCAAGGACAATGGGCCATTAGCAGCAGCTGCCCAGGGAGCCATTATCACTTCACACCCAGCCTGAGGGGGGCGGAGCTGCTAATGGGCCATCAACAGCTCAACAACCCCTGGCTCCCAGAGTCAATCACCCATTGTGTGAGTCCCCGCCCAGGGGGAGGGACTGAGTGCTCCCTGAGGGTACATAAGTGGTGGGTAAGAAGACCTCAGGGCCTTCTCGTCGGATCCAGAGCAGCAGCAGGACCTCGACAGCAGGAGATCACCGCTCTCGCCCAGACCACAGCCCTCGCCTGCACCAACAGGTTTTTCTTTTCCTTTTGCTCTGGACTTGGGGGAGCCACAGGGGTCTCAGCACAAGGGCAAACAAACCCCCTTGGGTTTGTGCCCCAGGACACTGGGTTATACTGCTGGGGTATTGTGAGTTGAAAGCAATTTCCCTTGTGTATCAGTGTTGTTATTGTAATATTATTATTAAATTTTAGGTCTGACTTATAATCTCTCTCGTGGTGAGTTCATTTCCCCTGCTGGTTCACCTTCAAACCAGCACATCTTTTGGCGCCCAACGTGGGGCACGAGAGAGAAGTCAGAACTACAATTTCATTTTGTGTATTTGGGTACAGAAACTCCCTGACTACCATGTTGCTTGATGTATTCATGTGGATCGTGTATCTGGGCCTGTTCATATTTCGACACATGGGGAACCATGTGCCTGTTTTGATGCTCTCTTTAGTACCAGGGAGAAGAATCAAAATTGCTTTATTAATATACTATGTTTATGTTGTCATAACATCAGAAGCAATGAATTTCATTGTGAATGTATATTCAGTCTGGTCTGCCTGTCCTGGTTTGGGTTGTTACCTCTGGGGTCTCATTAAAAATAGCACCCAGACTGTGGGGAAAACAGGCGGAGATGGTTACTTCCACCTTTTCACCTCTGCTACAACAATCATTGAAAATATTGAGCTTCCTTTTGATGTTAGGGACAGCATAATCCTGCTGTTAGTGTTGCTTTGTCTCCTCTGTACTGTATACACCATGTTTAGGGTCAGAACTGGGCTCTCTAAGGAGACTTGCTGGAGGCCTGCCCTGGGAGCGGATGATGTTGAGTGGCACGGGAAGTGGGAAGATATGGGCCAGTATTTGGAGACCTTCTCTCCTCAAATGATCTGGAAATTCACCCCGGAACAACTGCAGGACCCTGCCAAAATGCTAAGCTATGTCAAAGGAAGATGCTCTGGTAGTCCCAGAGATATGCAGCTCACAGCAACCTGCTGGGCCCTGGCCACTGCCTACCGCACACTGCTTGGTGTGGTACAGCATCATCAGGAGGAGGAGAAAAGGAGCAAATCCACAGGCACCATGTCCACCCAGACCATGACTGAGCCAGAGAGGAAGAGAGATACATCAACTAGCGCCATGTCCACCCAGACCATGACTGAGCCAGAGAGGAAGAGAGATACATCAACTAGCGCCATGTCCACCCAGACCATGACTGAGCCAGAGAGGAAGAGAGATACATCAACTAGCGCCATGTCCACCCAGACCATGACTGAGCCAGAGAGGAAGAGAGATACATCAACCAGCGCCATGTCCACCCAGACCATGGAGGAGCCAGAAGGACAACAGAAACCGATAGCAGTTGCCCCTGTCCAGAAAAGAAAATCAAAGACCAAATCAGTTCGTATAGTGCATGACGAGGAAGAGTCAGGACCTTCATCTCAAGCAGAAGAAATGGAGCCAGAAATAATCACCCGGTCCCTATCCCTGGGAGAGCTGCGTGAGCTCCGGAGAGAGTTCACACGACAGGCAAATGAGTCCATCTTGACCTGGCTACTTCGAATCTGGGATGCTGCAGCCAATGATACAATTCTAGATGGGAGTGAGGCAAGGCAGCTGGGATCCCTGTCTCGAGATGTTGTCATTGATCAGGGCATTGGAAAGAGACAGGAAACTCTCAGCCTCTGGCGGCGACTGTTGTCAAGCGTGAGGGAGAGATATCTTTGTAAGGAGGACCTCCACGTACAGCAAGGACAGTGGAACACGATGGAACAAGGTATCCGGTGCTTAAGGGAATTAGCCGTACTGGAGATAATCTTTTCAGAGGATGAGAGATTCCCTAAAAGTCCAGATGGTGTCCAGTGCACATCCCAGATGTGGTTAAAATTTGCACGACTTGGGCCAGAAATGTATTCTCGCTACCTTGCAACATTGCAGTGGAGAGAGGGAGAAGACAAGGTGGGTGCACTGGTCAGCAAACTCAGGATTTATGAAGACACTGTCACTGCTCCATTACGAGCCCATGTCTCAGCTGTGGAAACAAAACTGGCTGAACTGGAAGAGAAGATTAAGGAAGGACTCTTCCATATCTCTCCAGAACAAACAAGAGTCTCTGCCATCAGAAGCAGGCGTCTCCCAGCTAAGGAGAAAGGGTACACTCCACGCGGCAATCTGTGGTTTTACCTCCATGAGCATGGAGAAGATATGAGGAAGTGGGATGGGAAACCCACCTCTTCCTTAGCAGCTCGGGTACGTGAATTGCAAAGAGGCACAACTAACACAGGGAACTCTTCAAGGTTGAAGGCTGCTCCGGTCTCTCGTGGGCAAGGCTCCAGACAGTATAGGAATGATGATGTTATGCCCGATCCTCTTGAAGGAACCTCCCGGTCATATTCACAGGGAGAGCGCAGTGAATACCATGACCAGAACTAGGGGGGCCCTGCCTCTAGCCAGGTAGAGGAGAGGGACAATCGGGTTTATTGGACTGTGTGGATTCGGTGGCCTGGCTCATCAGACCCACAGAAATACAAAGCTTTAGTGGACACTGGCGCACAATGCACGTTGATGCCATCAGGATACGTCGGGGCAGAATCCATCTCTATTTCTGGGGTAACAGGGGGATCCCAACAGCTGACTGTACTGGAAGCTGAAGTCAGCTTGACTGGCAAGGAATGGCATAGACACCCCATTGTGACTGGTCCAGAAGCCCCATGTATCCTTGGCATAGACTACCTAAGGAATGGATATTTCAAAGACCCAAAGGGACTGCGTTGGGCCTTTGGCATAGCTGCTGTGGAGACAGAGGAAATCAGACAGCTGAGCACCTTGCCTGGCCTCTCAGAGGACCCTTCTGCTGTAGGACTGCTGAAAGTTGAAGAACAATTGGTACCGCTGGCCACAGCCACAGTGCACCGTCGGCAATACCGCACTGACCGAGACTCTGTGACCCCCATACACAAGATGATTCGTGAGCTGGAGAGCCAAGGGGTGGTCAGCAAGACTCACTCACCCTTTAATAGCCCCATATGGCCAGTACGAAAGTCCAGTGGAGAGTGGAGGCTGACGGTGGATTACCGTGGTCTCAATGAGGTCACACCCCCCCTGAGTGCCGCTGTGCCGGACATGCTGGAGCTTCAGTATGAGCTGGAGTCCAAGGCAGCCAAGTGGTATGCCACCATCGACATTGCCAATGCCTTTTTCTCCATTCCGTTGGCAGCAGAGTGCAGGCCGCAGTTCGCTTTCACCTGGAAGGGGGTGCAGTACACCTGGAATCGACTGCCCCAGGGGTGGAAACACAGTCCCACCATTTGCCATGGACTGATCCAGACTGCATTGGAAAAGGGTGAGGCTCCAGAACATCTACAGTACATCGATGACATCATTGTATGGGGGAACACAGCAGGGGAGGTTTATGAGAAAGGAAAGAAGATAATCCAGATTCTCCTAAGAGCTGGTTTTGCCATTAAACGAAGTAAGGTCAAGGGACCTGCTCAGGAAATTCAGTTCCTAGGAGTGAAGTGGCAAGACGGGCGTCGTCAGATTCCAACAGAGGTGATCAACAAAATAGCAGCTATGTCCCCACCGACCAGCAAGAAGGAAACTCAGGCTTTCCTAGGCGCCGTGGGCTTTTGGAGGATGCATATCCCTGAGTACAGTCAGATTGTAAGCCCTCTCTACCTTGTGACACGGAAGAAAAATGATTTCCAGTGGGGCCCTGAACAACAACAAGCCTTTGAGCAGATTAAACAGGAGATTACCCATGCAGTAGCCCTTGGGCCAGTCAGGACAGGACAGGATGTGAAGAATGTGCTCTACACTGCAGCCGGGGAGAATGGCCCATCCTGGAGCCTCTGGCAGAAAGTAGCTGGGGAGACTCGAGGACGACCGCTGGGATTCTGGAGCCGGGGATACAAAGGATCTGAGGCCAGTTACACCCCAACTGAGAAAGAGATCCTGGCAGCGTATGAAGGAGTTCGAGCTGCCTCAGAAGTGATTGGCACTGAGGCACAGCTCATCCTGGCACCCCGACTACCAGTGTTGGGCTGGATGTTCAAAGGAAAAGCTCCTTCTACCCATCACGCCACTGATGCCACATGGAGTAAGTGGATCGCTCTGATCACGCAGCGAACCCGGATAGGGAATCCTAATCGCCCTGGGATTTTGGAAATCATCACCAACTGGCCGGAAGGTGAGAGTTTCGGATTGTCCTCTGAAGAAGAAGAGGAGCAGGTGACACGAGCTGAGGAGGCCCCACCATATAACCAGCTACCAGAAGAGGAGAAGCGATATGCTCTCTTCACAGATGGCTCCTGCCGCATTGTAGGGACAAGCCGGAAATGGAAAGCAGCTGTATGGAGTCCTACACGTCGAGTTGCAGAAGCGACTGAAGGACAAGGTGGATCAAGTCAGGTCGCAGAGCTGAAAGCTGTTCAGCTGGCTTTGGATATCGCTGAACGAGAGAGGTGGCCAAGACTCTACCTTTACACTGACTCGTGGATGGTGGCCAATGCTCTGTGGGGATGACTGGAGCGCTGGAGAAAGGCCGGCTGGCAGCGCAAAGGGAAACCCATCTGGGCGGCTGAGATGTGGCAGGACATCGCTGCCCGGGTAGAGAAGCTGAGTGTGAAGGTCCGTCACGTAGATGCTCATGTACCCAAGAGCCGGGCTAATGAGGAGCATCGTAACAACGAGCAGGTGGATCGAGCTGCCAGGATTGAAGTCTCTCAGGTAGATCTGGATTGGCAGCATAAAGGTGAATTGTTTCTAGCCCGATGGGCCCATGATGCTTCTGGTCATCAAGGCAGAGATGCAACATACAGATGGGCTCGTGACCGAGGGGTGGATCTAACCATGGACAGTGTCTCACAGGTTATCCACGACTGTGACACATGTGCTGCCATCAAGCAGGCCAAGCGGGTGAAGCCTCTATGGTATGGTGGACGGTGGTCGAAATACAGGTACGGGGAAGCCTGGCAAGTTGACTACATCACACTTCCCCAAACACGCCAAGGCAAGCGCTACGTGCTGACCATGGTAGAGGCAACCACTGGATGGCTGGAGACATACCCCGTATCTCACGCCACTGCCCGGAATACCATCCTGGGCCTTGAGAAACAAGTCCTGTGGAGACATGGCACACCAGAAAGAATAGAGTCTGACAACGGCACCCACTTCAAGAACAGCCTCATAGACACCTGGGCCAGAGAGCACGGCATTGAGTGGGTGTATCATATCCCCTACCATGCTCCAGCTGCCGGGAAAGTTGAGCGATGTAATGGACTGCTGAAGACAACCTTGAAGGCGTTGGGTGGGGGAACTTTCAAACACTGGGAGCTGCATTTGGCAAAGGCCACCTGGTTGGTCAACACCCGGGGCTCCATCAATCGAGCTGGCCCTGCCCAATCAGAACTCTTGAATACTGTAGATGGAGATAAAGTCCCTGTGGTCCATATGAGAGGTATGTTAGGAAAGACTGTTTGGGTTAGTCCCACCTCAAACAAAGGCAAACCCATCCGAGGGATTGTCTTTGCTCAAGGACCTGGTTGCACTTGGTGGGTAATGCAAAAAGATGGAGAAACACGTTGTGTACCACAAGGGGACCTAATTTTGAGCGAGAAGAGTTTGTAATGTTTCATTGTATACATGTGTATATATATGTATAGGTAAAAAGGGGGTTAATTTGGGAATGACTAGATGGAGTGGAATAAGGGGTGGATAATGTCCTAGTTCAGCTGGAGGGACCAGCTAACCCTGTGTGGTGGTGATCAAACCTGTGTATTCCACCCCCTCTATTCATTCCCCAAGGACAATGGGCCATTAGCAGCAGCTGCCCAGGGAGCCATTATCACTTCACACCCAGCCTGAGGGGGGCGGAGCTGCTAATGGGCCATCAACAGCTCAACAACCCCTGGCTCCCAGAGTCAATCACCCATTGTGTGAGTCCCCGCCCAGGGGGAGGGACTGAGTGCTCCCTGAGGGTACATAAGTGGTGGGTAAGAAGACCTCAGGGCCTTCTCGTCGGATCCAGAGCAGCAGCAGGACCTCGACAGCAGGAGATCACCGCTCTCGCCCAGACCACAGCCCTCGCCTGCACCAACAGGTTTTTCTTTTCCTTTTGCTCTGGACTTGGGGGAGCCACAGGGGTCTCAGCACAAGGGCAAACAAACCCCCTTGGGTTTGTGCCCCAGGACACTGGGTTATACTGCTGGGGTATTGTGAGTTGAAAGCAATTTCCCTTGTGTATCAGTGTTGTTATTGTAATATTATTATTAAATTTTAGGTCTGACTTATAATCTCTCTCGTGGTGAGTTCATTTCCCCTGCTGGTTCACCTTCAAACCAGCACAGGGATTTTTGCCTGACTCTCGGTATTTTGGAGCTTTTCATGGACACCACATGCCTGGTGACTTCTAGAGATGGGGAGCAGAGAGGGGCCATAGCTGAGCTGGGGGACCCCCGGCAGCCTGGAGAGGGGGCAGTGTGGAAAAGGGGGAGCCCCAGGGCCCTGAAGGGGGGCCTGGAGAAGGGGGAGCCTGGACAGCGGGACCCCTGTGCATTCGGGTGGGATGAGATGCCATCATTTTTGGTCCATGACTGGCCTTGCCACCTGCCAAGTGATAGAAAAGAAGAGCTTGTAACTGGGACTTGGGCCTTGAAGGAGAAACATTTTGTGTACACTGAGAAGTTTCCAGCTTGAATGTTACACATTGGCTGGTTTCAGCCTGGAAACCCCATGAACCCTCCCTGAACAACTGGTCAAGGAACTTGGAAGGTAATTAACAATGAACTAATTTTCCAGAAAAAATGCACAATTTTAAAGGCAATTCCCTCAGAGTAGCTGTTATTATATAGTTTAGAAGGCCTTGAACTGACTGAAAATTGCACTGGGCTTTACTTGCATCTCCAAAGAATTAGCAAATAAAGAAAAGAATGTTCTGAAACATGTAGGGGGTGACAAAAGCAGTGGATAAAACAAAGGAAGTGATTTAGAAATTAAAAATAAAATATTGGAAGAGTCTGGTGGGGAAAGAAAATAGTAATTGAATATCCTGAATAAAAAGTACTTAGAGATCTGGGAAAAAAAATAAAGAAATAAAGAAATAGTAGTTTTTCTCAGTGCAAAAGGTTTTTCCTGGATGTTGTGGGTTACAAATGCTGATTTGGAAGTTATAACAACATATAATTATAGTAACATTGTAAAATACTATAATAAGTCATAAAAAATAATAGAGAAATTAATGCAAAAATTGACTATTTTTGAACAATAAGTTGGTATTTCTACAGGCATTGAAAACATTGACACTGATATTTAACAACAAATGTGGTGCCCCAAATTTATCTGGGAGATAAATATCCCTTAACTCTCCCTGAGATCTCTGGGACAAGTCTCAGCACCATCTGCAGTCCCTCAGCTCACCAGCCTGACCTCCCTTGGGACTTCATTGCTTTGGTCCCCAAGCCCAGGGCTGAGGGCAGAGCAGCACCAGAGGAGCAGAAAGTCCCAGCTTGGCCCAGGAAACCAACACAGGGACTTGCCAATCATGCAACATAAATCTCCCATTTTCTACCAGCTTTTAGAATCCAAAAGCTTTGCCTGGGGAACTTTTGTCGGGACCTGTCGGGACCTGGATTGTAATGAACTTTTTAAATTTAATTCTTTTCAATGTTGATGTGGGACTGGGGGAATAACTTGGAGCAGCCAGTGACATCCACACCCTCAGCTGGTCACATTTCCCTGGGACAGAAAGAACTTCTCAGACTCCAAGTCTAAAATTACAGTTCAGGCATCAGCTTTTACCCACTGAGGTTTTCTCTCCTGGTTGTGAGGAGAGTGAAATTGGGTGTGCAGACTGAGAATTGATTAATCCTAATTAATATTTACACCCTGGACCTTCTCATGGCTGGAGCTGCCTGAGACAGAACACACATATTTTTGAGTTTTCTTCCTGTCACCCAGAAGTCAAACTGTGGAACTCAGTCCCTCAATTATCCTTTTCCATTGGCACATCACAGGTCTGAGACACCACCCCAAAATGTGGAGGGGCAGTTTTTAATGCCACACTTTTCAGTGCTTTCAACTGGGGTGAGGGACTGGAGCAGTTCTAGTAAGATATAATTATAATAACATTGTAAAATACTATAATAAAGAATATAATAATTCTGATAAATTCCTGTGTCAAATTGACTTTTTGAGTGCTGAGAGCACTTGAAAAATAATTTGGTATTTCTACAGATATTGAAAAACAGCCCTAAAACTACACTTAAAACCAGCACTAAACCAGCTCTTCAAATGGACTAAAACCAGCCCTAAACCAGCCCTTAAAGGAGCCCTCAACGAGAAATAAGTGAGCCCTAAAACAGCCCCAAACCAGCTCTAAATTAGCTCTAAACCCAACCCTAAACCCAGACCTAAATCCAGCCCTAAACTGGCAGGGGGTTTGAGCTGGATCCAAGGCCAGAGGAGGAGTTGGGTGTTTAACTAATTCCTCAAGCTCAACTCAAAGGATCCCAGGATTGTTTGGGTGGGAAGGGCCCTTAAAGCTCATCCCTTTCCAAGCCCTGCCGTGGGCAGGGACCCCTTCCCCTGGCCCAGGTTATTGGCACGTTTTCCTCTTTCCAAGCACTGAAGGATTTACAAGATTTCCAAATCAAACCTCTGACTCTCCAAAGTCTCGGCTCTGACTCTCCAAAAGGTGCCCAAAAGCTGCAGAACTGCAGGGTGTGACCCTTCCCCCCTAACCAGGCAGGGCATTTGGGGGTTGGAAATGGTTTGGGGGGTCTGTGCGGTGTTTTGGGGGTCTCTGGCAGGTTCTCTGGGGTGTTTTAGGAAGTTCTGGGGTGTTTTGGGGGCCTCTGGGAGAGTCTTGGGGGGGGGGAATCTGGGGAGTTTTGAGGGGCTCTGGCCGGTCCAGAAGGGGATTTGGGGCATCCTGGGGGAGTTTTGGGGGTCCCAGGTGGGGGGTTCGGGATCTGAGGGTGCTTTGGGGGGTGGGGGGTTGGTGGGAGGGACCTGAGGGCAGTCCCGGGGGGGCGGGAGGGGCTTACCCGGCTGTTCCACGTTCTCCGTCACGGCCCACACGGCGCGGGGGGTCCCGAGAAGGGGCTGCGGGAGGGACCGGGAGAGCTCCGGGGAGGGGACCAGGGAGAGCTCCGGGAAAGGGATCGGGGAGAGCTCCGGGACGGGACCGCGGGAAATGCGAGGAGTGACGGCGGAAATAACCAATAGACCCTCAGGACGGAAGAGTGACAGGCACAGCAGCCAATGGGCGTTCGGTGCTTTCTTCCAGCCCCGCCCCGCTGGGCCCGCCCGTCGTTTCCCGGGCGGAACTTCCCCGCCCGCCCCGATCGGCAGAAGAGCCCGGGCAGGGCCGGGCCGGGTTAGATGGGGCCGGGCAGGGCCAGACAGGGCCGGGTAAGGCAGGATCGGTCAGTCCCGCCGCGGTGCCCCGGGCGCTCCCCCCGCCGCAGCCCCCGCTCCGCCGCTGCCGGGCCGGGCCGGGCCTGGCGCTGGGTCGGGCCCCGCGGGCTCCGCTGCTGCTGTCGAGGGCCGAGGGAGCCGCGAGCGGGGCCGGGCTCGGCGCTCCGAGGGGATGGGCAGGGAGGGGCTGCGGGGGGCACAGGGGAGGCCGGGGGGGTCCCTGGGAGCCCGCAGGGAGCAGCGAGTGCCCTGCGGAGCGGCCGAGATGCTGCCCGGGCTCTGCCAGCAGATGGATCCGGGCCGGCTGAGGAGGGAGCTGCGGGACAGCTCGGGGGGTGCGGGGGCCCTGCCTGGGGGCGGCACCCACGAAAGCCGCTCTCCCTCCCTCTGCCAGCGGGCAGGGCAGGGAAAATCCAACGGAGGGCTCGGCCCTTGGCGTGGGGAGCGGGAGAGATCCCTCCCCGAGCACCAGCGCGGGCAAATCAGACTCCCAGTGGGCGTGGGAGTTAAATTGGTACTGCCGGAATGAGAGCAGGAGAAGGAGAACTAAACCCGACCAAGCCCTTCCCCCCACCCCTCCCTCCTTCCCAGTTCTCCTCCTCCCCCCTCAGCGGGGCAGGGAGCTGGGAATGGGGGTCCCAGCCAGTTGTTGGTGCTACTGCTCAGGGAGAGGGGTTGGAGTCCTTGCCCTGCTCCCCTGTGGGTTTGGGATTATCCTCTTTTATCCTCTTTCTTGATGCTGAAACAAACTGCAGAAATTTTCTGATTTTTTTTTCCCGTTTTTTCCCCCCAGCTTTTGGATACATGAGAAAATAAATCATTGTACCTCTATGAACAGGAACTGCTGGAAGGTTCCAGGGCCGGCCCAAAACTGGGCTTAACACCCAAAAACATGAAGGAAAAGGAGAGGACAAGGTTGGGAATTGGTGGTTGTTTCATGAAATGGTCCAAGTGTCTCAAATCTGGGGAAAATGTGAGTTTGGGGGGTGGAAAATGAGCTGGGGATGGAGCCTCTGTGGCTTTTTCCATCATGTGATTGGGTTTGGTTTCCTTATTAAACTGTCCCAGCTGAGCCCGTGGGGATTGGCATTTCCCCCTTGGATTGTGTTCCCCAGCCCAGGGTGGAGCAGAGTGTGTGAGCAGCTGGGAGGGATCAGCTGCCCCCGGGGTTAAACCAGGCCAGGGTGGGGGGTGCTGAGCACGGGGCTGGGACCCTCCCAGCTGCTCCTGCCCCGGGGACACCCTCAGCACCAGCCCGGCTGTGCTCCTGCCCAGGGCACCCTGGGCAAGGCAGAGCCCGGGGGGATGAACGTGCCCCGGGGTCCCAGCGCTGCTCCTGAGCAGGAGGCAGTGCCAGCCCCTCCCGGGGCCAGCCAGGCCTGGAGCCACAGCCTGGCAGCTGGGCAAGGCCAGCCCGCAGGGAGGGAGGGCTGGGGAAGGCGCTGCCACCCCTGGGGGGGCACAGAGGGGACAGGGGCACCCTCAGCTCCTCCTGTCACCACCTCCAACACCCCGAGCTCCCGGGGCCTGCACAGCTCCTGCTCCAGCCCAGGGCTTTGCCAGGATGCTCCTGTGCTCCTAAAATAAAGCACAGAGAGCTGATAATCCCCCCAGGCACTCACAGCTCTCCTCAGCAAAGCAAACTGATGCCATAGGAGTTATCCTTGTAATATTTATAAGGAAAAATAAAATAAATGGAACAAGGATCAACTGACACAGAGCAGAAATACCTGTGGCTGCTGCTGTCCAGTCAGTGGCAACTGCAAAGGGTTTCTGTACTTATTAAAACTCTATAAACCCCCCAAATCAATGCCCAGCAGGTGTTCTTACAATCACCACAGTAAATAAAATTATTCCCAGCCCCTGCACCTGGTACTTCCCCCACAGGTAAAGAGTTTCCAGGTGAGGACCCCCTGCCTGTGTTTGCAAAGGGAAGACCCAAAAGGATATTTTTCCCTGTCCAAATGCTGGAATTTTCAATAAGGTTTCACTGATGCAGCATTTTGTTCCTGTCCCTCATCCCCAAATCCCTCCTGCTCCAGGCTGCAGCTTGGGGCATTTTGGAGGGAAAACCACGTGTGGGGGGAAAGAGGTTGAAAAAAGGTGATGGAGGCACAGAAATGTCTCTCCCTTACAGATTTCCCCTCCTTTCCTCTCTCCCAGATTCATTGACTCCCACCCACCCCCAGGCCTGTTTTGGATCAAAGCTCCAGGAGATTCCTCTGGGTGGGGGCACAGCAGCTCCCAAACTCCTCCCAAGGGCCCCTCCAGCCCTTCCCCCACCGGCCCCCAGTGGGTCAGGGGGATGGAACCCACCAGCCTTCCCCACCCAGAACCACTTCCCAGCCCTGGGCAGGGCCTCTGCTCCAGGGAAAGGCTCCTTCTCTCTCCCAGCACAAGAGGGCAAAGAAAAGCAGCCCCAGCTCAGCCCCAGCTGTGGGTGCTGAGCACCAGGGTGGCCGTGAGGGCCCCGAGGGGACAGTGGGGACAGTGGGGGGGGGGGGGGGGGGGGCGGGCTGCGATAAGGACCCCTCGGGCTCTGGAATGCCAGATCGTGTTCAATGAAGGGGCATGGGAAAGGGAGAGACTCAAGGCATCCATCACTCCCCACCCCCAGAGCCCAAGGCAGGGTGTCCTGGGGCAAAGCTCCCTGGGGAGACCCCCCAAGTCCCTGCAGCCCCCCTGAGCAGGGGCAGGAGGAGCTGAGCATTCCCAAAAAAATCTTTGGGGGTCCCAGCATGGGGGGTGGGACAGCAGTCAATCAGAGCCTGGAGAAAAGCCCCCCCAGCCCCTCCTCCCTCAGTCTGGGCCTCAGTTTGCCCACCCTGAGAAGCTCTTGGGGACCCAAGGGGTGGCATTAGCCCACCCCCATCAGCATCCCCTCGAGTTCCTCTCCCCCACCAATCTGGGGGCCCAGCAGACACGACCCCCAGTCCCTGCACCCCTGGGATGGGGCCTGGGGGGTTTGTATCCAGAGGGAGGAAAACCAGGAGAAAGGACAAGGAGTTCCAGCACAAGGTACCAAGAGGAAAAAAGTGTTTCTCACTTTCCAGAATGGTGAAAATAAAAGATCAGGGTGTTGATTCTGAAGGCTAAGAGACGAGAATCAATAAAATATAATTGAAAGACTCATAAAATGTTGGAATCAATGAAATGTCAGGTCTATTTAAAAAAAATATACAAAAAGAGTGTTGTGGAACTGGTACACGCTCAGTGGAAGCCCTGGGGACTCCTTTATCCTGCCCTCTAATTAGGAGCACTTTATTAGGTTAATTAACCACTGATTCATTACTGTCTTTGTTCGTCTGACAGGCACAGGCCAGCACGGGCTCCACGGGCTGCAGGGCTGCTGCTCTTGCCAGCACTCAGGGCATTGGTTTTATTTGCCCCCAAAAGGGAAAACGGCCCCAAATCCCTTTGGCTGAGCGGAGGAGGGAACAGATTTGCGTAAGAAAGGACCATAAATCGTTTTTCCCCAGCTTTGGAAGAACAAACCAAAGAGAACTGAGACGAGACCCCCTCAGTCGGGCCCTGGAGCGCGGGGAAGTCGCGTCGCAGCCGCTTCGGCTCCGGCAGCGGCACCGCCGGGTCGTGACGGGGAGGGGCGGGCGGGGAGGGGGAGCCGGGCGGGGAATCCCGGCGGGAACGAGAAGGGGAAGGGCCCTGGGGGAGCCGCTCCGAGGGGGCCCCGCCAGGCCGTGGCACTGAATGAGCCGCCCCGCGGGACGAGCGAAGTGCGAATACAAAGCAGAGAATGAAGGAAATGGAACAGAGATCGGCACTGAGGGGGCCCGGCCGGCACTGACGAGCCGCCCCGCGGGACGGGCCCTGTCGGGAGTCACCGGAGGTGGGGGCGAGGTCTGAAGAGAATAAAATGCAGAGGATAGAAATAGTAAAACAAAAGATCCGCACCGGGGGAGTCTCCGCCGCCCGATAACTGAAAGAACTGCACGGCGAGACGAGCGAGGAGGAGCGGCGGTGAAATAGTCGCCCTGGGTGGGGTGCGGGAATAAAATGGAATAAAATAGAGAGAGTAGAATAAAATGCACTCAAAGAGCCTTCCCGAGTCACCTAAAGAGCTGCCCCGAGGGACCCGCTGTCGGGTGGTGTCAAAGGGCTGCACCGAGGGGAGGGCGAGGAGTGACTGAAATTAAGCACAGAGAATAAAATCAATAGAATCAAAAGCCGCGCTCGGGGGGTCCCCGCCGCCCCGGATCTAAAAGAGCTGCCCCGAGGCAGCGGGGACTGTGAGGGGCTGGTGACCGGCACGGAGGGGTCCCGGCCGTCCCGTGTCACTGAAGGAGCTGCACAGCGGGACAGGCGAGCTGTGAATACAATCGATTAGAGACAATAAAATAAATCGAATAAAAACCTGCGCCGAACGGTCTCCGCTCCGTATCTAAAAAGAGCTGCCCCGAGGGAGCGGCGGGGATGGCACCGTGGAGTTCGGACGGTGTTCGGTGTGCCCGAAAAAGCCGCATCACTGGGCGGGGACAGAAGGGCGGCACCGAGGGACGGGAAGTGTGAACGGAATACAAAACATTGAATAAAATACAAGTAAAGAACCGCACCGGGGAGTCTCCAGTGCCCCGTGTCACCGAAGGAGCCGCACAGCAGGACATACAGAATAAAATATAGCGAAAAAATATACGGAATGAAACATTTGCGACAAGGGGTTTGTGCCGCCCGGTACCTCAAAGAGCTGCCCCGAGCGATCAGCGGGGCGGCCCCGGGGAGTGTGAGGGGGCGATGAGCGGCACCGAGGGGTCCCCGCCGGCCCGTGACACCCAAAGAGCCGCCCCGAGGGACCGGCCGGGGCCGAGCGGCGGCAGAACCTGAGCCGGGAAGCGGCTGGAGAGGCGGAGACGAGCGGGGTGTGCCCAGCCGGCTCCGCTCAGCCCTCGGGCACCGGGGGGGCATCGGGGGGTTGTTCCCAGCCGCTTCCGCTCAGCCCGAGGGCACCGGGGGGACATCGGGGGGTTGTTCCCACCCGGCTCCGTTCAGCCCGAGGGCACCGCGCTGGGGCCGCCCCGCAGTTCCCAACCAGCTCCCCCAGCACGGCTCGGGCCCCGCCGAGCCGAGACACGCCGGGAAATCGCCTCCATGTACTAAAATCCCTTTTAATAAAGTGTTTATCCCGTGACCTGCCCGGCGAGCAGCCGCATCTCAGTGCCACAGCCCGGGCGGGGATTGGAGCAGCGGGGGAACCGCTGGCGGCAATTTCGGGGCACAACAGTGGGGTTGGGTCAACTTGGGCAGGTTCGAGCTGGGAGGGAAGCGCGGACAGAGACCCACGCGTGTCTCGAGAGCCCCGAAGAATTCCTGCAAAATACGCCCGAATTCCTCCCAGAATAGCTCTGAATTTCTCCCTCTCCGATATCTCTGAATTCTCACTAAATAACAGAAACCTCCTCAAATACTTGCGAGTGCTCCGAAATATTTGAAAGCTCCCCAGGTACTTCGGAATTCTCCCAAAATACCCCTGAATTCTTCCCAAAGCCGTCTGAGCTCCGCACAGGCTCCCACAGAGGCTCCTGTGTCTCTACGAGCGGGATTCGAGGGAGAATAAACAGAAGTTTCCTCCGAACGATTAAATTTACCCCCCGCCCCGAAATTAAAGTTTCATTATAATGATCAAACTTCCTCATTTTCTGCCTCCAATTAAACTTTTTGTTCCATAATTAACGTTTTCTCACTCAAACATTTTTCCTCCAATAAAGTTCCCCCCCCGAAATAAAATTTCCTTTCTAATTACAACTAACTGAAAATTAAACTTTCTCCCCATAATTAAAGAGTCCTCCCCAATCTTACTTTTCTCTCCCAATTAAAATCTTCTCTCTCCGAGTAAAGTTTTCTCCCCTCATTAAGGTTTTCTGCCTCAATTAAATTTCCTCTCCAGTTAGAATAATCTTCCCGCATTAAAATCCCGTTAATTACATTTTCTCCTTAATATTAAGTATTTCTCCCCCAATTAAATTTTGTCTTTCTAACCCCTCTTCTGGCTCCTCCTGGCCCCGACGTTCTGCAAAACCAAACCGAGAAGTATTCAAAGAAATAATAATTATTTTGATTTATTCTTAATGGAGTTTTTTCCTGGGGAATTTTCCTGCAGCTCCACCCTCCAGCTCCAGCTGCTTTTCAGCCCTTTTCCCAACTTTTCCAGCTTTTCTCCTCAGCTGGGGAGGGCAGATTATCCAAAAATGTGGATTTGGGGGTGCAGGAGGGGGTCGCTCTGCTCGGAGGGTCCCCGAAGTGACCCCAGAGCGGCCACGAGGACCCAGCGCGGTTCCCTCCAGCCCTTTTGATCATTTCCTTAATGTAAACCCTTCAAAAATAAGTGTTTTGTAACTAAATCACCCACTGCGGGTTTAACCACAAAGCCTCATTTATTTTAAATAGTTTTTGAGGTTTTTCTTGCAATCCGTGGCCTGACAGCACCAAAGAAAGGCTGTGGGAAGGGCAGGTCAGCACAGCATCTTCTGTAAGGGTATAAAGGTGACTGTGAGAGGAAGAAAAATAAGAATAAACTTGAGAGTATGGGAAAAAATACAAACTAAAAAAGGAAAAAAATGAAAAAATCAGAAAAGTAAAAACTGGAATGAAATATAAAGACATAATAAAAAGAAATTATAATAAACTTTTAAAAAATAAAAGTAATGGCATAGTTTTTCCTACTGGGATTTTGGGGTTATCCTCTTTTATCCTG
Organism: Pithys albifrons albifrons; assembly: GCF_047495875.1. Taxonomy (NCBI): domain Eukaryota; kingdom Metazoa; phylum Chordata; class Aves; order Passeriformes; family Thamnophilidae; genus Pithys; species Pithys albifrons. The sequence goes on from NC_092464.1 coordinate 59,170,813, forward strand.
TTTCCTGCTACTGGAAGAAACTGGGGCAAATTCCTACTTTTTCTTTTTTTTTCTCTTTTCTGTTTTTTTTTTTTTTTCAGGTTTTGGATACATGAGGAAAAAAATAGAAGTATTTTTACCTGTATAAAAAGATGGTGCTGGGCGTTCTGGGACTGGCCCTAAACTGGGATTACCACCCAAAAACGTGAAGAAAAAGGAGGGGACAAGGTTGGGAATTGGTCATAAAATGGTCCAAGTGTCCCATGGATTTGGGATTCACATTTACTCCGTGACTTTGCATCCCACAAAACTCTCCCCAGAGAGATTTTTGGAACAACTGGTCACCTCCATTCCCAGGAGAACCCCAAGGCTGTTCCAGGCAGGAACCTGCAGCCAGTGTGGGTTGGAGTGAGGGCAGGGCAGGAGTGGAGACGGGTGAACAACACACCCAGCACCCCCCAGGGGGGACTGTCCCAGTCCTGTTGGGATTAAAAACAGCTTTGCTTCATTTCAGACCCATTTTGTGCCCTGATCCCTCTCCCTGAGTTTGTGGGGTCTGTGCAAAGGTTTCTGTTCCTCTGGCAACGCTCTGCAGACCAAGGGCTGGGGGCACAGGGCACAGTGGGGTTGGTTATTTGGCATATGGGGGGCACAGGGCACAATGGGGTTGGTTATTTGGCATATGGGGGGCACAGGGCACAGTGGGGTTGGTTATTTGGCATATGGGGGGCACAGGGCACAGTGGGATAATAATTAATCAACAAAAATTTAAAAATGCATAATTTAATTAAAAATACATTTAATAAGTCGCAAGTAAAGAAATTATAGATTGGATTTATCTGTGAATAAAAATGAATTATTAAAATAAAGAAATTAATTAAATAAAATATATAAATATATGAAAGGTATAAAAATATATAAATAACTAGGAAAATAAGTAAATAACTAATAAAAAATCACATACTGAAAAGATAATCAAATACTTAGAATTAAAGTATTAGTAAAACTAGAATTTTATTTTATATATATTAAATTATATAAATAAATAAAGCAAATTATGGAATGACAATATAATCAAATAATTAGAATTAAACTATATTTTAAATAGTATTTTAGTAATATTCTAATACAATAACAATATTTTAGTAAGTATAATAATTATAGAATAATATGTAATATATTTACATCATAATGTCTATATTACTCCATGTCACTGAAAAGGAGGAGGAAGAAGAAGTCGAGGAGGAGGAGGAGAAGAATTTGGGGATGTACCTCCAGGAGCCCTTTCAGCACCTTCCTCTCTCCCCCCACAGCCCCTTCACACCCCTCGGAGCAGCTTCACCCTCGGCAGTGGCTCTTTGTGGCTCCTGCAGCCGCGGTGACACAAGGACAGCGACTCAGAGCCTGGAGGGACACGAGCCCACCCCCCTGCCGGGCTCTGCTCCTGCTCCAGAGGGGCCAAACCCCCCGTTATCCCGGATCCCAATGTCCCGGGGGCAGGGACAGGGCACTGACCCCCATCTGTGCCAGCCCTGCTGTGCCCTGGAGGGGCCCCGGTGAGTGACATCCCTCGGACCCTCTGCCCCATCCCAGGGGGGCTCTGCTTGGGGGGGCGGGTTCGGAGGGGCCAATGTCCCTGATGGGGCTGGATCCCTTCCCTGCAGGAAATGCTGGGGAAGAAAAGGACCTTCTGTGTCTTTTCCTGAGCTGCTGGTGGCCAAACCCCAATGCTTTGCCCTCCAGAGGGTTTGCTGCCCACCCGCAGCCTGGGGCACAGTGTTGGCACCAGCAGGTTTTGTTCTTCTCACCCCATTTCCTTGGGAAGGATGGAAAATACAGCCAGTGCCCACGGACACCGTGCAGGGCTTCACCTGCTCAGCAGGGCTGGGGGGCCCTGCAGCCCCCTCTGGGATCACTCCAAACATCCCCAGGGCTTGGCTTGGGGGTCTTCCCCTCCCCAGGACACCTCTGGGGGCAGCTCAGGGCAGGAGAGGGAGGGACTGAGCTCTGAGGCTCAGCAGCTTTGCTGGGACAAGTGAACAAAGAGGCACCTTGTGGCTTTTCTGGGCTCCCAGAGAGCCTTGGGAGGTTTCCTCGCTGAGCAGAGGGATGTTGGGGACCTTCAGCTGAGGCAGAGCATTAAAAGCAGAGCAGGGAGCACAGAGGAAGAAGAGCTGCTTCCTCCCTCGCTCCCAGTATGGTCCCATTGCAGGTCCTCTCTGGTTCTGGGCTCTGCTGGGAGCTGGAGGGGTTGGGACACTGGTCCTGGTGGGCATCGTGGTGTGGCTGCTGCAGGGACAAGGTGAGGCATCCAAAAGGGATAAACCCCCCTTGAGTCCATGGTAATACTCCCCCAAATCCATGAGAGCCCAGCTCCAGGCAGGGACTGGAGCAGATTCCCCCTGAATTTCCAGCAGGGAGCAGCTCCTGGGCAGTGGCAATTCCTGATGGGCAGGAGGGGAGAGCTGCCAGCAGGGGCTGATTGATGTGGGTTTGGG